>NC_090981.1:33573316-33931649 GCF_040807025.1 Struthio camelus | reverse complement strand
AATATCTCACTTTTACTGCACATCAACCTGAATGTTTTATGATCAGACAGTATACTTATACAAACAAAGATGATCCAGGGCTATCTACTTCATGCTTTGCAAAATACTTAATTGCTGCTTTTTTCCCCTGTACTACCCTGTTTTTTCCCTATCCAGGAAGTATCCTGGATCCAGCATAGCCAGGGTTTTCTAACGCAGTGACTAGTACTCTGCAGAACTCTTTCCCCTCTTTAATTTGTAAAGCTTTTCTGCTAGCAAAACTGCTGTCTGTATTTCAGCTGCTATTGCCACGTACTCAATTTCTTGGAGCAAGGCTAAATTTACTAGTCATGTTATACTGCTTTTGCAAACTATAAGTCTGGTCTTAGGTAGCTGACTGGTTTTGCCTCTGGGTCATATTTTTCAAGCTATTTCAGTGTCTCAAGGCATAGAAAGATATCTGGTATGAATTTTAAAAATATATAAGGCCTTGATTCTTAATTTCCACTGAAAGTTTTAGTGCCTGGGTTGTCTGTAAATTCAAACTTTCTTATCATTGTCTATCAAGTTAGCTAAACAAAGGAATAATCAGCAGCCTGTATACCTATTTGTATCATGTTCTGTCTATATGGAGACTCAAAAGAGGTTTCTGTAACTGCGCACCTGTCCTCTAATTGAATATACTCTAATGAAGTTTTTGTTCTGATGTGTCCTTTCAACTACAGTTTTATTTTACAGCCACATTCCAGGCTTTGTAGACCCATGTTTCAAGCTGCAGGTGGGCTATTTGCTCTTGGTCCCTTCCATCAGGAGTAGAGTAATAATATTTTTATAGCAGCCCTCAAGTTCCAATAGTTATTACCGCTGATGTTCCAGAGCCATAATTATCTTTGCCAACCTCAAAGTCCTCCTCAGTACTAGGACCCATACACGTGGTTGCCATGACTGGTTTATTCCTTTGAGTATTCACAACTGTGACCTATGTTTTTCACATTTGTTGGAAGTCAGTTTGGGAAGTGGAACTTCTCAGAAGTTGCTAGTGCCACTCTTGCACTGGCTATCCCCATAGCTGCAAGTCTCCTTTTGGGTACAGGTTCCTGAGTTTACTCCCTTTCCTTTTTTCCTCTCCCCATTCTTTGCACTTTTCAGGACTGCTGATCACCTAATTCTGGATGAACATCCTACCTACAGGGCCACCTGTTGCCCCTCTTTGCCCTGCACCATTACCCAGGTCCCTTGTGACTACATTAACCCAAACTTAAAGCACATTTGTGAAAGAAGGCGGGAAGGAAGGAGTTATTGCTACAAACTAGATCTTCAGCACCATCATGTTGACAGAGATGCTGCTGCCATAGTCTTCCCTGGCTCCTGTTTATTTCCACATCACCAGTGATTTCAGGAAGAAAAAGGGAGAAACTGCTCCGAGTGTCTTTTGTCCCCGTGGACTAGAGAGAAAACACAGTTGCTTTATTCCTTACTGTAACTCTCTAACACTAGGTGAATGCTGTCTCCATGGCTGTGCTGACACAAATAGGCTGGGGTGGAGGATTTCAGAGCACATCCACTCCTGTATGGTCTTTTATCTGCTTGTCCACCCTTGGATCCCCCAGGTCTAGTGGGGATCAGGTTTGGGCTTCACAGGGAACGTGACAAGCTACAAGGCAGTCTGGAGGACAATGGGGGGGCTCCTCAGCCACTGGGACACTCTGAGGTCTGCTAATCCCAACGCAGAACCTATCCAAACAAGAACACCTTGAAGTTGTTCACACAGCTGACATACCTTTGGCAGTATGCAGCAGTATGACAGTAGTGCACTTTTGGTGTTGTCTGGTTAGATTACCCTGGTTCTGCTTTTTCTGAAACTGCTCAGACATGTTCAGCATGGTTGCCATTCTGCAAATCCAGGAGTTGTTCACTACAGCTCATTATGTTTCTTGCACTTTGAGTTGGAGAAGGTAAATTAGAAATAAAACAATTGAAAAGAGTATGTTCAAGATGCTTCTTTTCCCTCTTCATTTTTCATCGGAATAAGTAAGGAAACTACAATATATTCCAAAGAAGGTGTGTATATTTAGTGAAACTGCAGTGCAAGGATTAACTTCATAACCAGTAACTAAGTGTTAAAAATGCATTTTTTTCCATGAGAAGTAATGGATAGACAACTGCATTGTGATTTGCCTTTCTTCAAAGTGACTATGGAATGCTTTTTTACTCTCTCTACTATGGAACTTAATCATTCTGTTGGTGGTACTTTGGATATTTACTCTATCTTCTAACATTTGGGTGAGCTTTTAAATGTTAGATCTTTTAGTGTGAGGTTTTGCCATAATACATACTTCTGTCTCCATGCAAATGGCATTTGGTCTAAGAAAGAACATCTATTTACTGACTCAATGTTTGTGAAGAACTTTAAGCTTTATGTTTACTTATCTGAAACGTCACAACCTTATGGTACTCTTAAAGAGATTTCTCTGTTTTTTTTTTCAAACCTAAGGTTAGATAACAGATAAACAGATTTGACTTATAAGTCAATGCCTTTTCAGACTTAAAATTGTAACAAAAATCTAAGACAGCTCCATTTAGGAGTTAGCACTTATTGGCAGAGATTAGATTAACACTGAAGGCAATGTGCAGAGTCGATTCCACATTTATACTATGCCCACAGAAGAGCATTACAACGTTCTGAAAGAAGCACCTTGAGGCACTGATTATTCAAGGAGTTACAGGGCAGATACTTCATGATTTTCAGCATTTCAAAGCTGGCCTATCTAAATCAATAATAAAAGAACCACGACTACCCTAAAGATTATTTTGACCAACTGAAACAAATGGCTTTACTCAGCATTGATGCGTTCTTCTATATAGTCTTTGGACATTGCTCCTTCAGAAGCATTTCACAGAGGGAAAAAGAAAATGATACCATATCCAAATGAGCATGGGCATGATGGATAATCATCTCAGGAAGTTATTTGCAGTTTTATTTTTTTAAAATACGAGATTTTAAAAGATCCTATTACAACCTGCTATGAATCAGGCAAACAGTTCTTGCTTAATTTTGAGATTTAGTCAGACAGGATTCAAAAGTAGAGCTCAGATTCAGATATGATTAGATTTAAATGATCCTAGATGAAGGGAATGAAACAAGAAATAGGAATTTCAGAGTACATGAGGAGGAACATAATGAAAAAGGAGCAGAGAACAATAAGACTGGAAAGTAACACAAAGAACTCGTGCTAAGATTTTAATAAAAAATTTAAAAGGACAGGAGGGAGAGAGAGCAGGAAGATATTGGATAAGCTGAGGAGTGAATTTCTAGGAAGAGGTATTATAAAGTTAACATGCATCTTAAACTCTAAAGATGCTAAGTGAAGTCACAGATAACTGGAATTGCTTTTGCCCTGACTACTACAACATCTCTGGCAACTGCAGCAGAGGCAGATGGAGCAATTTCTTACTGCTAATTCCCCCTTGCTTCTGTGTGGGAGAAGAGACATGAGCACATCATCCCCACACAAGCCATTTTATACTTCAGGGAAAAAAAAAAGTATTTACACATTGGATCTATAGCTCTACAGAACAGACCGGTGGTTCTTAATATGCAAAATTCAATGGGCTTGTTTCAAGCCTTGCAAAAGATACACTTTAGAAAAGCTGTTTGTTCGGATCTACCAGAAAGACAACTTCAAACTCATTACTCTCATGAATCTGAAATGTATTTTCCAAATCTATTTGGCATCATATTCTGCAAGCTTCCATATTTCTCTTGAGAGAAAGATATTTAATCTCATAAAATTTAGTCTGGTTTTATTGCATCAAATTTATGTCCACAGTACTCACTGGAGACATAAAACACAATGGCAGACAAAAAAAAAAGAAGTCTGATGTAGATGTAAATGTCATGTGAACAATCTTAAAAATACATTCCTATGTTTGTTATACTTTGATTAGAAATCTGTATTATGCTGACAGGAGTCACATGTGAAAACAGGTAATTAGATTTCTAACCACTACTGCTTGCACCTATTATTTAATATAAACCCCAACAGCCAATATAAAAATCCAAGTGTATTTTCTACTTACAGAAAAACAGCAGTAGAAAACAACATGAAAACAGTTCCCTATGATTAGCCAGGTTTTTCCTTCAGATGATGCTTATATTCTATACCTCTAATTTAAACTATATCAACTTTAAAATAACTCACTACACTTAGAATGGACAAGGGCATCTAAAAATAACAGATATTTTAGTATAGTATTCCTTGCTACAGACTTGATCTCTGCTATGAAGGAAGGCTGAGAGAGCTGGGCCTGTTTAGCCTGGAGAAGAGAAGACAGAGGGGATCTCAATGTGTACAAATATCTGAAGGGAGGGTGTCGAGAGTGGTGCCCAGTGACAGGACAAGAGGCAACAGGCAGAAACTGAAACACAGGAAGTTTTCTCTGAACATGAGGAGAAACTTCTTCACTGTGAGGGTGACAGAGTACTGGAACAGGTTGCCCAGAGAGGTAGCAGAGTCTCCTTCCCTGGAAGATATTCAAAGCTCACCTGGACATGATTCTGGGCAATGTGCTCTAGAGGACCCTGCCTGCGCAGGAGGTTTGGACTAGATGATCTCCAGAGGTCCCTTCCAACCTCAACCATTCTGTGATTGTGTTTTCATTCTTTCTTTTGTTAAAAGCTTCAATATGAAACACATGATGACATACTGTTTCTGGGCTTCATTTTTCTGTTGCTTTTACCATATCTTTCTTCATGTCAGCTTTTGAAAAAGTTCATAAATGCATTTATTCACTTTGCAGGACAGAAGAACTTGCGCCTATTAGGATGAAGTAGGAAACCTGAAAGGTACATTAGGGTTATCTTAGTCAGAGATGAAGCACACAGTAATTTGTGGCCAGTGACTGAGCGCCAGGTTCAGTCAAAGTGCCATCTGGTGCACAGGAGCCTGCCCAAGCTCAGACAGCACTGATTTGAGGGTTTGCAAAGGCTTCCACAGTGCAGAAGCCAGATGGTGAATCCAATGTTCACTGACAGATTTTCTGAGCTGTGAGTGCAATCGCATCTTTTCTGGGTACAGTTTTGCATTTGGATTTTTTTTTTTAAATGACAGATGCCCACAGTAGTAACTTAGTCAATCATTACCTGCTCGCATGTATGCAAATCTCTCAAGAAGCATATGGAACTTATAGGTTATTATTTGTTTATACTTTGAGTTGAACATTGCATTGAAAGTCTCACAGTGGATGTCTGCCAACTAATATTTGCACATAATTTCACTGCACAGGCAATTATTTGCACGTTTCAGCCCCTGAGCTGCATGCCACGTTGAGAACTGAAGCCAAAAAAGTGCAAGATGGAACTCTGAAAAATGAAGTCAAGGTTCAACAACAGAACTGGTACAATTCAGGCAACAAGTGTCTAACTTTCTCTCAGCTGCCATCCGTTTTAGGAGGCTACTTCTTGTGAAAAATGGGGGACTTTGTAGCCCATTACTAATCCCATTAGCAATCTTTCTTCACTGGAGTTTGATGTGTGTGTATTTAAGTATTTAATACCTCTGAATGTTAAAAAAATTTTTATGTTTAGCACCTCTTTTACAACCTACACATTGTGAAGAATCAATATCCTTATGACAGTGAAAATACAATCTGAACAATACAATCTGAACATAGTGTTATTTTATACAGCTGAAAAGTAACCACCTTAGCCTTGCACAAAACAAATGTATTCTCCTGCTCACCATGAGAAACTGCAGCATTATTCCCAAGCTCTCATTATGATTTTCCTGAGATTAGCCATGGCTTTTGCATTTTTCCATCAAGCAGAAGTTTTCAATAAGCTGATCCGAGACATAGAAGTGGCATACAAGAAATGGAATCACACCTGCATTAAATCTAAGTAGTCTAACATGCAAAACACACACGTTATTTTCCCACATTGAGTCCTGGGTATGCACATATTTTAGCTGAAAACGGTATGTTCTCATACGAGCTTGTTTACTTTAAGAATCTACAAGTACCTTGTGACAGTACAAATATCAGTAAGCAGTTACCTCCTAAAATATAGTTGTTAAAGAGGAATTTTGTCATATACAATCAAGAATAGGTGTACTTAAAAGCATTCAGCACCTGTTTTCCTTGGTGTGTCATAAAAAACAGCTTACCCTTCTTAGTACTCATTACTAATCACAGATGGCTGGTTGTCAGCCAGCACTAACTTCTTGTTTCTTAGAAGAATGCTCCAACAAAAGATAAAAACAGAATAATTGTCTTTGTGTGTAAGCAACTGTTGTAGGTACTAGCGCTTTATCAGATTTGCTATTGAGAGCAGGATTTTTACAACCGAACAGATGTGAAACAGCCCCTCTGTTAAAACAAGGCTAAGCTTGAAAAACAAACTTCTAGCTAAACAATTTTGTATGCTCAGGAATACCACAAAGCCTCGGAAAGCACTACCCAAGCATTACTGAGAGTTTCTGGCCCACTCACTTCTGGGAAATCATGAAGCATCACACAGCTGGACTGATGCATCACAGGAATATCACTGACACACAGCTGGAGCTGCAGTAATTCCAGACTAGCTGGGGTTGCTTTATAGGAAGTGATGTGATGTCTTTACAAGACAACAGAATTAATAGCGGTAACACTGTCCAACATTTTCTTATCAACTTTAAGTATCTAAACAACAGCATGCACAAATGAAAAGCTATTCACCACTTAAACTCATCCTCTAGACTTTCAGAATTCATGCTGTCTCTGGAAGCCAGTGCAGGTCAAAATCTCCATATAGCTGATACATTGCAGATAAACAAAATACAGGCAGAAAATCAGATGCATTTGATCATTTTATCTAGGAAAAACAGTATCAGCTTCATCCTACCTTATCAATTTTAATAGACAGCTATTTGAAACAATGATTTTTACATAAGCTACCCTTTCCCATCAGATAGGGCATTAACTGTTCAAAGACAACAGCAAAAGATTATGTTTCTGTATAACGTCCTGGATCCTCAAGCTAGAGCAGCTCAGACGTGCGTGGAACTGTTCCAGTTTATAACGCAGGAGAAAGCCTGTCTCTGCACTCGGACTCCCTTAGCTATTGTAGGGAGCATCCTGATGAACATAATGAAAATAAGCTTTATATAGTGAGTATTCCTAGGACACACACAGCCCATCATGGTCACCTGTCAGGGCAACACATAGTAGATGACAAAAACCGAGAGACACTTCCATCAGGCAAGCTTTAGAGAGAGGTACTAACCAAAAGGAGAGCATGGCTCCAGAACAAGTTGCCTTTATTTATAAAAACAGCAGAATAAGAGATTGCATGACGTATAGTCCTCATCAATAATGTTTTCTACTTCACATTGCACACCTCCAGTTTATTTCATGAGCATCTGCCTGATATCACTATCATACTGGTGCCTGCTCTGCTTTGTTCCATAAGTAGCAGAAAGTCCTTAGGGGTGCTTAAGACTTCAGCACAACCTTTCTATAATAGTTTTCAACTTCACTCTAAACAATAAGGCACTAACCACACTCAGAAGTGAAGTTATTGCTTAGTTTATGTAGATGCTAAATAGTCTTTTTTCAGCAAAAGTAGCAAAAATGCAGAGGAGTCTCATAGTGCTAAGATTTCTATTGTGTGAGCTAAGGTCCAGCAATTTTGCTAATAAGCAATAAGTTGGTTTTCAGGTTTATTGCCTAGAAGGTGATGAGGGAATGCCTGTTACTTGGTATGGAGGAGAGCACTCCTGAAGAGGTGGGGATAGTCAAAGGGGAACATTAGTCCATCTGGACTGAATTATAAAGTCACTGCTAGATTAGAGGGACAATTTCCTGCAGCACATGCAAGTCATTTTGCTTCTAAAAGTACTGAGGAAAGTTAAAATTTTATCAGTTATTCAGTAGCAGGGAAAACATTCCCAATCATTGTCTCCTAAGCTGAAGGAAATCATTCTTATTTTGATCAAACAACTTAAAAAAAACTTTTGCCTAGGAAGTTATGATCAGAAAGCTTCAGTTGGAAAAGCTAAAATTCAGGAAAAAGTAGGATAACTGAAAACAAGGATTTAGGAAAAAAATAGCTTTGCAAGACAATCTGTTGATTTAGTGGTCTGTTAATGTCATCTGTAGCAGAAATATTCTCAAGTGGTGAAAAAAGAAAAATCACCTTTATTTTGAAGCAGAAAACTACATCTTGAATATGCTAAATAGCATAAGGCAGATCTCTTTCACTAACAGTGCTTTATTATATACATATATACACAGGCCGGGGAAGCCCAGAGCTTCAGCTGCGTTTCCCCCACTTTGTGTTACATTTTCTGCCAGATCATTAGATTTTATATTGAAATACCTGAATAACAAAACTGCCCATCTGATGGCAGTCTTCAGTGCATTGCATATCAAATCCTGAACTTTTCCCTGAAAAATGGATGCTGCTAGAAGCATAGGTTATTTACAGCAGGACTTTGCAATTATGCAAGAAGTAGCCAGCATTCAAAACAAATACGGATCCTGTCTTCTACCAACTGAAATTAGGCTGCACTACACGCGGCTTCCTTAACACACCTTGTTACAGGCTTGATAAGGATTAAACAAATACTGCTGTACTTGAAAGCTCCCCTTTCCACACCTTACACTCTGCCCAGGAAGAATTTGGTCTTTGCACTGCCTTCCCCTGTTTTGCAGGGTGAGTAGCTGTGCAATGACAGACACCATCAGACAGGCATGTTTCTATTGCCCTACAGCAAGCATGGATTTTCCTTCCTGCAACTGGAAGGGCAGGATATAACACATTCAAAGGTACTTACTCGCGTTACAGCTGTGGCTTTGCCTTACAGCAGGACGTGCTGTCTCTGTAGCACTCCAAAATAACAGCTTCTGGCTGAGCAAGCTGCCCACTTTCATCCACTAATATCACTTTTCTCTTCTGATGATACGTTCCTATACACTTTATAAGGGAGAAGCTACGTGGGCAGTAGGAGCACTTATTTCACTCCCACTGATCTTCTCCAGCACTGTGATTACTCTCTGCCTTTTGCTGTTTATTCCTTCCTCGGTGTTATTTCATCTCTCACTCACTCTTCTTGAGACTTGTTTACTCCTACAGAATTGCCTTTGCCTTTTTATTTCAAGCCAAATAAGAAGTTATACTCAATTCAGAGCTATGGTCTGTCACATCAAGTTTTAACTCTGAGCAGCAGATTTAAAAAGTTTAAAGTGTCCAAACACTCTAGGAAATATTATGATGAAAAGTGAAAAAATAAAAGTCAGTCTAAACAACACCTAGATGTTTCCCTGCTTGCTTACAGTACATAGGAATTTAAAAACATTTTTACAAAGGATACTTCATTTGTTTCTTACTTTTGACAGGAAGTACTCTTTTCCCCTTCGTTATTTATTCTCCAGCCTTAAAAGTAACCATGAAAAAACCCCAGTCACTGGTGGAAAATAAGTAGTTATGTTTAATGATTTGTTTTCTATAAGGGACTATATTTATACACTTTTTTCCCCTCAAAGAGGCAGTAACACAATTTGGCCAAAAATTGCTCAGAAAAATAAGTTTGTATATTCAAAATTAATTTGAACATATTCAAATAAGTTATCAGGTTAGAAGATGGTTGAATATTGCTGTAAGTCATTTGTGTGCAGGTGTGTATGCATGCATTCCTCAAAGGGGGACCACATTCTGTGAAAAGTTTTGATTAATAATATTCAATCATGTTTAAAACACATTTACAAATAACTACAAGCAAGGACCATATACAACTACTGCAATACCATTCTTTTTAGACTTTAGATATTTGAAGGTTGCTTAGTGTACACTATTTGCAAAGTTGTGTGAAGGAGTACACCACAATATGAATACCTGATCACTTGACCTTAAGAAATATAACTCTATATTTCAAATGTAGGCAAATAAAGAGAATGTAAGCATATTTCTTCATTCTGTGCTTACTTTCTCAGTGGGGACAAGAAAACTTTCACACAGAAGGCATTACTAAAAAGCAAACTGAAAGCACCAAAGAAACAGTTTGAGGGAAAAAAAAAGAAACAGAAGAGAGAGCTGTCTAGCTACAACTTAGAAAAACTTATTTTGTGAGAAAAGCCTAAGTTATGAAACAAAGCAGAAAATCATCACTTTACAGCAAAGGGAAAATGCAAAGCAATTTGTTTTGAAGATATAATTTTCAAGAAAACCTCAAAATGCATTTCCACTAAGGAGCCCAAGGCACAAGCATCTCTGCTGAGCTCTTGCCCTTTGGCCAAAACACTGGGGGTGCACGGACTACAGCCCTGCATCCCTGCAGCAGCTCCCCTTGGAGCTGGGTCCTGCTTCAGAGAAAAGGCTGGGATGCCCTGGGAGCCCCAAGCAAGCAGCACACGGCTCTGCTGGAAGCCCTGCAGCCGTGGGGACACCAACACACCATCCTGGCAAGGGCTACATCCATTCTATAACACACCTGCATGCACCAAGGAGCTCAGCAGAACCAGAATGTTTCTATTTCCAGCTCTCATACAGGCTCGTTTTATGGTGCCCCATGAATAAACAGCTATTTAAGACCCCAGCTCCCATAATGAGCTCAGAGCATCAGTTTTCATTTAAGAACAATTACACTTCTAAACTCAGTGTTTATGAGGCAAACCCATACAAACACACCTGCAAAATACCTCATTGATGGAGCAGTGACTGTGTCCTCAAGAAGCCCAAAATTAATTACAGGAACAGCACCATTCACACTGCACTGAAATAGTGACATGTGCTTGCTATCTTGGCAAAGGGCTTTAAATATAGAGCACTTTCCACCTCAGATGTTTTGGGTTAGTGGCAATACTACCTGGTGGTAATGCAACTAACTCAAAATATCTGAGGTGGAAGGTGCTATATACTAAGATCTTTCTTGCCTGAAAAATTCCCTTAGTAGGTTGTTCAGCTAGCCTGAAAACTGCTTAGGGAAAGATGTAATGCAAACAAAAAAAGAAAGCATTCCTTATCACTCTGATCACAAGGACTGGGATGCTGAAGGACTCATAAATACCCCATAGTCTGCTGTGACCCTCATCTGATAATCTCCAATACAAATTAATGCACATATTTCTGTAACAGTCATTCCCTTGTAATTTTAAACACAATGATTAAAACATCTTGTAAAATTCATGCTCGCTGTGACATGCATCATCTTTATTTTTAAATTGAGAAAGACTGATCAATTAGTTTCAAGAAAAAGAACTCTAAATAGATATGAAGGCCATGCTCCGCACATTTATTCTGAGGTTTGCAGTCAGTATTTCTAGCATCTCAGTTTCATACACTTGCTCATGCTAATGCCTGGGTATTGGTATGGATTTCCAGCAGCAAGGAGATGTGTGGAATACAGCCAGTAAAAAGTTGTATCTGCCTTTAATCTTTGCTCGTTGTCACAAGTTGGTAGGTAGATCCATTTCCCTTTTGGTTTCATTAATGTATGTGAAGGCTGACCTGCACTTTGCTCTGCTAAAATACAAGCGCTTAGATGTGCAGCAGGTTTTCTGGTACCATTCACGTTTTAATTAATGTTACACTTACTGCATAGGGATGTTGAGAGGCTTAATTAATTCAGTCTTTCAGAGTCAGGTGGAAAACACTGGGTAATCACAAAACTTTGCCAACAATTATTTTATCTGAAATGTGAGGGCTTTGTCTATCGGGACATGGGCAACATTTTATCAGAAACTACCATGTAATGAGAATATGTGATATCACGAAAGGAGACTGTTCTCTGTATTAGTAAATTCTGCAGAAGGAACTCACTACCACGTCTTTCCCACCTGAAGCAACCCCGTGACACTTGGTTTAGATCAACAGAAATAAGTGCGGACAAGGCTGCAGATTTTGCTCATTTAATAAAAGCAGAATGTCACATGCTGAGCAAGCCCGCTGTCCACATCTATCGTTACCACTGTTTCACAGTTCGTGTAATTAGCATCCACAGAGGGTTGTTTATGAGTGCTGCTGCCTTACAGAGACCTACATAATCCACCATCCTCAGCAGTCTCCAGACTGCTCAGCCTGTTTGGATGTGGGCAGCAGGCAGGATGATGACTGTTTGGACTAAGTCAAAATGACATTTCTCTCAGCTGAATTCAGGTCAGCCTGCACTTCATGGTTAAGCCGAGCTGAAGGACAATAAAAGTAGCAGGGTCTTGGAGGAATTTCTAGTAAGGTTTTTTATGCCTGCTCTCTTGTTGCAACTGATGAAACCTTCTTAGACATCTTGAAGCATTCATCTGAATTAATAATACGATAAATGACATGTTAATGCAGGACCAATTTTCCTGTAGTGAGTCTACACAGCCGTGCTCGGTTTCTCATCACGTACGCAAAGATAAACATGTTCAGTATCTCTATAAGTGTGGACCCCCACCCGACCCCACATGCTTTGGGAAAGTGATAAAACTGACAGATCCAGTGTTTTACAAATTCCCTGTATAAAGGATTGCCCAAATGATATAGGGGTGCTAAAATAATCATTTATTTAGATCCTGTGGGGAAGACAGAGGTTATAAATCATTTTGTACGTGGAATTTCTCAGTGTCCAATTTTATTTTTAAGTGATTCTCCGTGGTTATTGTCTTCACAGCTTCGGAAGGTCTCTGTCAGGCAGAAAAAAATAATGTAGCCCTCCCTGCTCTACTTTGAACCTGGGATGAATTTTAACACAGCTATCCCAGAACTGCCTCGGTGAAATGCGGAGGGGCTGTGATGGCAATAAGTCCTTTCTTCCTGAGCCACTGAAGAGGCTCCTGACTCTCTTTGATTATGTCTTTTTTGACCTGATGAGAGAAACAGATTTAAAGGGACACCAGAACAGTGGCCTTCCCAAGCCTGGAAGAATCAACCATCTTTTTTTTTTTCCCCCAGTGTAATGGTTTCACTGAAAAGTTGTTTGACACGGGGTAAATAGATTAAATATTCTAGATTTTAGGGAAAACGTACTGGTGAGATGTCTTCTTAGTAATGCCTACCAAAACATCAGAAAGGATTAGTAATAAACATCTTCATCTGCACTGACTACATTAAATTTTAATACCTTCATCCTTCTGACCTTCATAAGCACATGATCTGTCATTGACAAGAACTTAAATGTTTGAAGGAATGCTATAGAAATGTCATGTCATTAGAAGAGTAAATTACCTTCGTTATACTGTATATTATATATACTTCATTATACTCTTTTGTATAATAAGAATACTAGCTTATATTTACAACATTTCATCAATGTCAGTGAAAATGTATTAAAAATAGAGATAGCCTTCCGGAGAGATTGGTTGCAAAGCAGTATTTATGAGTGCAGCAGAACTTTACATGATTTTCATAGCATCTTTTTCTTCTTCTAGATAAAATTGTGTAATTCTTGTTAGGCATCACTATGTTCAGCCAAAAAAAATTGAACTATAAACGTAATAACATGAAATCAATCCTAGTGCATTCAGGGGTGTTTCCTAAAAGACTCAAACTCTCAACCTTGACTAGTGAGAAAGTGACTGATATTTTTGCTACCCACGTCTAACTCTGGTATTTTATTTTTCTAAAACAGGGAAGGGGTTTGATAGATCTTCTTTCTTCTATCTTCATCCAGCATGATGGTAATGGGCAAATTCCCATCTTCTCTGGCTGCTTTTCCTCTTGTATTGGTGGGGTCTAGGCAATGCTCCTGGATATCCATCCTTTATTTTTCACCTTTTCTTTCTCCTGCCCTCTTTTTCATCCTGTACTCTGTGCAGCAGTTTTCATCAAATTCAGTTTAATCTCTTGGCAATAAAATATTACCTATTTTTGTTTTAAAAATATTTGAAATAAGTATATTTGATTTCTGCCATCAGCTCTAAACCAAATTGCTTTCTTCAATTACATTACAAGAAATATTTCTTTGAGCCAACTCCTGGTGTTTGTTCTCTAACGAAAAAGGGCTCTTTCACTTTGAGATCTTTTTGTGAGTCTCGAGATGTTTCAGAGGAACATGACACCATGTACTCTCTCTCCTCTCGCTGAGATGGAGACTATTTCATACTTTTATTACTTCGAGCTTTAAACTACATTAATTGTTCTTCTACATGGCTCTCAAGAGAGTCATTCTATTTTACGGTCTATACAGACTGTCTCATGCTTTCGCTGAGTCTCTCTCTGAGAGCCAATGCTGAAATAAAAGATCAGTGTGAACCAAGGAAGAGAAGATGCTAAATCAGACCCTGCCTCAAGGTAAACAAAACCCTGTAAGCACTACGCGTTTCTAAAATAATCTTGACACTATTCCTAAGATATATTCTAAGGCTAAAAAAGAATCCATTTTTCAAGTAAACAGCAAATATTTTAATTAAAGAGTATAGACAACATAGTAATGGTGCAATATTCTCACGCGGACGTTTTCTCCTATATAACAGGGTAGCAGTCCATCTTGGTGAAAGACAACGGAGCACGTTGCCCGTTACTCCCTGGTGGCCTTTGGCAACCTGTCTGGCAGAGGATGCTCTCCTCGATTGTTCCCTGCTATGAGAACCAGAAAGGCTCGGAAAGGTGATAAGTAAATTGCTTTTTCCGATAGGGACTTAAACTCACTGCACTGAGCGTGGTTACATAAACTGTTTTCCATTTCTAAGTATCAGCCGGAACAACAGATGATTTTGAGTGGGGGAGGAGATTATGGAAAGGCTGGCCTATTTTAAGGCTGCTAGACCATGCCTATTACAGGTTAAATTGCTTTTTCAAATGTTAAACTTGTAGGGTTGATGGTTTCAGTGTTAATATCATACTCACACATAGAGAGATTGATAAACCATTGATAAAAATACACCTTGTGATTAATTACACAAGACCATCAAATACAAAATAGCGTATTCGAATACTTTTGTATTCAAAACAATCTGTTCAACTCCCTTATGTTACTAAAGTGAAATTACATGCCTATTACATGCTACATACACCTTGCCTGCAAACTCATATATTCGTGGCAGAGCATTTTCACTGACAATGTGAGGATTAGCCTACTGTGAAGTCTTTTACAGGGTGTCTTTTCCACCAAAGATACTCTCCCTGCTGCATGTTTATAATCCCAGAAATAACTGAAATAGTTGTTCTCTTCCTGGGATTAACCTAGGTCGTCAGTCATGGTTTTGTTTTGTTTTGTTTTGTTATCTATTTCATCAGCATTAGAGCTGCTAATATTAATATTAAGCAGCTGTCGTCATCTTTTGTTGGAGAGATACATGAAGCTAGGAAAGTGCGCTTGTTTCAAGAAGAAAAGCAGAACAGCAGTCTACGCTGCCAAAAGAGAAAACTCCAAAACAATCCAAGTCCGAGCGGGACAAACATATCACTGGCAGCACATTTATGTTTCTTTCTACAAAGTAAAATGTTTTCTCAATCTCTTTGTCTCAGATGACACTCAAGAATATTTTACTTTCGCAAGCAGATAGCGCAGAAGCTATTTTCCAGCCAGTCCACTCCAGACTCAACCCTATAGATCAGAGGGCAATAGAAGACTGTGTATCTGTCACAGGTGCTCTAACAGCTAGACACATCCCTTAAATGCTTTTCACACTTTTTTTAGATTTTTTCCTCTAAAATTGTTGTGTTTATGTATCAGTATTGTGTCTTTCAATAAATATCCTATCGTTAAGCTAAAAACAGTAAAAATTGGTAGAGGCCTAATTACTTAGTAATTTCAAAAACTTAAACATTTGTAGCTTTTCTTGTTCTTTTGATAAATCGGTCTTACCTGTGTTTCATATTTCCAGGGAGAATTCGTAACAGCTTAGTAGTGACAGAAAGTTAACAGGAGAAAAAAAGTGCTTGGAGAAACGAGTTGAATAATTAGTGGAGTCTGCAAAAGTCTACGGTCCCAAGTAAATTCTGTTCTATGCAGGCATATCTTTGTGTTAATGTAAACATATGAGGTTTTTTTCTCCAACAATACTGTGTAAGCTGCCTCAGGCAAACTACATCCTTCAGAAGAGTCAGACGGGTGAGAAAAAGAAAAGAAAAAGTTGCAAAGACAAGATCCTTAAGCTACTTAACTAGGTAGCCTTGTAACATACTCATAAGGCTGGTAGGGCCTTTCTCTTGAGCATCAGGACTCTGCTAGTAGAAAGCTGGACAAAACACCTCAACAGCTCCTTCTGCCAACTGCCTCTTACTCCTGGCAAATAAAAAGAACATTAGCAAAACTTGATTTGTTCATTATAGTATGTTGCCTACAGTTAAATAGGGGCTTTACTACATTTTATATGCAGTATAAGCCTCTACATAATTTCATCATAGGATAAAACAGTTACATTTCTCCAAGATTTTTTTATAGTGATACTTATTTGACTATTGTGCTGCGTTAGGTATGCTAGTAAATTTAATTTAATTAACGGAATTTAATAAATACCTGTGGAGTGCTCAACACTGGAAAATATTGTGACCATATGTCCAGCTAAGGTAATTGAAATAACCTCTCCTACTTACATGGAGTAATAACCTTCAGAGAGGAAGCCATAACATGTTTTTGAATAGCGATCTAGTCATTCAACAAATAAGAAACAGGAAAACAGCACATCACCCTAGACCTAGTAGTCTTATGCATGGGAATATCAGTATTATCACGCTAACTTTCTTATGTAAATGGTTTAACATAAATTGGCGTGGATGTAAAGTACTTAACACTCCAAAATTTTGCACTGTACATTGTATGTATATGTATACGCACATACACAATTTTCTGCAGTATCATCTTTGCTCCCACTGACAAATTCCACTTTCATATTTTCCATACATATATTTTCTTAGCTCAGCAAGTTCAACTATAAGAGAATATCATGATTTTTGCTTATAGTAGCAAGAATGACTGCATTTTGCGTCAAAATAAAAATAGCAATAATTTTAACTGCATTTAGAATGTGAAAAAAAACTGCCTGAGTTTGCAAAGCAGCTCTAGAGTAATCGGCCTGTCCTAATTGAAGCCAAATACAAGTACTTCCTGTGGAGCCGTTGACAACCTGATGCTCTTCAGAGGCAAGTAGTACATGTGATTGAAAAAAAGTATCTGTAAGCCTTTTAACTCCCACCCCGGTCTCGTAACTGATTACAGATTGTTCATTAGTAATTCATGGGGTACGGTCTTCTCTTCTACGGGACTCTTATCTCTTTCTTTGCTCCTCTCTGCAGGCCACCTACTTCTGGGTAGAACTACACTAAGAAAGCAGCAAAGTCCAACCAATAATCAATTTTAAAATAGTGTTCCTTGTCATTTAGCTAAGTTCCTAAGAAGTTACTGCTGTCCTTTATGCCTCCTTTCTCACTGGTTCCGCTTAGTCTCTGGTTTCTAGGCTATCAATAGGCTTCAATATCTTTTGCAGGTCTTTCTGATCCAGGGTGCTCTGTGGTTTATGTTACAGTCTGCACAAATCTCAGTTCCAGCTTTGAGTTAGCCATAGTGTATTTATCTAGTTTAATCACAGTGTGCTTTTTTGAACTTTGGACTTCTTTCACCCAGCCAGGATCTTGCTTCTCAGGTCTTCCCATTTCGTAAACTTAAAATAACACAGGAAGGATTTACCTAAAAATTTTATGTGTTGCTACTGAAATGAATATTAAAAATTAGTACTTGTGTTTTTGTTCTTACTACTTTGTGATTCATTGAGCTATTTACATTGATAAAATGGTATGCAATCCACATTGATAAAAATACCATGGAATAAAGTATCACAAGAAGTCTAATGGAAAGAGTAATGGAAAGAGTAGAAAAAAGGTACAAATACGGACCATCACAAACACTAGAAGATACTATTATCTGGTTACCTAAAATACAATAATATGATCAAGAAAGGGTACAGTGAGAAGAAAATATCAAATAAACCTTTTTTAAGAGCAGCCTACCTTTCTGTTAGAAGAATATCATCAGTGAAAATACAGAATGAGAAAAGCCAAGTAGCTTTTTCATGAGAATCCACTCTGGCTGCATTTAAACCCCGTCTAGACCAGAAATGCCTTGTTTTCACATGGAGGGGATCTAGCACGCCGGAGCTCGGTGCGAACAGCCCATCTGTTCATCCCCAGCCTAAACATAGCGCGCCGGCTGTGGCGGCGCAGCACGCGGGAGGGACTCGCTTGAGAAACACATGGGCAGCACGATGCTCTGCCAGGCCCCCGGAGAGCTCGCTGAGGTACAAGAGACGTGGGAGTCCATCTGCGTGAAAACATAACTTGTCACATGCACCGTGGATATCATTCATTTTGCCGGCACTTCAGAAAAAATGACGGCGGTGCTGCCGGAGGCCAAAACAGCAATGCTCCCTACCTGCCTGTGGGGCTTGGGGGGCCACTCCGGTGGCCAGACACCTCAAATTTCAGTGCTTTAGAGACCAATTTAAGATACTAATGACTCTACCCATTATCTTTTATCGTACTCGCTTTAGGATACATTGATCTTTCCAGGCTGGCCTAGCTTATTTTGGTTACTAAGGAGATAAAGTTCTGCAGTAGCTTATTAGGAATGTCAGATCCATACCAAACGATTAACATAAATTCCACAAAGGCAGAAATATTTTACGTAAATAGATAATATCTATCAGGCATTTATCACTGCAGCATTTAAATATTTTCCAGGACAAACAAATAAATGTGAAAGAAGTCCTTACTAATATTTTTGTTTACATCACTTTTCCTCTTGAGATAGGCTTTAAGAAAAATCTCCTAAGGTAGGCATCAGCTTTTTTCTTCTTTTCTAAAAGATGATATGTGGAGTAGCAACATATTTTACTCCATAGCAAAAATGATGTCTTTACACTCTTATTACAGCTGCTTAGAAGCAACCTAAGAGAGATAATCCTTTGTCCATATATTCCAATAAAATTTACAGGCTTTTTGGTTTAATATCTACGTGTTTGTAGATACTCAATTCTTTTTCTCAATTCTTCTACTTGGGAATGAAATTTATGCCACTTGATTTGAGCAATAAAAATTTTTGACCTGGAAGAGAGCCCAGTTCTGTAAATAAGGTTATTTATTACCATAATAATGATTCACTTCAGTCTTTTCTTATGCTCCTAGTTTCTTATGAGTCCTGGTTTCCCAATCAGCACTTCTCTTGTTATGTTGTTACAAATGTTTTCCAAACCCAGTGGGCTCCATTAGGAGAGCTGTGAGGTTAGCACTTATTCAAGGAAGCTTGTATGCTACAGTTCACTTAGTACTTCTCAGGAAGGTTATTCCTTGATGAAAATCCAGAATACAATAGCTATCACTGTGTTTTATAACCATTTTCAGTCATCTGTCTTCTCTGTGAATCCCGCTCAACAGCAAAAATATTGTCTTTTGGCTAGTTTTCAGGTGCTGTCTCCAACACTTATTCTTTGATTTTGCATGCCACCGAAATATAGTTCCTCAGTGTTGGGAAAACCGCTCCGATTCATTCCATGTGTAGAGAAACGGGAACAAAAAAACCTTCACTTCCTCCTCTTCCAAGAGCCAAAGAGAGAAATTACTTGTGAGTTTCTTCTGATTCCCATTTAAGAATTTCTGCTCTGACGCTTTATTTAAGCTGATGGTTGCTCTAAGGGCCTTCTCTCAACTTCATCTTCCCACAACTGACCATTCTGTGTAGCGCCTCTGCAGGGTGTTGTTACTGTGAATATATAATATTCACAGTATGTGAATATATATAATTTTCCTGCCTGAGAAATACATTAAACCCTCTACTACCTGTAAAGGTGCACAGAGAGTCTTGAAATAAAGTCCTGCAAAATGTACATAAATTATTTTAACTCTTTGTTTAAAACAGCAAATCTCATGCCCATTACATACCTTTTTTTTAAAACTGGTGTTGAATTGATCTTTTCTGTTCATAAGCTTTCCCTGCAAGGTTTGGTACTGAATGGATCTGAGTTTCTAATAATAGCTAACCTTCGGTTGGGTTGGTAACTTAAAAAATACCCTGACCTCTGGGATGATCCGTGCTATCAGCAACGGATAATGAGTATTTGTAGCTTCTGTTCTGGAGAAGCTCCAACAGGTTATCACAGCCAACAGCTTCCTACTGGGCAGCGCCACTGGATGGCCGGTTCCCAAAACCTGATGGGCTTTTCAGATGGATGGGGTACCCGTCTTTCTTTCGTGCCCTAGAGATATTTTGGACCTGGTTCACCTCTAACAAAACTAATGGCGAAATGCTAAGTGACTTTCCTGTAAGCACAGGCAAATGCTACAATAACTCCTGGGGCTCTGTCACCCAACATCTCCTTCTAGCCCCTACAGGGAGGCAGAAAACATGGATTTATTTCAGCCAACGAGGTTCCCCAAACGGTTGCTATGAGAAAAGACTCTCACCTTTTCCAGAATTACCTTTAATGCTAGTAAACATCCAAATTAAGATGATGGCTTTGCAATCCCTGTACCAAAAAGTACGAGAACAGAAATGAAAACAGGGACTGGCGTATTCAGTATGGAGATGTTTTGACTCTGCTAGTGGAGCTGTCCAGTTGTTATAAGATACATTATCTCTAACAGTATCACAGAAGGATTTACATTGATTTATAGTTTGTTTTCTCAAGATAAGATATTGTTTATGCTTAGAGATATTTCCTTAAGGGCCTTTTACTTTTCTTACATAGTCAGCTGTTCCTTTTGACATATGTCTGTAAAAAAATCTGTCATTTGCTATTTACAGAAGCATCAACAAAAAGAAAGAAATTGTCATTTTGCACTTTTGCATCCTGACATTTTCAGTTCTGCATTGTACCCTGCACACAATGGTGAGTGTTAAGTGACACAAGCAACCCACGAGGAGATTTTACTGATACATAGAGGGCTGGCCATGTACTTCTCTGACCATTTACGCCAGATCAATTTGTGTCTAATCCCTCTCTGTGTGTACAGATATTCGTAAGGACACAGAATGCATATACACCCCTCCTACCCTTACATCCAGCAGCAGAGTGATCACATTATCATCTCCCTCCTGGGTTTATCCAGTTTTGTTTCCTAGGTGCTGTCAAGCCGATAGCAGCAGTGCTCAATTATTGATCGGCTTTTGGCTACACTAATTGCAAGCTAACTCAACAAGCCGTTGGGCATTAAGGGACCAGGTTAGGTACCTGTGGTTGGTGTCCTTGGGCATGCAGGCAGGGGATGAGGAGCTGGCCCATGCTGGGAGAGCCACATGACAGGGTAGCGGGGAGGGTGAGCATCCTGCTGAGGCTTCGGGGGCAGCACAGCTCATGCAATGGGCTACAGCTTAGCCATTTCTCTACCTGGGCAAGACCCATTGGACATGAAGAAAGCCAGAGAATATTTCTGCTAGACCACTCATACCTGCCCTTGCAGGCCCTTGGGCACCGCTTTGGGAAGGACAGAGTTGTCCACATCTCCATAGTCTGTTGAGTCAATCAGCCCGTTAGGGTTTTAAGGCAAATTTCTAAATGGTCAGAAGCCCTTAGGATGCGACCACTGGGTGAAGAGGAATAACAGGTAGAGATGCCTGCAACATCTTGCTTTAGGGAAATTATTTGCAAACATACCAGTGCGCTCCCTGAATCATTAGTAAATTATATGTGATCATATATTTCCATGTAAGGGCAACCCACTTTGCAGAGTTTTCCTTGGTCAATGTGGAACATGGAGCTGAGCAAAACTTAGCAGCTGGAGCAGGAAGGACCCTGCAGCACCCGAAGTAGGGCTGATCTGTGTCAAGCCCGAGTCCCTGTCATGAGCTTATGGAGCAGTAGGGCAAGGTTTGCATTGTGCCACCTTTGGCTGACCCCCCGACACCCCTCGTGTGGGATGCACCCCTCGTGTTCCTCTCACGGCAGTGAGAGAGAAGAGTGACTCCTGAGTCCACCACTCTTTCCCAGAAGAGAATCAGAGATCATAACTCCAGCACGTTCATCTAGATGGGGATGGGATATGCAAGAGAAATGCACCTACTGTTCCTCAGTACACTTCCTCACGGGAGCAGGCAGCCAGGTTTCCTAGAAACAACAGCAAACACAAATCTGCTGGCATCAGCCATCCCAGAGGACCGGGGAACTTGTAATCTCTCCGCCTGGCTGCTTCTGCTCTGACATGCTAAGGAGGCAAGTTTTGTGCACCTTTTCAGATTTTTATTTTAATTTAAAGTATTTTCCCTGCTCCCAGGGGACAGAATTCTGGAGAGTTTAGCATCAGGTATATTTGTGGTTTACTTGCTGTTTTTCTGAGCTGCCCAGCAAACTTGCAAAGTGGCTGCTGGCTGCATGGGGAGCTCGTGTTTGGTATCGCTTGAGTATGTACCCTTGTTTCCTTGGCAATCGCTTTCAGGGCCCTGGCTATTTGAGGCTGAGAGAATTAATGAGACTAAACCCGAAGTTTCAAAAAAGGAAAGGAGAAACTATCAGTTTCAGGGTAAAGTATGACCTTTGATTAGAGAATGCAGTAATCAGGATCTGTTCTTTGGCTTTCCTGAGACTTTCAGTTGCTCCTATCAAAGGGGACAATTTGGTGCTGTTGTGGCACTGGTGCACTATTTATAACAAAGTCCTGGTCTGCAACTCTGCTATTTCACTTATGCTTTCTAAATCTTTTTTTTTTTTAATTAAAAAGTGTGTATGTTAAATTACTATTGCATAAGCTGGTATTACATGTGTTTCACCGACGTGGACACTTGGCTTCCAGAAACCCTTTACAATTGCTTTTCCTATAGAGTCACTTTAATCCATGCATTCACAATTCATGATGCAATGCAAACAATGCACTACAGACACTCCTGAGTGTGCTATGGTTATTTACTATGCTTCCTTGTTGGCAACATCAGACAAATGTTTATTATTCAATCTAACTCTTAAACACCTATTTGGATTGTTACAGCGCTGAAGGCATTCTATGGGCCTAAAGCGTTGTTTTTGATGACACTGATGCAAACGTGCTAATTCTGACAAAGTTGCGTTTGAAACACTGAGAACAGAATTTCTTCCTGGTATATGTGATTTTTAACTATGACAATTTGTCAGCTTTACCAATCTGCATAGTCTCCTCTTCGATGTGCGTTGTTTGATGTCAGCCAGTATGTTTTCCTGTGTTTACATTATGTAATAAAATCTGTCATTGCTGCTGTCTGAAAATGAGTCCTTCTGCTGGATTGGCAGCCCTGGGAACCGAGGGCCTCTACTCATTTGCATGGCAGGTACGGCCTGGAAAGCCGCGTGCCTGTTTCTCATCACCAGCCCAGCACTGTCTGCAGCCTGCCCCAAGCAGTTCAGCTTTCGTGTCCTTGATTCAACCGAAAGCAAAGCTGCCCCAAAGCCGTCGGCAGAGCAGGGGCAGAAGTAACCTCCACGCACCCCACGGCACAGGGCGAGTGCACTATAGGCCAGCAGTTGTGCACCACGGATGGGGAATAAATGCCTTCTTGGCACCTTTTACTCCCATACGCTCCTGGAAAGTGTATGCTTGCTCTCTGCATCCTCTGCTTGGAAAGGTTTCAGTTAGACAAAGGCAAATTCATTCCTCCTGGGTTTGAAGCCAGCCACTTCTCTAAAAGGATAAGCTCTGCTTCCACATGCTCTTGAGTTTACTAGTGTCATTAAGGTGTAGGAAAGAAAGGCCTTATCGATATAGACAGCATCCCTGCTCTCAGAAGTGTTTGCAACAGCCTGTGGGCCCGCTAAAACCACCTAAAGTTTACCTAAAACTTCTGAACCTGTCACTTGAATTCCAGCCTTCTGCAAGGTGGGGCTAGGGCTGAAGACCAGAGCTGCACGCTCCCGGCAGACTCACGGAGGAGCCAGTACGCGAGTCCGTAGCACCTCTTCTCCTCTCCTGCTGCTTTGTTCACATGAAAGCTCGAGCCCAGATACTAAGTATACATAAACACACTACTCCTCCAGGTCTTTGCTTTGCCTGGCCTTTTAAGTTATCCTAATTTCCAGCTTCATTTTGAGAGGTTTTTCAGTGGCCTGATGATTCTTCTGAATGTGCCAATATCTTTAGAGGTAGCAACCAGAATAAGGAAGGCTCTGTTTTCAGAGCATCTCAGAGGATGCTCCTCAGAAAAGAGGAAACCCCTGAAAGGTGCGAGGGCTGGAGAGCTTTCTGCCAGTTTTTTCATTCAGCACGAGGGCTGTCACAGCCAGGTGGCGTGGCAGGGATTTGCAAACACAATACCTCACTCTAACTGACATGGAAAATAAGCCCTGTAGTTCTGTTTCTTAGAACAGGTGAGTTAAAATATTTGCAGGCAGCACCCTACTCTAACTCAAGCAGAGCCACGCAGCTTCAAACTGGCAGAACCAGCCAGTTAAAGTGTGTGCAAGTATTAATTGTTTTTCCACCTTTGCCTTTGAAAACAAGGACTAAAACTGGCATCAGTCCAAGTAAAAAGGGAAAGTTCTTGCAATTACACAATTATGAACCAGTTGAACCCATGTTCTGAACAGTATTGCAGACAGATTTATTTTGAAGGACTTGCTATTTTAATACGTTCTGTATACATTTGATCACTCTTCTTTCAGAAGATTGTTAGGCACATGTGTCATCAGTTTGTTGTAGTGAAAAAAAAAGTGAGAGGAATTATATTGTTAATGTTTGAATTTTGCGTGACCCGAACAGACCAAGAAATGTAACGTTTTGACTCCAGTTCTTGAGATTTGATCCCACATCAAAACATAGGTCAAGGTCAATTGCTTAAGGTCATGTTCTCCTAACTTTAGCCACTGCAAGATTTTTTGATGACACATGTTATGTAGGAAGTCCAACCAGTTGATTATAGGATCCCTCAGGGTCTTAAAATTTAAGAAAGATGAAGCAATCAAGCTAAGGGATGAACCAAAATAGTGCGACCTAGAAGCAAAAACACGTTCAAATACCAGTTGTGGTTTCTCTGCTGCCTACACAACATAATATTGAAACTATGCATCCTTTTACAGAAGCTGGTGCGTGGGTCACAGGGCCTGCCTCTCCCTTTGCCTTTGCCGCCCCTGTGTCAGTCTTCCCGGCAGCCTCATGCGAGGTGGCCGTAGGAAGCACCTCTGCAGAGTTCGCAGCCCCCGAACTGCTGCCTGCTCCCCCAGCAGCCTAGACCACCATGTGCTCTCACAATATGAGTGACTGGCTCCAAAAGTGCTAGTTTTTCCTGCTGTCAAACGGTTAGCTCTGTGTACTCACCCGGTCTAAACGCTGTAAGGCCTCCTAGCTCATCTGCTTGCTTTGATATGGGAGGAGAAAACTGAGGGTTCAGCCTGGGTTTAATTAAAAAGCCAGGAGATAGATCTGCGCAGCGCAGTGGGATGCAAAAGCACTTTGCTAAACTGCTTAGAGCTTTATCTTTGCTTAGAAACCTCTAGTTTAGCACATGCTATCAAGGAATTGCTAATAAGAGCTTCAGGATTATTTAATCCTTGACAGAAGCAATTAGAACCCCTATCAACACTGAAAAACCATTATCACAGATGTATTTCAAAACATCTGTTACTGATTTTAACAAAGAACATGCCTGGGATTGAACGTATCAAATGCTTTCTACTCACCTCCAGTTTGGTGGCTCCTTGGCCCGGAGCCTTTTCTCTCTGTTTCCAAGGTTGTGTTATGTTTCTCACCGAGAAACAATGTTGAAAAACAGGTGAACTACTCGAAAAAATCCCACTCTCTTCATTCCAGCACGATCAGAAGCGTTGTGGTTTTGGGGCGGGATCCGCTTCCTGGATGACGCCAACCCTTAGCTGTGCTACTGGTTCTTCCCATTTCTCGGTGTTAAAAACGTCGTTGGCACGGCCGTGTCCACTGCCCACTGACGTGCAGCTGCAGACGTGCCCATCGGGATTGGGAGAGCGGGGCCGGCGGCCCTGAGCACCCTTTGGGAAGAGGGTCTCTCATTTCAAAGGCAGAAGAGGCCGCTGGGTGAGTCAGCCTCCCCCGCAGGTCTTTGCCTTACAGCTACTGTAATACTGTACTGTAGTTACAGTACTGCATTTTATTTTATTTTGCTGTACGTCTTATTTTATGAGGAATTATATACATCTTCGTTGTGTACTGCTTATTTAAGAGAGTGTCTATTCAACAGCTATGCAATTTCATGCCTATTTTATGGTCTCATTTCTCTCCATGCAGAAGCCTTAATAATGATTTATTTGATTAGCAGTAGCAATGAGCTAAGTGCTCTGTAATACATAAAATAAAAAACAGCTAATAATTCATGGGTTTTATATATATATAAATTAAAAAGAAGTTGCTTTACAGTTTTTCCCTCTGCTTGTTTATTGCTACAAGAGATAATAATTTAGAAGAAAAGGAATCTTTAATTCAATATTCTCAGGCGTACATCACTATTTACACCCATATTTCTATAGAGATAACAAGAGATGAGTAACATCACTAATCATTTTATTCAATTCATTACTTACAGAACAATATAAATAAATTGCACTCACCATCTAGCAGTGTTCATTGATTCCCAAGTTAATCACATTTGGGGCCTAACCCTCATTATCATATCATAATTGTGAAATACAGTGCCAAACTGTCTTGTGCAGTGAGTGGCACCCCAGCGCAGGAAGAAGCAGAGTTAAGCGTAGAAGACAATTTGTGTCAGTCAGCTCATTACTGTGGTGTCCTTTCTACTACTACAATAAAAAGTTGTTATTAAGAACTGAATGATTCATACTGAAGTATTGCAAGTGTCTGCAGTCCAGTAACGTACTTTCTGAGGACCTCTGAGACTGCTCTGGAGCGCCGTACTGCAGTTATACACAACAACAGCTGTGCCATGTAATTACGGCTCCCTCCTCTGATAAAATGGGGTCTATGTGGTGAAATGGTGCTTCAAATTGCACTGCCACCCTTCGTAAACTTCATGGCCTAACAAGTCCCTTTTATTGCAACGGGGATGCCCCTGGTACACAGCTGGTCTTGATGCCTTCAGGCCGAGAGGGAGTTTCACTGGCAAGGGCAATTATCTGTCGATGAGATAGGGCTGATGCCCAAAAGCGCAGAAGAGCCGTATCATAAATCTGACTCTGGTCCCTGCTTCCAGAATTCTTTCATACAGCAAAGAAATATTTGCCTGGTTCTTGAAAAATGTGTGGTGTGTAAAACTGTCCTGCAGTTATTCTCTGTTGATACTGTAAACTGATTATCTTACCTAGAAACTGCAAATAAACGCTCCTTTGGATCCTTTCTTTAGACAATGCTGTCTTCAAACAAATATGCCAGAGAATTCGACACGGCCCCATACAGGTCTATAGTTACTTACGAGCACTGTTATCACCATAACCTGAATACAAGCTTATTGTGCTCAGCTGTGCTTTCATGGGAGGGCAGAGTTCAGGCCACATCCTGCAGTGGGCTGCCATGCCCCTTTCCCAGAGAAACCAGGGACCGGCCACCTAAAAAGCCGTCACGTGCTTGTTAATTGCACTCACAGGCATTAGTGGTTGTAGTGTACTGGTGCAAGGCACCAGCGCTAGTGTTCGTTACGCTCTCGCTAAGAAAAGCACTCAGACTCTGTAAGGTATTGATTAAATGACATTAAACGGAACTAGCACAAGAGGAAAAAAGAAGATAGATGATTGTATGTCCCTTCAGATGCTGGGGACCCTGAGCTGTGCAGCACTGGACAGACGTTGCAGTCAGGGCACGGCCCGCAGCACAGGTCCCCTCCGTGGAGAGCTTCCCTGGCGTCTTGGCTGTTAGAGCTCTTCCAGGGTTTTCTTGGTAGAAAACAATTCTATTCATCATTTCTACTGGCAAGCAAAAGGGTGTTCCCATGAGAATTTGTTGCTGCACCTTCAGATAAAGACAAGGACACGCAGGTGGTGTGATTGCCAGTGCCGAGCAGGAGCTGTCTCCAGGCTCCTCCGTGACGATTAGCCTGCAAAGCCTGTCCGGCAGCCGAGGGCAGTCTGCAGCCCAGCACAGGGCTGGAGGCCCAGCAGTATGGGCAGCACAGCGCACCGCAGGCCTGCGCCTGCTCCAGGTAACTGCTATGTAGATCACTGACTCCTTGATGTGCAATGGTCTTCCAGCTAGTGCCCCTGCCGTGGTACTAGAGTTTGGTCACACCAAGCAGGGCTTCAAATTGCAGACAGGCAGGGGGATATCGTCCTGGATGGCTCCAGGCTCTGCTCCATCGATTGCTTCTACTGGATTGCAGAGTTTTCTCTATTTTTCTGGAATAAGATCTCCATTATTTCCATGGCCTATGCCTCGAGGCAAAAAGTGTCTTTTCATGCTGCTTTGAGAGTTGTGCGGCATGTGAAGTTGCTGCCTTCTGCTCATGCAACCCTAGACGTCAGCTGCTGCTCACAAACCACCCCATCACTGGACCAGGAATTCAACTGTTCGTAGAAATCTTAAATGAATATAGGGAACTGTCTGGGTTTTGAGCTGCGATATAGGCTTATATGTTTGCATACACCCGTATTCATATTCAAGCTCCCAGGGCCATCTGTGTGGTCTCTGACTTTGCCTTTTGCTCTACCAAAACCGGGCGTCGAGGCCTTTCCATTCCCATCCTCATGCATCAGACAGGCCCACGTTTACACCTCTGCAGTGGGGAGCTACTCGCAGCTCTGCTAGAAGGATCAAACGACAAGAAAGATGAAATCATGGCACTGACTCCATTCCCAAACTGGCCAACAAACAGACTTAATGCCAGTAAGAGTCCAAACTGCATCCTGCTGAAGGAGAGCAGGTGCCCTTCTCGGGTGCATTGCCGGAGCTCTTGCGCCTGCCCTAGACAGTAACGCTGTTTCTGACACACAGTCCCTCAGCTCTCGCAGCATGTGAAGTCACGGCTACGCTCACAAGTTCTCTCTGCCTGGCATCCTGTAGTTTCTGCTTATGAAATATACAGTATCAAGTCCACGTTGCAAACATTTGATCTGCTAATTTCACTAACTGGGAGATCAAGCTAATATCAATCCTTACAATTTGGGCACTAGAGGTTTTGGTTTTTTTTTTTTGATTTGTTCTATTGGCTGAAGTATGACATTTTAAGTTATTAGCATTAATGACTCCTGGAGGTCACTGATTTCAGTGCAGTCGGGTCTCACAGCTCACCGGGCTCCCTCCCTCCCTCTGGATTGTGCCTGGAATGGCTCTTCGTGCAAACATAACTGATGCTGTGGGTGGCTGCGACTAGTAGGGAAAAATAGATATTAGATGATGCACAGTCTACTTTGAACATTTTGGTATAGAAATTTTTCCTGTGCTGAACTATGGGAAATGTTTGTATTAATTGAGCTAGTAGGTAATTGCTTCAGACTCAGATCAGTATATTGCAATAACAGCAGTACATGATTTATATCATTAAGCAGTAAGTTTCTGCCAGGTTTGGAAGGCTTTTTAAAAATCTGTGGTCAAACTGCTCCATTAAAATCACAACCTTTCATACTGTGCGGCCAGATATATTATATGTTTGAGATAGTTCTTAAAATTAGCCTTAGTTTTTTTTAAAAGAGCTCCTACATGGCAAATACTATCCCTGATCCTCAGAGGAGATGGAGAAATCCACTGTTTGGTTAATGAAAATGAAGGGATCACTGTGATATTGCATGAAGGGCAGAGTGACCTAGATCAAAAGTACCAACTACACTACTCCTAACAGGTGAACATTTTCAGGATTCAAGGTCACGGGCAAACTGCCAATAGGCTATTATTTTTCAATCCTGCTTGGATACAGATTTCAAAAAGCCAAACAGAGTAAATGATTTATGATATATCCACATGAACAAATTCAGTCATGCAGCAACTCCTGTTTGACAGGAGCTATTTTTCAGACGCAAAGAGTATTTTTGCTTCCTTAGCCCAGTCCTGAGATTCCCTTTCGATTAGTGAATCGTGCAGTACAAGACTAATTTGTGCATGCACTGCGCAGGGACGGAGGGGGCAGCTGGTGAGGGAGGTTCACACTGACGGGAACGTCTGCCAGGCTCCAGCGTCAAAGGGCAAGTTCACCTTCTGCTTCATGTGTGCAAAGACATTTTCCTCCTCCCACTTTTTCTGCTCTCACCCCACTTGGCTGAAGGGGATGGTGGCAGCACCCTGGCATTGCCTTCACTCCCCCATCACAAATTTCTCAGGTGCCATGTGAGAGTATGGTCCGCGCTAAGCTCCACTGGCGTCCTGCCAAGGTTGAGTGGTTCCTCCAGCCTGGGCAGGGCCCCTTTCCACCCATCCGGGTTGACACTGGCAGCCAAGCCCATCACCATGGAGGGGCTGGTGTCTGGGCTGCGGGAACGCGCATGGCCACCCACTCCGAGTGCGATTTCCCACGTGGTACTGTGTGACTCAGAGACCTTCGGGGTCAGAGCGCCGGAGCGTTAACGCACTGCAGCCTCCAGGGAGAGAGCACCAAACGCCCCTGTGACTGTGACCTAGCTAGCGCTGCGCCGCCGGGAAATAAATCCAACGTTAGCTCTTTAACAGGGATTAAATCAAAAAGAACTAGGATGGAAACCCTGGAAAAACTAAATGTGGCATGATATTGTTACAATGTCAGCTTGGGGTCAATCTAGAGGACAGTTTATGAGCAAAAAGTACAATCTGTGTTCAGATATTAGATGCACTTTCTTCTAAGCCTCTATTAACAACTCAACTCGAGAAAGTTCAGATTCTCTTTAAGCCATATCCTTCACTGCTGTGTTGAATATACAGAGAAATGGGGATGGATTTGCATCTGCAGAGAACATTCAAGGTTCATATGAGCTGAAGGAGCATGTTGATTAGCCACGGCCGTGAAGTGCCATCATGTTGGATTATTCTTTTTCACAGAATTGAGGGAACAACTTTAAGTGATGGCAAATTGATTAACTGCCCTTAATGTTACATTTATAAATGTTCCTCCTTTGAGTTTACTTGATATTTTCTTGCAGGCCACTGGTTTAAACTTATTTCCCCAAAGTTAGAACTGCAGCTGTGCCACCAAAACAGCCGCTCGGGAAAAGGTGAATCTCACTGACAAAACAATGAAGCCATACTGGGAGCAGAGGATCCTTTTTTTTTTTTAAATTAAACCCCCTTCAGCAGTAACAACAATTTAAAAAAAAAGAAAATCCAGGAAATATAGCATCCCAAAGTATTTATCCTAATACAATCTTTTTCTGTAATACATGTAATACTCCTCAATACTGTAATACTGCTGTTAACCTGGTTTCCTAGGAAAACGAATCTTATGTGATTGCTCTGCCTGTTAGCCTATCTTTCTTCCTCTGATAATTGTTGAAACCCTTGGACATTTCGAATAGATGTGTTGGAGGGTTAGTGATTTCAAAGATTTGAATTTCCTGTAAGTTTCAAGAAAGTCAATAGCCGTGTGTAGAGATGTAAGTGAGTGTCACTAGTGATGGAAAATCTTTAGTGCAAAGTCAGGGTCGTTTATTTTATTTTATTTGGTTTTCAGTTATGAATGGTAAGCACAAGTACAAGTGCAGCTTGCAACTAACTCCCCATGTGCTGTCTCTTGACTAGGATATGAATACACAGATGAGGTAGTGGAAGTGCAGCTAGCTCTGTACCTCTCCAGTGATACTTGCCAAGGGTGGGAGAGAGACTGGGGCATTCACTGGGCTGTGATATGAAGCCACCCTAATTTTTCTCATACTTGTTAAAGTGAGAGCAAGATGACTCTCACCTACCTTTTAATTCATTTCGTCTCATCACCATCCAGCCCCTCACACCCTTTCCTGACTCATTCCCCAGAGCCGGAACACGTTCTTGAACTCATAGGTCTCGAGCTGATGCAGAATGTTGTAGTTTGATCTCTGATTCAATTACTCCTGTTTCCCTACTCACATTTTTTTCTTTTAATTGTTTGGCAAGTTTTCTATTAAACATCACTTGAACACCTGACCCCAAGGTTCAGGATATCTTCTGACACAGATCTGAAACAACCAGCCAGTTCCTGGTGGCTCTTTAATTCTCAGTAGCCGGAGAACTGAAATTGCAGTGTAATGTAGCAGAGCTTATCCAACACCAGGGACATATTCAGTCTGCTTCCCTCTTCTTTTTCTAGTAGGATGTCTGCTGGTAATACCTGGATATCTGAGGCCATTAACATGGTATCCTTTAGCACTTTAGCTAAAGAATAGAGCAGCTCATTCTTATTGGCACTGAGCCAAAAGAAATTGCTCTTGCTACCAAAAGCATCCTGAAGTGTGTGGGAACAATTGGTGCAAAGTACCTTTAGCCTATTAAGTCCTCGGGATCTGAAAACGCTCTTGGCTTATTCACTTAGTAGTTAATTATGATTGATGATAATAATTGATGTGATTAGAGCAGCAGCTTGCAGGGTGTTTTGTAACACACACTCAGCTCTTTCAAAGGACATCATTAATAAACAAAAGTGGCCTGGAATTCTTAAATTAATATTACTTCTACCAAAGACAAATAAATCAAAGCTAAAATTTTAATTTTAAATCAGAAGGCCGACAAGGTTAGTAGCAGAAGTTAATTTTTGTAAGTGATGGATCCAAATCTTTGGCCAAATCTTCTTATGGTACTGACAAAGGATCCAGGGTATTTTATGGCCCTTATTATGCATGTGAGCATTCAGAATGACACAAACTGACAGTCGGTGGAGGGTGATTATTGTCAAAGTTTCAAACAGTGAAGGAGATATTTATGGAAGATGACACAAGGTATTCACCTCCAGTACTCCCGGATGTTTGCATTTAGAGAAGCGCTTGAAGCTCATCACGGGTTGCTTGCCATCCAACAGAATCGGCTAGGGGCATAAGGGGTAAGCAACATGAAAACGCTCAAGTCTGTTGGGTTCAGATACTGACTGCAGGCTCAGGCCTTTCATCTTGCAGGCTCAGGCCTTTCAAGAGGGCCTTGAGACAGTAATCGTGACAGTAAAACTTCTCATTAGCCAGATGAGTCATGAGTCATTGCTCGGTTTTTTTTTGTTGTTGTTGGGGTTTTCTCTCTTTCTCTCTTTCTTTCTCTCTTTCTCATTCCTTTTTTTTCCTAGAGTCTTCACTGCGTCCTCAGCTCTGGCACTCACTGGACCCCTTGGAAGCCAATCTACTTTATTAACCTGGCAAAAAAACTAATGCAGCCGAAAGCCAGACACCAAAAAGGAACTCTTTTTTGCTGGGCTAGCAAATGGAATCAAATCAGAGAAGAGTCTGGTAGGAACTCTCATAAAAGTATATAAAAGGATGCAAAAGGAGGAGTGGGCAAATGACTGGGAAGAGGGAGAGGGAGCAGAGGAAGGAGCAGCAGAGAAGGAAGAGAGAGCGAGACCTGTCCTTTTCGGCCACGGGGGTCCCTGAACTAGCTGGGTTACCTGTGAAACCTGTCTCGGGCTCTCCGTGGCCATCTGTTCAAGTGAGAGCCATGGACAGCTGGGCATCCAGCTTCAGCCTTCAGAGTAGCTGACCAGCCTTCCAGACTATATTTGCCAGCCCCGTTACTTCCGTGTGTCCGGTCACTTTGGGTCCTGATGTACAACTCTGTTTTGAAATTCAGTTGTAAAGTGCAACAACAGAGAATACCTTCTTCTAACAGAATTATTGTGTGTACATAGCAGGCAGAGTTTAAACAACAAAAGCCTATACAAATATTCTCTTATTTAAGCTTAGCATTTTACTCACGCAAGGTAATAGGGCCAATTTAGTTGTGGAAATCCTCTCCATTTTCCTGTGAGCTAAGCTTCAGTCTGCTTCTTCTCATACTTCTCTCCCCCCTTACTCAGTGCCTCAAACTGTGACTATTTCTAAGCTCTTTGTTGATATGATCTTGCTGAGAAGTATCTGAGAATTCAAGCTGCTCTTCTCTTCCTTTAGGCAGCTCCAAATTCACACTAGAGTAGCTTTAATTCAAAGGGCTTTAAATGGCTATTTTGCCCCTGTGTATTATGGAGGAGCTGCCCTTAGGTGCATGGTAGGATGGGAAGAAAAAGGATGGAGGCATCATCAATAGCCCCAGAAGCATCAAGCAACAGTCTAGAGGGGCCCACTTCATGACTGAATAATAACTCAAGAATCTGGGTCTAAGAAATATGTTAGAAATATAGGGTTGGAAATTACTCAGAAAAGGGAAACTTAAGAACAAGTGGGTCTAGCTGGATTGTACCGAGCTGTAGTGAAGAGGAGAAGTCTCGGCCTGGGCTGTGTCAGACGTCTACGGGCAATAATAAGTAAACAAAGAATAATAACACTAATAATCATCTCTTACATAGCAAGTTCCTGATATAGCTCTCAGTGTTTTGTCCTGTCTGTCTTTTGTGCCTTTCTACAGCTAGGAAACTCAGGGTGCAGAGTGGTGAAGTGACCCAGTGAGAAAACAAACAAATCCATGCATGTCCACATATGCAGGAGGACTTAATCGGGGCAGGTGTGATGTGCATTGCTCCCAGAAGCTCAGGGGGTTCTTAGTAGCTTTGGAAGGGAACTGAAAATTGAATGTAGAAATGTGATCGATGAAGAAGCTCGCCCTATCAGTGCTGTGTCCGAGGGAAGCCTCTCAGGCTCCTCAGCAAGAAAATGGCTGCATGGGAGATGCAAGCGCAGAGCTAAAGGGAATAAAGCTTCAGAGATCATATATTTTTGTCTTTAACAACTCCGGCTAAGGGCGCAGCCTCAAATCATGTCTTTGCTGCTCCTTAGCAAGTTGCTGCATGCCAGCAGAGCTGTGGTGCACATGGCTGTCAACGTGCACCTTCTTGAGCCACAGCAAATGCAATAGGATAAAACTTACTTTAGAATTATCTAAGAGCATGTTGAGTTAAGGCATCCTGTTCCATATATGCTATGGGCTATGATCATGCTCATGGACAAATCAGGTAAGACTTGGTAACCTGTCAAGCTGCAGTAACCAGCCCGTGAGCGTCAGTCTTGAGACTGCCCATGGAGGTCACACCTCAATGGGCTGCAATGAGCTTTCATTCTCATACAACTATTTTCCTCTTAAATATTCTTAAACAAAAAAAAGATGATTTATAAGAAACAAGATGCTTATAAATACTAAAGGGAAAAATTGGACTATGGACACAGTTCATTTGCAGCCGGTGACTTCTGCTGTCACTAACAGCAGAGAGCACACAATCTTAGGTGGTCGTTTTGATATTTAGAGTTTCTACCGAGAAGAGATGGAAATTAAGTGTTCAAATCTTCTTGCTACTTCATGGCTGCCAAAGGTTACGTTTATTTTAAAACTGTAATCGCACAGACAAATGTAAAGCAGCTCTTGGTACACACAGACTTAAGACAGCTGCAGAACATCATTACAGCCCATATGGCTGTAAAATTTGTTGCAAAATATCCTTAGGCGCACTTCAGTCATTAAACTGTCATCTTGGCATTTTGTATATTGATTGAGTAGGGCAGCCAAACTCTCTTCTCTTCTCCTTTCTCTTCTTAAAGTTCTTTTTACATCAAAACTTTTATTTATAGCAGTCTACAAGCAGAGATCAGGAGAGAACTTGTCTGACTAGCTGGGTATTTTGCTTCATCAGTAAGTTATGGGCTTTAGGAAAACAGTTTGATGAAAGGATACTTCATCTGGCACAGAGAGCACAGGAAATATGCCATTCAGGTTAAATTAAGACATCAAACAAACCTTGTTATCTGGATAACATGCAAACTCAGGGCTCTGCAGTAATTAAATCTCTCTCTGGGCTTTTCCACAAAAGAAATGTTAACCCTGGTTTCTCTCAACTCCAGATTGTACCTATCTATCTAAATTAAGTTTCATGTTGTACCTGCCAGTTTCAGATCCATGCAACATCCATCCTCTTTTCCAGCAGTAATGTATATGCAGTTTCACTGAATGTATTTGAGCTACTGGCGCATTGCATTTGGCCCCAGAGGGCACCAAGAATGGTGCAAAGCCCAGGGGAAGCGTCCGAGCAAAACGGGAACCTCGGGCCCCAGGGGGAGGCGCTGTGCTGCCCAGCAGGGAGGTGCGCGATACCTTACAGCAGTCGATTTCAGTGTCTGTGTGGGAGGAAGAAGGAGAAAGAAGTAACGCAACAGCCTGTACACCCAGGAAGAACATACATCGAAGTACCAATTCTTTCTGTGAGAAAACAGTCGGAAGCTGTTTGTTTTTTTGAGGGAAAGCACTCTTTCCCTGAGGTCTGACTGCTGCATGCGTGGAGAAAAAAATGCTAACACAACTTCTATGTGGGGGCCAGGATGCCGCTGTAACAAACACCATGTTAAGTGCCTGGGAAGGCAGATGTCGAGGAGCGTGAGAGACTGCCGTTGCTCTATTTAATGAGCTGTGTAAATCTGGAAAATCTAACATTTCTGGCTTGATCTGCATTATAGACCAGTTCTGCCTTAGAAAACATTGTCCTATCAATTCTCATGCAATCAAGGAAGAAGTAAAGGCTGTGGTGTCCCATTGAATAGAAAGACATTAAAATGAGGATCATGATCAGGAATACCATTACACCAGGGCCTTTTGTTTTTGACAGGAGAGACACTTCCCTTCCTCCTCGTCCTGGAAATGGGGTCCACCAGCTTGAGGAGCGGTTATCCAGGCAGGAAAGGACCACGGCTCTTCTCCTCGACCAGGCTTCCCGGATCAAGGATGAGCTGGTCTCCTACCTCCGAGGACCTCGAGGGGACCAGCAAGGGGAGGTGGCTGCCCGGCAGCTGCTGGAAAGTCACTTCCAGGCCATTGTGGGTGCAGTTAAGCAGCTGCGGCAGGACGTTGAGGTAGGCCAACCCTCCCAGCATCCACACCCTGCTCCACACCCGCGGCAGCGGCAGGAAGGCACTTAGCATCAGCCTGGTGCTTCAGCTATCCATGGGTATGAAGGAATCATCCTCTCTCTCTCTCCCCCCCTCATTATACAGCAGTACTTGTAGCTCCATATAAAAACAGACGAGAGGGGACTAGGGAAAATAAAGTAAAATAAAATAAAAAGCAGATTAATGAGGTTTTTTTCCTCCTTTTAATTGAAAGGTTCAGATTCTATTTGCTGTCACGTCTGTTGAAGTGCAGAAGATTCCGTTTGAGGAAAATAAGAAATAAACTGCATTTTCATGTAACAGCAAGCCCCAAATTTGATTTTACTTCTTACTTTTCTAGACACAGATGTTCTAGTACTTTGCATAACTTCTGTATGCAACATAACAAATATTGTTGAAACTCTTCACTAAGCTCAATTCAGACTAGAATGAAGGTTCTGGTCATTTCTTACCTTTTTTTTCTTTTTTTTTAACTGATTGGTGGTTCTGTGTATATTGGAAATGCATGAGAGTCTCTTTTCTCAGCTAAAGAGCCTTGATTATTTGCTGTTATTGTGGGACAGACAGCAAATTTACCAACACTTTGGGGCTTTTCTTTGGAAAAGGGTGCAAAATATAAAAATAGCATGAAACAAAATTCTCATAAGATTTGTTTTATCCTTTGAAGTGCTAAATGTTTGCCTAATGCAACTAAGTTCACAATACTTTTTTTTCCCCTGTGCTTGGAAAAATATTTGAGCTTCTATGTATTTGTCTGAACAGTCATGAAATCATGGCTCACCTGAAATTAATCTGAATAAAAATTGGGGTGTGTGCTCATTTTACACTGATTTTATTTTCAACATTTTGATACTACCGTGATGAGCAACACTTTAAAACCACCTGGTTATTTTAGATTATCTAATTCCTCTAACCCTATCCGGATCAAGTATGTATAGGCCTGTTTTACTAGAAAAAAAAAACACCTGAGATGCTATCAACTCTGTGAATCTAGACTTTTTCCTTGGTTAGAAGTTACTCTTCTTTAAGTCCTAATCTCAGCTCCATGTTTGCTTTGTACTTTCTGGTTGTGGGGATTTGAAGGGGATGAAGCACCGACAGCACAGACTACAGCACAGCTGAGACCTGGCAATCAAAGTCACTAAAGAATTAGAGAAGGTCTGAGAATTACTCCTGGCACAGAAAAAAAAAAATAGTGTGGTTGAGCAGCTGACATTTTTTGAGCATTTAAATTAAAAAAAAAACTCTTTGTATTTTTCAGGAGCTATATTTAAATTTTAAACACAAGACAATGGCATTTTCACACAAAGACTGAAAACTGTTAAAAATCGTCCGGAAATAATAAGGATCAAGCCTGCTGTCACATTCTGTCAGCTCGCTCAGTGCAGGAATTTGGAGATGGTGGTAGCAACTCTGATTAAAGTTGCACTGAGGTGATAAATACAAACTTCTGCTGTGTGCATTAGTGGTTCAATTTGGCTTCCAGCTTTTCTGCTGTCCCAGCTCCCCAGGAGACCACGACAGCAGAGCCAAGTGCTGCTGGCCACCTAGGGGCAGATGGCGTTTTCAGCACCGCTGCCCTTGCAGGGCTACAACCTCAGCACCTACACTGGAAAAAGCCAAGGTCTTCACAGAAGGGCATTGGCACCTAACAGGTCCCCTTGGTGCTGGGTGCTTGGTCAGCTCCCTGGGAAAGGCGCAACCATGTCCTTCTCCGTGGACATGCTCCTCTGCAGCCCTTGCTGCCCGCAGAGCTCATTTCAGGCAGCTGTAGCTCAGTCCTCCCCAGGCGCTGCATGTTCTCCCTGATCCATGTTTCCCTCTGGGGCACAAAATACCACTTCAGCTGTAAACTCTCCATGGCAAGGGCCACCCGTCTGTTCTCCATATATACCACACTAAGTGCAATGAGGGTCTCACCGGAGGCTGGAAATTAAGGATACTGCATTGAGGTGAATCAGGTTCATAGTGTGAAATGTTAAATTATCCCTTGGGAAATGCGAGTCACTTCAAAATCCTTCCAAAAGTGGAAGGAGTATTCTTTAAAAAAGCCTACTTCAAGAAAGACTCTGGCATACTGTTGCCCTCAGGAGTGAAGCTGAGCATGAGGAAATAGATCTATCTGACAGAGCCATGAAGTTGTTCTGGGTTGCTGCTGCTCAGAAACATGAAGACAAAGCAATTAGTGACAGGTGGAAAACAAAAAAAACACTGAAGATGACATCACTCATGATTCTACTATAAAACTGGAAATCGCAGGAGAAAAACATAGATATTAAAAACATGGGGGCAGAGGGGAAATTATTTAAGTGCTTAACATTCCCTCTCCAATAATAATTATAAAATAATCATATGTCAGTTAAAGGACTGAACGCAAACTAACGATTGAATATGACAAGCAAGATTTTGTGCGTGTGTATCTCTTTCGCCCAGCACAGGTGAGTGCTGGGAAGATAATGTTGCCAGGTGCCTGGGGAATCAGCCGGAGAACTAGAATATCGATTTCTCTCGGTAAACAGGAGGCTGCTGCTTTCCATCTTAATGAAAGAGCGTCTCATGCCGCTTCTGCCGGCGAGAGAGCAGTTGTCGTTCATGCTGCGGTTCTATCTTTGTGGATTTATTGCATCACATTTGCATTGTCAAATACATTGCAAATGAGTCATTTGAGTTGTGCAGTACATTCAGCCCTCTGAGGATATTATTTTCCAACAAAGAACAAAAGTAGGAATGCCTGGTCACAGCTTAGTATTTCAAATACCAGTGCTGGCTGTGCAGATGGACCAGAATTATTCAGACGTAACTACATAAATGACAGCTTTTAGTTAGACTTTACTCCAGAATTATTACAGCCTTTTCTGCTCTCCTATGCCCCACATCTGGCAAATGCTAGAGCATCTCCTTTGGCTGAAGAAGTGGGACGGTGATGATCCGAGCGGCCTCTGTGGTAGGGACATTTGCTGGCGGTGAACGTACGTGGCGACTGTGCACACTTGCACAGAGGGAAGGAGGTTGGGGGAGGAGGAAGAGGATGAGTCCTTCGATGACTAGTCAATGACTAGCTGATATACTGAAGATGCAGTGAAATGATTAATCAGGCTCATAATTATATTCTAGATGCCCTCATGCTGTGAAGAGATCATGTAATGTAATCTGTTCTCAGACTGTGCAACAACTTTACTGATCTGGAATTACCCTATCAAGGACAGCATGTTTGAGAAATTCCTGACAAATCTGAAAGGAAGCAAATTTCAAGACTTTCTAATTTCATGACGGCTGCTCTGCATAGCTCCAAACAGCAGGAATTTTTCCCAATATTTGTCTTTCCCTACTTTTTTTTTTTTAATCACTTAGTGTGGATCATTTCAAATAAAAAGCCAAAAAGACTTTATTTTGCATAAATATTTGCATTAAAAAGGGTAAAAGTTGTGCTCTGGCTGGTGTGCTCTGTAGTGCTAAGGTATGCTAAAATATTCACTCCAGGCCTCTCCTCTCAACCTGAGCAGTAAAATCAGCAGGTTTTAAAAATCACTCTGTTCCCTGTCCATAAAAGGGTACACTAACTCCACAAGGGCTTCTTAAAATTAGTGTTTGTGATTCAGATACATTCAGACACTGTCGCGATGAGCCACCCCAGGGGAGCCTGCAGGGAGGTTACTGGTTCTATCCTCAGAGCAAATGTGTAATACTGTGCCGTTAATCAGGTGGCAGGACATATGCTGAATAATGAGCGTAAAACAACACATTAAATGACTGCTTATACTGAGCCACATCGATATTATGGACTTGAAGAGTTAGTCTGCAATGCGTATGCACAGTAGGCACACGCCTTCGCTTGAGCCCAAACCTGCCCCGCGTTCAGATGCTAGGAAATGTGTGTTAAGAGCCCTGCTTAGCCACGCAGAGAGCATGTCGATGGGGGGCCCTTAGTGTGGACCTACGTGTTTGCACCCTTGCTACCTGAGCTCAGGGCAGCAGTATCTGTGCTCAGCTCTGTTCTGCAGTATCCACCCTGCAAAGCCTTGCTGCAATGCCCCACGGCTGCTGCAGAAAGGTCAGTTTAGCTATTGACTCCTTCCTCAAAACATCCTTGTTGAAAGGGAACCCTACGGAAAAAACAGTACGCTATTTATTAAGGACTGCATGTATTGCACATGTGTGAGGGGGAGAGTTAAGCGGTTTAAACTTTTGCTTTTCTTAATTTTTAAGTGCTAGACTTTTCAACAAAAATCACATTTTTAATGGAAAGATAGGCATATAATTTGCATAGATATAGATTTCTAAAACAAAAACAAAAACAAAAACCACACCATTTACTTCCTCCTAGAAAGAAAAACAAACTTTTAGAGCTATTGCCTTACATGGTGCTTTGAACTGTGTTTTGAAATAAAAGAATGAAAAAAGTGTAAAACCGAAAGTGCATTAATGGGTTTGAATTTACAGGTTTTGGAAACGCATATAAGAACAAGGGATAATGCCACAATCAAAACTAACTTTGTTGTTCAGAGTTTGGACCGTAAATATATCCAGGGTTTTGGAGACCTGCGTGGAAGAGTGGCAAGGTAAGGCATACATAATGGATATTATTTTCACTTCTGCTAATCTCTTTGTGTAAAGCAGCTTCAGAGTAGGCCTGAATGTACTTTGCATTCATTTTATATCTTGCTTTAGAGCCAGATTCGTGCTTCTTGTTCTCAGAGTAAATGAGAACCAAGTTCTCCATGTTAATAAAACAATAGTTGTGAAAACCAGTGGAAAAAAACCCCATCTCTTCCTATCTCATTCTTCATCACAAACTTAACTTTTTAGAAAATTTCTTCTTCTACAGTCTGGCTAGATTTCAGCTGAAGTAATTATTTCCTCCTACTTAAACTCTCCTGTTGTTTCAGTAAAATATGGTATAGAGTTCTTTACTTTTAGCTATATATATGGCATGGATGAGATCGATACTAGGATATTGAGTGTAGTCCAGAGTCCCCCTGCTGAAACTAAACCTTGATATCATGTAAAGAGCCACAGAAGTGATACTGGGATGACGAAAACTTCTGATTGAGAGAAATATAAATCTATGTATAGTGTGTATACATACATACATACATACATACATACATATATAAAAGAATCCAGAGATGTCTTCATTTCCATATATAACTACATAGAGAGAGAAAAAAGACGATAGAGTAGCAAAGGACCTTGTCTTAACTACTGAAGAAAGGTCCAAGAATCCAAAACAAGAAACTGAAGCCAACACATTCAAACTTGGCACAAAAAAGATACATATTTCTTTTTAACTTTGTGGCTGATTAGCATTGGAACAAAGCAGGAGGTGAACGTGCAGGCTTCTCTATGTTTTCAAATTCAGATTAGCAAAATTCCCAGGAGATATGCTTTTAGCAAATAAAAGTCGTAATATCCAATGAATGAAGTGTCTTGCGGCTCTTTTCCCACTGTTTTTCTGGACGTATCACTTCCCTTCTTCAGCTGCACCAGGACACGCTCTGATTTTCTGTGCTGGCGCATTTGCCTGTAAAAAAGGAAAACAAATGCGCCTGGGAAAGCTTGACAGTGTCAGGAGCTTCTACCAGAGCTGTCCCCATGGGGCCAGACCCTCCATCAGGGCAAATCCAAATATTTCTGTTGCAGCCAGTGAGTCTTGCCTTCTGCATCGTCATTTGAGGAGCAAACGATACAGCTCAGAAACACAAGAATCATTTTTCACATTTTTTTAGAGCTATCCTTTCTGGAGCTGAAATGTCCCATGCTTTGCTCATCCTGAAGGTAATCACTTTGGGTTTCAACCTATTGTGAAGATCATTCAGACACAGGACATAGACAGCTCTAGAAAACAGAGTAACTGTAAAAAAAAGATGGCTGGTCCACATTTACTTGCATAAAATAAAACCAGTCAGAAGTAACAAGAGGTAGAGGACTCATGGAAGCCTAGAACAACACTTTTTATGAGCGCCTCCTTCCTCCTCCCTCCTTATCCATTTCTCTGTGGATTGATCCTAGGTGAGAAGCCGCAGTAATTGCTGCCACGGGAATCACTGCTTTCAGGAACAGCAGCTTCTCACAAACTGGTTGGCCTTTCTCACTGGAATAGAGGGACTGGAGAAGGGAAGATCTCAAAATGCACACATGAAATTGCATACATAAAATTACCATAAAGGCATCTAAATCATTATATTCTAGAAAGAAAATCCTAGAGAAAAAAAAAAAAAAAGAGTGAGAGAGAGAGAAAAAAAGAAAATGGCATATTTTCCAGCCTCATCAAAATATACTGATAATATTGCAGTGCCAGAGCTGGCTTTCTAGTTGCATTTCAACAGTCATATTATAATGGGAGTTTTATATAAATAATTGTTATTAGGCTAAAATGCAGTACAGCTTTATATGATTCATGAATTGTCAGCACTTTCTCATTTTGATTGCTACTGAAGTTTCCCTCTGGAAATGCCAAGCCTTGACTGGATATCTGACTCCAGCATGGTGGTTCAGAAGTGAGCCACTGAAAAATGTAGGAATACCATTATAGCAATTAATAACATTTTGATTTTCCACATTTCTTTGAACTTTATTTTTAGGATAAAAAAAATTGCTGTGCATATTAAATAAAGCCTGGAGTGGTTGGAGACAAATGTACATGCTCGTATAACTTACAATTTTTTACTTAATAGAAAACTTCCAAATGCAGACTGGCAAAGACAGATTTCCTCTTGATTTGTAGCCTTGCCTCAATCCAAGACTATCTGGATGGGATGAACCTTAATGAATCCCCCGCTCTTTCTTACAGCAGATGATTCACCTTCCTGTATTCTAACACATGTAAAGGACTGATTTGGGTTAACTCTTCTCTTTCAAATCCTATCTGTCTTTTCCTTCACTCTGTCTTTCTCTCACATAGATCATTTGGTAGTAGCCGCCTTTTTAGTTCTTAACATCTCAACAGCCTAGAGAGCAACCCATTGCAAACTACTGGGGTGGTCATCCATTAATTCTTGGACTTTCTGATTGCATTTCTACACCATGTAAACCTTTATGTGTCAAATAGCACTGATCTGTGTAAAATAAAACAAAATAAAAAATCTTCAGCATCTCAGCATTCCCATCAAACTAACCATGTATTTTATTTATTTTCTAATTTTTAAAACAAATTGAAGTATAAATTACTTTGGGCACAGGAACATATATTGCAGTAATAAAAACAAGCTAATCGACAGTAACAAAATGCAACACCTCTCATAAGGGTTCATTTATTCTCTTCACCCCCACCAGCAAAGAAAGAATAAACAGGAAGACCTTGCTCTTCACACTGAGGGTCACAATATACTAGTTCTTTTTTCTCATAAAACTCTATGCCGCTCAAGGCAAAAGAAAGGTGCAACAGCATCACACTATCAAAAGCTCTGCTGTGTGCCCATGAAGTCACTTGACTCTTCAGAAAATGCAATGCTTCATTCAACACAATGGTCTAATATGTACTGTTTTTTCCAGTAAAAGGGTAAAGCTCCTTGAACATATACAAGGAGGTTGTACTCCTGTCTTTAATTAAATGCTCTGATATGTTATTAGAGACTTTTATTTCTTCATACTTTTTTATTTTGTATGCAAATCTCGTAAGAGTATGCTTTCTACACCTTTCCTAACTCTTCTTCACTGTCATTTCCATACTGCCCAGCTTCTCTTTTATGTGATGACTGCAAAACAAAGATCTCGCCCTAAGCTGTTGTTTGTGTCCCATATGAAATATCAAAGTAGATCAAGATTTAAGTAAGTCTCAAGTATCCCTGTTCTCTTCAGGACAAAATCTACCAAACTGTGTATGCAATATGCATGCAGCTACTTTGCAAAAATAATGATAATGATATTATGCATAGGAAAAGTGAGATATAAGGAGGCCTAGGGACTTAACAGACATCAGCCAGGAAGTGCGTGCCTGGTATGCAAGGTATCTGGGGTCTCCAGAGGCCCCAGACAACTGCTTTAGCCACTTTGGCTGCCCAATAATATAGAAATAGCTGAATTAATCCACTGATGCAAGGCTAATTCTCAGTCTTTTTGTATGATGTTTTTAAATCCTTCATTTTTAAGTATTCTCTGTATCCAATATTTAGGTTTCTTTTTTAGTCTTGCAGTTGAAATTGCATCTTCTTACTGCTATAGGTGCATTAATCCTCTCCCTTTGCTTATTGCAAAGTCTTCTAATTGCTGCTCTGAGGGGGGGGAATTTCTTAAGCAGAGGGAGGCCCATTTTCCCTGATTTCTTTTGAGAAGGTTGACCCATGCCTTCAGTTAGTAACAAACCTTGAATCTTAACCTGAACCTCATTTCAGTTATGCATATACGCATTCTCTTCAATACATTTGAATTATATATAGATAAAGTGTTTTCCCCTGTGCAGCTGCCCCATGCATTAGGAAACTGAAGTGAGAAGTGAGCTGGCTTTCTGTAGTCCCGCGAAATCAACGCTTTTAGAAAGCCGCGGCGTCAAATTCAGTGGTACAGGTGCGAGAAGACCTCTGCTTGCCCGCTCTGAGCTGCGGCAGCTTTCCAGGGCCCAGCTGGCCCCGCTCCCGGCCCTCGGAGGCAGCCTCCGGCTATCGGTTCCCTGGCAAAGCTGCTCCCTCTCCTCTCCCTCGAGCTGCTCCGCTCGGAGCGCCGTTTCTCGGTCTGCCCCTGCCGAAGCTGCTGAGTAAGCTCTTTAACGAGCAGCCTTGCTCTCTCTCTCTCAAAACCTGCCTTTCACCATTCTAGTTATTTTGCAGTCGTTTCCCCAATCGATAGCTTCTTTCACGCAAAGTTCTGGCCTTAGTACAAAGTTGCTGTTGTTTGCCGTAACATTTTTTTTGATTTCCATGATCTAAATGCTCTGTAGGTGTATCACAACATCTGAGAATCATGAGAAGATGGCAAAAAGCAGGTCTATTTAAACTGTCAAAATTTCTCTTTAGATCCTTTATCTGTCAACAGCGCTGGCTTTATTCTGAACAGTCTGGTGCTCTGGAGTATAATTTCTCTGGCATTTTATAACTCAGCTGTTTGTCTTACTCAACTTCTATTCCATTATTTATATGAAGTTGTCACTTATGTCACTCTACTAAATGTCGCTACTTCGTGGCCTTAGGATATTTGCTTCAACAACCTTCTTATAAATACTACTACCATTAGAGCAGATGGATATTCCTGCGGGGCAGTGCAGAGAGTCCGGGACGCCTACAGTGACGAAACGACTTTTTAGGTACGCAGACACGTGCCAGGCGGGGAAGCGGTCGCGCAAGGCTGTCTGCAGCCCTGAACGCCGGAGGGCAGCGCCTGATGTGGCCTTCTCCACGTCGCTGCAAACACCTCCGACCAGCCCTCTCCCAGCGAAGGAGGAGCACAGAGGCAGGAAGGCTGTTTTCTTGCTCGCATTGAAAAAAAAAAACTCTAAGGACAAGAGACCGCTTCCGTCACCTATACTACCCAAAAAGGATAGCTGGTTTAACGCGCTCTAGTCACTTCACTGTTGCATTAATGCCATCGCTCTCAAATGATTTATTAGTCCATTTCAAATGCGAAGAGAGATTTTGGTGAATGCACCTGAAAGCTTTTAAAGAGAAAATGACAAATGCTGCTTATAAAGCAGTAAGGTTTATTTGCCTGTAACTGCCCCCACATTATCTTCCTTAACATCTACTTGCAACTGGAGGATGTTGCAAGCTAGGACGCTCGCTGCAGCAACGCACCATCTGAGCGTTCCCACGCTTCTGGTAGTAATCCAAAAATTACAAGTGGTAGGAGTTCAGATTAGCCTCTCAGTTTACATTTTAGATTTAGTTTAACCCTCTAACCATTAGATTAGATACTGGGAAACGAGGGAGGAACCAGCCAGATGCAGCAAACAGCTCCCTTAGGTCGCATTGGGTCAGCGGGAGCTGAAAGGCCAGGAGATTTTACAACGCCAAGAGCAAACATCCACCGCGGCAATTTAGGGGCCTGCCTGCTGTACGCCGACTGCCTTCCGCTCCTTTGCCCTCAGCTCGGGCAGAGCTCAGCAGTGATGTCTAGAGGAATGGTGTCTGGGAGGACACCTACGCTGCCATCAGCCAAGGCGGCTCCTGGAGACGGGATCGGGTCAGCCAGCTGCAGGCAGGGAGGCGCTGCGGCTGTCGGTTAGAAGACCACTGTGAGCGTTACAACGCAGACGCTCTTTTTGCCTTCCAGTAAATCTCTGGTTTTTTTCTAGATGTGAAGCAAGCATTGCAAAATTAGCAGGAGACATCAATGTTATTAGGCATGAGGCCCGCAAGATTGACAAAGAGATTTATGGTGTTCGCTCTGCCCTTGAAAAGTCTGTTAGCGATTTTGAGAAGAAGGTAAGTATAGAAGCCTATAGCGAAATACTGTTGAGCAGGCACTATGCGTATACAGTTTCCTCTAAAAATTGGCTGACCAGTATTAGTGATGGATACAGTATTTAGACAATATGTCCACATTTTATTAAAATAAATTTTCCATGATACTGTAGAATGGTAGGGATGTTTAAATGTAGTTGTAAGGTAATAACAGAAAATAAAAATATTCCAGGATCTGAGGATCCTCAAATCATAAATGATCCATTACAGTTTTTCAATATGACTTAAAAGACCCTTGCATCAAAACATTACTCTGTATTTTAACCCCATTCGGAAATTTCAGTTGCTAGCATTTTGGAATTAGAAAACGTCACATAAATCCACTGTTATTCACTTAGTTTTAAAGGGGGGGCAGGCAGATAGCTAACAGTATACCCAATTCCATACGAATTTTAGCAGTATTTCAAATGCTGTTGAGACTCTACTGCTTCCACAGTTTTAAAAAATGGTATTTTTTGTGATTTTTTTTTGTGTGTGTGTGTGTAGGGTGGGTACGCCCACAGGAAATAAATACTGCTGCTGCATATGATTCCTTATAACTGGCCTTTCCTTGTGAGAGGTTTACTATGTTCAACAGCAGTTCTGGAGCACTCGGCCTCTAACAGCATCAGGAACCTTAACAGCGACACTTCACAACAATCCAGCTGTAGGGGAAACTGCAGCTTTCTAAGCCTGCAGAACGATAGTTCTCTGCTCCTGCTCCAAACTAAACACCATCCATGTCTGTCAGGGTTGAGCTGGATAGAAGATGTAGGAGACAAAATTCCCCATGCATTAGTATTACATTTTGGTATCAAATACAGTCTTACTACTGTAATTTAACTACATCTTCTGCTGTGCAAGACATGGTTCCAGTCTTTTTTTTTTTTTTTTTTTTTTTTTTTAAAAAAGCCCTTGCCTATATAAGCTTCCTCTTTTCCAAAGTAGAATTACTCATGACAGTTCTTAATTGAAGATATTTTACCTGGAATTCTATTATAAGATACTGTTTGGACATCTGTCTCCTTGAACACGAATAAAAAAAACGCTCTTGTTCATTTGGAAGCGGCGAGCGGAGCAGGTGTGCGTCAGAATCACACGAAGCAGTACACAAAAGCATGTAAAAACAAGTCAGTGCAGACATTAAGCAGGATGTAGAACAAACTTTCTCAGCTGTAGAGGGAAAAATTACTTGCAGGCGATTTTAAGAAAGGAGCACAGGAACAGGCTTCTGAGAAGGAACCGTCTCTCGTTGCAATGGAGTAAAGCAGCAAGTCAGAAAAAGGCCCTCTGTAGTTTGCGTCTAACACTATTTTCTAATTGCCAAGAGGATTACAGTTTTCCTTGCAGAACACTAAAATTAAAGTCTGCCGTGGCGTCAGCCCTTGGTAGCTCCTTTTTGACATTCACAAGCCAAGGCTACCAAACCGATAACGGCATCTCCTCCCTAAGGTATTTTCTCTGCTTGTCTGCTATAAAATCTCTGAAGAAATGTGTCGGGATTTCACATCCCCTCTACTTTATTCTTCTGGGGGAGGCAGGCCGAATCCTGACTTCAGACTGCCCTTTAAGCTCACTTTTCCATGAGGAAGGTTACAAGTGACTTAGCGCAGGCTGCACAGCTCAAAATCAGGAGGGTGAGCCTATGCCAAAAATGTTTTTTTTAATGATTTTAAATCTCCTGTTTCACTCGGTGCTCAATCTTCCAAAGGTACTTGGACATCTATACTCTTCAAATAGCAGTTGCAGTCGTTGTCGCATCTACAGTGCTCTCAAGCCACTGCACAGCTGCTGAGCCCTGTTGTACCCCAGGAGCCCCCAGCATCTCCCTTTCTACTGATTATCATGTGCAAAGCCACACGCGTGCTGGCACTGCACCGGCAGCCCAGGACCCCAGCTCGTGTCAAACCCTCTGAATACTGGAAACAATTTTCAGCCTAGTCCTTTCCAGCCCTTCTTGGCAGAAGGGCTGGCCACCACCAGGCCGCCACCACCAAGGGAGGGTGGGCGATGGGGCCGTCCAGGCAGACTGGGGCTCCTGGAGGACAGGGTGCTTGAGTTTGCCAACAGCTTGAGTTTGCCAGGCTTTCTGCACCCTTGGTGAGGGCCCTGAACCACTCTGTTAGGTGGCTGAACCGACGTTGCTTTCTCTCACCCAAAAAAAAACCGAACGATCATACGAAAGGGAGCAGCTCCAACAGGAAAATTGTGGGATAGGCCACCACCTGGGTGGAGCAATGCCATGTAGTGTTGGGGATGCACATCCAAGTCCAAACTCATGAAAGGATGTTTGAAGGGGGTCTCCCATACGCCATCTTAGCACTCTGAGGACGGAAACGTTTAATATTCCCAGCGAATCCCTCTTTCCTTCTCTGCCATTTGGATCCCTTGAGGTGGCAGGCAGCCGAAGGGTTGCGACATACTCAGGCTTCCAAAGATTTACGCCTTAGTTCCTACCACCTTTGTGGAGATTTGAATGGTGCTCAGTGCTTTGTAAACATAAAAAGCTACTGCCCTTCACTGAATGTAATTGCAAAGCCCATGTCCACAAGGACTCTGACTTCAGTAGGTCTTACAGTCCTAAAAGTCTTAGTGACTCTGAGCGCAAGTCTTCTGTGTTCACTGAATGAAATTATCTGCGAGAATGTAGCTGTACCTTGATGTCAGCTGCTTTTCCCACTCTCGCAATCATAACGCGTACTTAAATACAGGTGCTGATAGTCTGGCTCATAAAAGTGTTCTCTGTTGAATTCTCATTAGGTAATGCAGCTATTAGGGAAGATAGAGACTTCCAATTCTGATCAAAGCTCAAATTTAAAGACAGTCCGGGGAGATCAACATCACGAATTGCAACTTCTGGATTTCAAGTAGGTGACGGAGGGCTTTTCATTATGATAATTCACCCTGAATGCTTTTGTGTGATGAAGGGGTTGCCATGAAACTGCAAAACAAACTTGTTAATTAACATTCATTCAAAACACTAAGAGAAGGTTAATGAAGATCTACGCTACAAAATAATGAAAATACGTCATGAAAGTACATTGCCTTGAAAACTAATTGTTAAAATGAAGAGGTGCTAAATGCCACTCTGTAAGAAGAAAGGTATGAAACCAATTAACTTTCCACACTTAAAAGAAAGGCACCAAATACAAAGATGCCATTTATCATTATAATTGGGGCTAATTTGTGACTTGCCTAATGTGCAAAACAAGGCATTTTCTTTATACACTCGCACCATCTTCCCATACGGAGACATCAGCCAAGGGGAGGAAGTGTTGCCCGGTGCTGCTTACCAAGGGAAACGGGCAGGGACGAGTGATGGATGGAGCCTCGGGCTGAAGTAGCCGCACAGCTTCCTGCTCCCTCGGATTGCAATTTATTTGTTTCTTATTGGACGCAGTACACTTTTTCCTGGTCTAGCTGCAGGGTGCCATTTTCATCTTGATGAGTCTTAGAGAGGAGAGAGCTCCAGTGAAGGACGGAGTGAATGAAATCACGCGGCACACATATTTAAATGAGGCAAACCATCCTGGCACTGAAGAGCAGAGTCAGCACAGCTAATTTGAAACTGAAGTAGAATAATCCTGCAATAACAATATTCCAGACGCTCCGTTCCTTAAAATACTGTTTGAACTATTTGAATTAAGATTTATCTTAATTAAGATCTTCTCTCAATTGTATTAAGAGTTAAAAATATACATGAACATGAAGCAGAAAAAAGTTCTCATGAATAGACCAGGAAAAGGAATAGGGATGAATGGGAAAAAATAGCTAAAACGGGGAAGGAATTTAAAAATGGGGAAAAAAGGAAGGAAGGAAGAAAAGTGAGACAGAGAGCAGTGAATGATAGAGATAATGTGAAAGGAACAAGAACTAAAACCAAGATAAGAGGAAAAGAGAATTGCAATGGGCCTAGAAAATAAGGAAACTGGATTACTGAATTGAAGCAATAGCCAAGTTCCTCGAAAGCTGATTAGACCTTATTGAAAACGTCACCAAAATTTGAAGGCTTGAAAAGAGATTGATTTCAAGACCTTGAGATATACTCACGTTGTGTCTTTTAGCACGAAATCCAAAAGTTTCATTTACCTAAAGTCGGGATTTTATTCCATTTAATATCATATTTAATTAAAGCAACATACCCTTTGGGGACTACGTCTGTGTCTCTTTTGGTATCGCTCTTTTAAAAGTGTACCAGATTGATGTATTCTTTTCAAAGAGACAAAATGAAATTTCAGCTTGTTTTGCTGGAACGGGCTGGGGCTCCCGCTTAGGAAGAGCTGGCGCGTGTAAGTCAGCTTTAAAGCCTCTTCATTTGACAAGCAGCCGCCTGGGATGTGGCAGTTTTTGACTGCAGTCCGGCCGTTGTGTTGCAGTCCAACTTGATGCTGTCATTGAAAACCTGATGAATTAAACATGCAACAAATCAGAATTTCAAGGGGAGCCGTGCCTCGCCAGGAAACGTGGCCCTTCGTAGCTAGGGGAGGAAACGCTCGTCTCTCGGGGTCCGTTAGGTTAGCGGTATCGGCGTTCAACGGTACCGCGCTAATGAAGCTGTCCCTAGATCCCTTCACACACAGGACGGGGTACTGTTGCAATCCTGGAGGACACGCTTGTTAAATATCCGCAAGCATCCCCTTATTAACACTTCAGAGCTTTTTTGGATCACGGACGGAGGCAAACGCTCTGCCTTTGGAGCCCGGCTCCCCCCTAGGCAAATTTTTGTAAGCTCCATGCAGCAGGGATCGCAGCTGGAGAAGGTCTGAAATAACATAAAACACGGCGCTGCGCAGTCGTCCGTCATGCCCGCGAGTCCCTGCCGAGCAGGTCCTGCCTTGGAGACAGGCCCAAGCTCCCGTCGTCCTCCCTCGGCAGGTCCGCGGCTCACAGCGCTCGCACCCCGCCACGAGCACCGAGCCTAATCTGTATAACCGGCCGTGTCACCTCACTCCCTAGTGCCTCTGTTAAATCCAGTATTGCTAGTGTGACCCGCTGCAGTCAGCTTCAATATTTGTTAAATAATTTTTATAAAGTGTTAATTTTTTTCTTTGATTTCCCCACCAGTCAGGGTGGGCTCTCAACTAAGGCAGTCTTTGTTTATGACTGTGCAATGTTTTCTAAGTGGGCCCAAAAACAATTCTCAAATAACTCATTTTTAGCTTTAGATATTTCCTTCTTTCCTCTTTTTTTTTAAAACTTTGAAGAAATTGGACCAACAAAGTCAAACACCAATTGCATATATCACCAACCACCCAACATGCGATTTTCAACCCTTGAACAGAGGTGACGATCAGTCCTTTCCCGCTTAATTCATCTTTATCCCTTGAAACGAAATCCCTCCAATTTGTCCAAGAACAATCTTAACCCACACAGTAACAGGAGACCTTGGTCTCACGCCTCACGGATGAGCCTTCGGCCACTAACCGCAGGAAAGACGCGCGTGGAGCGGCACCGGTCCTGCTAGCGGATCAAACAGAACCGCGACCCTCGCCCTCACCCGCGCCTTTACCGAGCTGCCAGCGCTAAGGCGCTGCTCTCCCGAGCCGTCGACCGCCTTCAAGACAAGCAGCGATAGCTTTGACAGAGCGACATCTCCATCGTTTCCCTGCCTTCGCCAAGCACGGTGCACGCTTGCGTTGCTCCAGCCAGGCGGCTCGCTCGGTTATGTTTGAGAAGAGCTCGTCATACCTCCTTCCCACTCTAAATTGCTCAGGTTGAACATTGCTCTGTATCATCAACATAACACGAAAACTCTCCTCCCTTTCCGCGCCCCGATTAGTGCTCCAGGAAGCAAACTCGGCGTGCGCTTGCCACAAGGTCTTTCTCACTTTTTTTGATTATGCAATTTTACTCTTGGGTACGGAGTGACTACCCAGTCAGGACACAGGAACAAACTAAATACCCCCCTCCCCAAAACGCAGCCCTGGTCCCGGCGAAACGACAGGAGCAACACCAGAAGCAGCGGAGAGCAGAGGAAGGGAGGGAGAGCTCTGCTCCCTGCCAACCCATTTGGTTTTGGTGCTTCAGCAGGGATGCAGGAAAACCCACGGGGTTATGTTCGCTCTGTTCAACAACCGTGAATTACCAGGCAGAGGGAGGCGCTTACCGCAAGGAAAGTTCATGCGGACTACAAAAAACGAACTCGATACTTCCCGAGGTTTTGTTTTTTTAAAAAAACCACTTAGAACTACTTCTAAAATGAGTAAAAAGCTGACCTAAAAGACTGTATATAAGATCTTGATAAGATGCTGGGTATAGCAAGCAAAGTGCAGTAACATTTAACCTAGATAAATTGTGTTATCGTTCATTTCTTGTTTCCAATATTTACAGTTACAGCTGATAATTATCATTGTCATTAGACTGATACAAAGCTGTATTAGTCATGCTGAATGAAAAACCACTTTCACTAAGCATCCTTTGGAAAAGCGATATGAAATATTAGAAGTAACCTGAGCATAAAGTCTAATTAAAAAATCCTGGTCTTTACGTGTTGGTTTGTATCCTGACCGAGGGCCAAACAGTTAATCTGTAATTCAAGCTAAATAAAATTCAAATGGTTGTTGTTGGCATGTAAGCATGTGTTAGAAATTAGTACAATTACATTAAAACTTACCCTAAAACACCTACAGTCAGGTCATGTGCATAAGTGTGAAAATTTAAATCTGTGACTAAGCCTAGGGACCTAAATTCACATCTTGTCATGGCTCACACTGTAAATTATATGTTGCAGCAGAAGAAAAGCAAAATCCAAAACACGCAGTCCTCCATGACGTGGCAATTTCCAGATCTGATGTAGCAAGCAGCACTTGCTGGCCCCTCTCTCAGTTGGGGCTCGCTGCCGCGCCGGGAGCCAGGCGCTCGCTCCCGGGCTTCGCCGCTCCCCGGCGGCCTTCCCTGCTCGCTGCCTGCGGCTTGCGATTCCCATCCAACCACTGCTTTGAAGGCAGCGGTGCGTTCTCTTTTCACTTACACACTTGTGCCTACAAACTGCTTCTCTCCTTCTCAATTTCATTTTCAGACCAACAGCGATTTTGCTGCTCTTCTGGGTATCCTGCAACACAGTTAATGTTCGATGGGATGCTATAGTTTCTTCATCCATTTTGGATAAAGTTAAGTTAAATGGGAAAGTTAACATTTCTTTCAGCCCTCAGATATTTTCCTAAAGTAGACCACACTACAGAAGACTCATCTTGGCATGCAGGTACAACTTTCAAAGAAAGGAGTAATAAAAATAATTGAGCGTAGGGCTTATTAGACTGCTGAAGCGATTTTGAAGTAATTTAAACAATCTACTCAAGTGACTCAGACTCCCCCATACTCCTGACTAAACCTGAGTCCTGTTACTAAAAAAAATAATTATTATTTTAGGTTGACACATATTCTAAATGACTTCAAAGATCAAATACAGAACCAGCGAAAGTGGACGGAGATGCAGTTGACAAGGTCTGAGCAAGATCAAGCCTACCACAGGAATCAGCTGCTTCACTCAATGAAGGAGAGACTGGTAAGACCTTTTATTAGAGCTGACCACAAACACTGGTGGACTTCGAGCCCTCCTAGGACTGGGGAGAGCAAGCAGTTCCCCCACAACACTGATCTGGCAAGAGATTCCTGAAGGTGCTAAATTGCACTCACAAAAACCAGGTCTGTGACAGTAACACGGTTACCCCAGAGTCTCAGGAGGCAGCCAGCAAAATGATGTGGTATGGAAATTACGTTATCAGACTGATTTGTTTTGGAAGGGACCTCTGGCAGTGGCGGTTCACCTCCTCGCTCAGACAGGGCCCGCAGCAAAGGCGCAGCCCAGGGCTGCGTCCAGTTATCTGTAGGTGTCTCCAGAGATGAAGATTGCACAACTCTGGGCAACCTGGGAAACAAGAGCTTACTGCATTACGTTACCATTTCACATCCAGGGAAGTGCATACCCCTGACTTACCAGGTAACGGCTCTTTCCTGTCCCCGAAAATCAGTGTCCCCCGTGAACATCATTAAGTTTCAGCCATTGACAAGCTTAGGAGAAGAAGGGATCTTCTGTGTAAACTCTGCCTATGTTTAAATATAGGAATTTCATTATTATGCTGCAGTTCATATTTTAAAATTCAGCAGAATTTAGATTCTATAGCAGCAGTTAGCATTTGGCACCAAACCAATATATTTTAATTAATTCTTTCACAGCATTAAAAGCTTCTTCTCCTTTGCTACATGTAGCTCACTCATCTTCAGAGTTAAAAACTCTTAAAATATTATCGCCATGTCTTACCGCGAGGCTGAAGACTGCTTATCAAAGGTCAAATTCAGAAATGATTCAAAACAAAATTATTACAAAATGCCCTTGAACTTTAAAGATGTCTAATCATCTCCAGCACTCAATACAACCAGTGCTAGTGCACAACAGGGAAGACATTCAAAACATTTCTGACCTGTCAGCTATTATCTCAAAGACCCTGTTAGAATTCACTTCCTCTGCTAATATAATTTTTGTGCTAATTCGCAGAAAACACACCAACGTGCATGGTTATTCTCTCCTAAGGGGGACTGCTGTGCCAAACAATAGAGTCACTGGGAGTTAAAGCTTTCACAGCCACCTTTAAACAGATTAAATAACAAAGAGTGTATTTACACTTCTGCATATGTATACACATATGCGCACTGTCACGCACAGTGTCATTTGGATGGAGACGCAGCTCAGGGCCTGGGAAAATTGGTGTCGTTGAAGGACACGAATGCTGGAGATAGACGTAGCTGGAGAGGAGCTCCTCCTGCGTCCACCAGGAGGTACCTGGCCCTGCTCAGTCAGGCCCTATCTGCGTAGCCAGCTGCTACGCTTTCAGAAAGTGACCTGATTTATTAGCGTCTTACCAAATCAAGATGGGAGTAACTCTGCGCATCACCAGAGGTGTAGGAACAGGGACACTGGTTGACCTGGAAGTTCAGCTGCCAGGAGCTGGAGGTGCCTGGGGAGCATAGGCAGCTGTTGGGTTATTCCAGGAGCTGACTCACCTGCACTGTGAGTAAGCACAATTTGTAAACTCAAAGTGCGTTTTCACCACCACCCTAAACCCTACTTCGGTTCAAACAACTGCCCCACTTGTGCACAGGTTCCTTCAGAGACAGAACCCGCTGCTGCTCCGGGCCCGCGAGGGTCTTGGGCCACGCAAGCAGCTCTGCTGAGCAAGAGCAGAGATTTGACTGTCAATTTGAAAGGACTCGATGCAACTTGAAGAGCAAGAAAGGGGCAGGCAACCGCAAAGCACTCGTATGAGCAGGCTTCAGAAGAGGTGGGACTGCCTTCAGGAGCTTCACAGAGCTGGAAAGAGGGAGAGGACTGCTCACCTCCGTTTAGTTACGCAGCTGTTACAAGGCTCAGTCTCCCCATTCACACTGGTGACAAATCAGGCTTTGCTCCTTGATGTTTCACCCCCTTAGGTGGCTTAGGAGCTTGTGTTTGAGACAAGCACAGGACAGCAGCCTGAAAGGGGTAATCTGAATTCAACTAAAAAAAAAAAAAAGACAGGGGAAAAAAAAAAAAGAAATATGCTTTATGTTAGCCCATCCCCTGTTTTGCAGGGTATCTGGTCATTTGGGAAAGGGAAGACTGACTACCCTCTGAGGGTACCAGTCCTCACTTGCATTTATTCAGTGCTGTTACTGATGGGAATTAGGAAGGAAGACTCATTGAATTCATGTTTGCCAGAAGACATTTTAATGGTGGCCGTATAAAATGTTCTACTATAAATGTGTTGCTATGTTATCTATTTAAAGGAAACAGCAGAGAAAAGACTAGAAGACAAGCTTCTGCTTCTGTCACTAAAGCTAGAAAGAACAGATAAACCACAGAAGTATGAAAAGCAGTTGAACCAGATGAAGAATGATGAAAAAACCCTGCATGCAAGAATCACTAGATTTGAAAGACAAATCTGGAACGAGCTGGAGGAAATCCAGAACGAATATAGATCAGGTGAGGATGGTCTTTCATTTCATTTATTTCTTAAATAAATTCATACAGGACAGTAACTTGCTGCTGCAGAAAATACTTTCCAGGAAAGTAAGAAAAATATTAAGATGACTTTCTCTCTCCTAAACCCCAGTTACAGGGGAGTTATTTTTAAATGCCTTGGTTAGCCTGCCTGTCAGTGCAAAAAGGCATCATGACTTTCTCACACAGGTTGCTTTCTCTTTCTAAATATCTCACGGTAAGATCATTTGAAAGGCAATTTCTGAACCTGCTTTCCAAGTTTTTAAGAGCAGCTATTTCTTCCATCAACAAGGTCACTCGGCTACACCGGGAAGGGCAAGCCTTTGCCTTTTGCCACAGGTCCTGCTGCAGAGATCCTGTCTCATTGGTTTTATATCATTTTCATCATTTCCTCCCTGCTCTCAACCAACAGTATCTAGAGACAGGCATCCGGATGAGTAACAGCTACCCTATATAGCCCAGAGATAATGCAAGTGATAAAGGGAAGCATTCAGATAATGTTGCTGAATACCGGTACAGCAGCTGCTTCTTATGGGAACAGGCGTCTTGAATGTAACGCAGAGAGCACGAGCTGCTTTACCAGCTCTCGGCTCATTCCGGCTGCTCAACTTTCAGCAACAATTAGAGAGGCTTTCACCTGGCACAAAGCACATTGCTTCCACAAGGAAGATTTGTCCTCTCTAATCCGTCCTCTGTCACTCAAACTTAATCTGTTGTAATACCTTCTACTTGCATCTGATAATAGAAACAAAACGGACACATCAGCTTATCCAAGAATCAGTCAGCCATCTCTCAAAGGAAACAGATGGCTAAAAATCACTGAACAAGTGCTTCGCGTTTTACTTGTTCTCACTTGAAACTCAAGAGTCTGGTTCTCATCTTCAAAGCTGTCTGTGATCTAGGACCCCAGCTCCTCACTTCAGTTCCAGCTCCTTCGCTATCTGCAACCCACCTACCAGCCCTCTTCCAGGGCTGTAACAAGCCACGCTCTGTATCAGCTGGGGTCTTTGCAGAGCGTGACAAGGGAAAACGCGGCTATCTCAAAGATCATCTGAATAAGTACGAGACAGCATGTCAAAGAACGACGTAGCTAAAAAAAAAAAAAAATATTCAACGTAGAAGATTCTGGTGCTAAGAGGAGAGAGTCCTTAACCGCAAATTCCTGCCTGCAGGAATTAATGACCGAAGAGATCTGTTTATACCAAACTTTGGTTACGCTTGCCTTCAAATTCACATCCACCGATTGCTCTTTCCCATGCAACCCTTCAGCAGGGGCTGAGCCCAAAAAGGAGGAAGCGAGGCAGCTGAATGGGCGCAGAGCTGCAGGAAGGGCAAAGAGAGAAGCCACAGCCCGGCTGAGCGGCCGCTTGCGTTTAGGCAGACTGGCACGCCGGGAATCACAGACCTGCTCAGAAGCTATAACATTTTGAACACTATATAGCGATGTGGTTGAACACTATCTAGAGCGTAGGAGTGGCAAAGTTAATCCCTATTAAACAGCCATACCAAAAGGAAAAACATGCCATCAACCGTCATGTTGCCATGTAGGCACTTCCCCCCACCACGCTTAAGAGGAGGAGCGTTAGCTGTAATCTGCTGTTAGGCTGATTCCTTGCTAATGAACTAACATCCAGGCGACGAACTGGGCGAACGTCAAACGATTACTTTGTAATTTGAAAGTTGTTGCAGTCTCCAAACAGCTAGTTAACAGCTGCTCCCAATTCAATTTTTCCCAGTCTTTATTGACAATATTTGACTTTACTGTGGTTCAACAAAGGAACGTCAGATGGTCTGTAGCTCTATTTTAGCAAAAAGCGTGCCCGTCAACTCCCATCTCGTGCTCGTTAGATTCCTGCAAACATAGGCAGACGCACGCCGAGCAGGGCTAGCCCAGCTCCCGTTCTGCCAGCAGCGTACCAAACCAGTTCTCCTAATAGCGTTTAAAAAAAGCAGTGCAAAATAGCATCTACCTCAGATGAAGTGTAGTTCTCACTCACACTTGCTAGCTCTCCTGGAGATCCTTGGACAAACCTTGCTACCCAGCAGGCAGATTGCAGGTCAACAGTGCTAATATTAGATTTCCTTAAACTGGCCAGCTTGGGGTTTTATCACCGTTGTTCAGTCCCCAGTGTACCTGATCGGAGATGCCGAGTGTCTCTCGGCGAGCTGCCCGTGAGCACGTGGTCGGCCAGGGGCACTTTGAGGCGGCAAGAGGAGAGCGGGGTAACGCTCCCCACTTCCACCGGCCCCGGGGCCCCGCAGGTATGTCACCCACCGCACGGACCTGTGGCTACAAGCGTAGCGCTAGCAAGCGCATCAGTGGGAATAGAGCATGACTTTGACTCTAAATAAGCACTGCAGACTTAAAAATCAATGCTTACTAGGAAAAAAAAAAAACACTTAAAAAAAATCAGTAACCTTGGCTCTAAGGCAACATGGTACTTGCTTTACTCCACACAAATCTGATATCAGTTGCAGTTTGCAGCTATGTGTAATCATGCTTGGTATCGTCCAGGAGACTGGAAGATAAGATTCCTATGGCAAGCAGCTTACAATATAAACTGCTATTGCATATCCAAGGCATTCAATAAAATAACGAAATCACCAGATTGCCTTTAACGTGTTCGGAACAAAACGGTGGTCAGAAACCTTCACAAAATAGATCTCTTAGCGTACTGAAAGCAACCGCTACTTAATTAACTCTTCCTATTCTTATACCAGGATTTCAATCCATTCGTGAGTCTCTGGAGTTGCTCAGACAAATACAGAACACAAAGCTGAAACTTGCAAAAAAGAAAATTCAGAAAGACGCGACCGAGATACGATGCAACTGAACTCCCAGGAGTCCAAACTGCAAGAGCAAGGCCTTAGCAGCATCTGCAGGTGCCCTCTCCAGTAAGGAGTGGTTTAAACAATGAAAAAAAGAAAAAGGTTTTAGAAACATTTGCTTTTGCTTTCCCCCATCCCTGCAGGATGTTATTGCTACATATCATGTTGTGCAGCCACAAGCGTAACGGTTCTGCAACACCGAAGACCTTTTTCATGCTGATTTTACAACAAAAAGTATTCCAGTGTAGAAGAAGAAAAAAGCTTAAAAGCTTAAGGCTTGACTTAAAATTTAACAAGCAAATTTCATACAAAGGTATTCATGTTATTTTAAGGATTTTTAGAAATCAGCTGTTGAGTTCTAAAGTACCGTTAGCCCCGTCTTACCCTAAACTGCATCGGTTTTAGATTGGTACAAAGATTGAAATCAGGTCTAGTAAATTCCTCCAGCTCCACACAATATGTACATAGTAATAAGCACTATGAAAACTGATAACAGAATATGTACTGATGCATGATTTTGATTGATTGTAAAAGAAGTTGCTGGATCATCAAAAGTAGCTAATAAAAAAAGGGGGTACAGGTGACAAAATGCAAGTTAATTATCAAAAGATGCATTATTAAGAAGGTCTGTTTCTCATCCTTTCTGCTTCACTGAAATAAATTTGTGGTGGGTAGCACTTAACACTCAAAACCATATCTGCCCGTGTGTTTTTTATTTGCTTAAAAAAAAAAAAACCACTCCCGGGTCTAGGGTAAAATGTACATATCAGTATTTTTTCAGCAAGGAGGTAAAATAAGATCATTATAGTGCAATATAATTACAATGTGAATTTCTGCAGTAGAATATGTTTTCGGAAAGCTTAATACCATCCATCTCCAGGAAAAGGAGATTCAAAAGGACTCATAATCCTCCTATTATAACTTTTTGTGCTTCTTACCCTACAAGAAGACAAATTTCTCAAAAATCACAGCTTCCCAGTGGCTTCTCTAGGAGCCTGGACCTGCACAGCATGACTACTGAAACAGGACTGCTGCAGTCAGTAGGGAACTCCCCTTCCGCAATTAACCACTTTCTTCCTGCAGGGAGGAACCTTAGCATGTTAAAATTTCTCCGGTGTGCAAATAAATAAATAAATATAACTTATTTATTAAAATAAATAAATACTGAAAAATCCTAGATACCACTCACTTATAAAAGAAAAAAAACAGCAACCAAAGTCAAAGCAATTTTTGCATTTTGGTTGTGGCCAGGCTGAGGGACTAAGTGCCTTTCAGGAAGAACTCAATGGGAAAGGCTCTCAGCTTCAAGAACGCTTTCAGGTCAGAGCTGTATTTGTCACGTTTTCTACAAGCAGCAGGAAACGAGCACACTGGAATCCTAAAAAGGGGCAGGAGTTTCTGAGCTATTCTGAATCCACGTTTTGGTCTCACTTCATGTTCTGTCCGTTACGGGGTGCTCTGTCTTCACTGTAGACTACTAAGCACAGTCTCTTTAGGTCCACTGGGTCATTCACAGCACGGCATCCGGGGTTTCCAGGCAGCCTTGCAGCCTGCCCTTCTCTACTTCCGTCTAGCCACTCTACAAATTTTTAGCCCAGGGACTTGGCTGCCAGCAAAGCACTAGTTGGTACAGCTTGTCACATTTGTCTCCCAAGAGAGTACCCTGCCTGCAAGAGTTCTCAGCACATGAAGCCATAGTGAAAAGGTGAGGTATAGGGTTGATGAACATGTTCCTAAAAGCACCAAGTATCATAAATCATCTGAAAAAGGCTAAGACAACCTTCAGAGTCCAGCCCTGGAACAGAGAAAAGGGGAGAACTATTGCTGCACACTTATTTGCCTGTTCGTTCACATGGTTGCATGCCTCAACCAAATGTTGCTTTGTCCAAGTACTGATGTGTATGATTATACTACGAGGGTTTGGAGGGCATAATCACAGATTAAGATAACATGAACATATTTGCAGTGTTGATATTACTTGAGTGACTTAATTGCATTAAGTAGTTATCTCAGTACTTACCACTGCTCAACTGTGACCAAACTGAAGATGAACCCTCTCTCCCCTGAGAACACTGAACAAAACCTGTTCGGTTAACTCAGTAGAAAACAAATTCATCCCAAATCACATGCAAGTGGGCTGCAGGATTAGGGATGTAACTTTGCCTTGCAAAGGTGCATTTATGTAGCACTGAAACAGTTCTCTAGGGCTTCATATCCATGAACTGAAAAAAAAAAAAAGTAGCTCATCAAGCAAAAGTATCTGAGAAATACAAGTATACATTCACGTTTTTCTTAAACTGTTTGGCAAGACTTACCTAAATTAATGCAACTACCTACTGTTTTTCATGGTAAAAATGAGAGGCTCAAGAGTTGAATAGAAATCCGGTAAAAGAAATATAGAAGACATACTTAATCCACAGAGATTAACATACACAGCTTATATCAATTAAAAAAGTTCTCAGGAACAAACCATTGTGTTATGTTTATATGAGAGGAAATGTAAGAAATGTGATCTTATCTGAAGTCAGCAGGAATTCTGTCTTAGAACTTAATAAAACAAATTATAACTGAGGAACGTCTATTTTCCCCACTCTTACCCTAGTAGTAGCCAAGCCTTTGGCTTTCCAGTTAGTGAAATCCATAAGCCAACTCTGTTCTCCATCTCAGTGATGCTTAGACTTCAAAGTACTATACAAAAACGCATAAAGGTGAACTCTACATTAGTATGAAATATAGGACTGCCTCATCCTGTTCTGCATGAGTTCTGGAATTTTTTCAGTAGTGCAGCAGGCCGTCTGCAAATATTGATTTTGTAGAGGTTGTACATTATTCATAATAGAGGAAAGCAAGGTTTTACCTCACAGTTTCTTGAATTTCACAAAAGCTTCAATGGAAAAATCATGTTCCCAGTATACTTTTCACTGAGTAGGTGGTAGAGATGTGTATTCTTTCTGCAGGGCATATAATTATATATACAGCCCAAAGTCGCATTATCCTGTTCAAGGAGTTCAACACTAATCATATTAAAAATAAAGTAACTTTATGGTCTTCTGAAGAGAGAAAACATTGTACTATTTTTTTTTTTTTTTAAATACACAGAGTATTCACAGTTGGCAGTTACTTAGCTGGCTTCTCTAGCCTCATTATTTGCTTGCTCCCCTAGGCATTAGAAAATGTTTAAGGTTTAGTACTGAACAGAGTATAGTCTAACAGTGAAGCAGAAGCACTTCCGTACTGCACTAAGGAGGACAGGCAGTCACTGTGCCGTCATCAGGCTAGGGCTGCCAGCTCTCCCACCACCAGAGTAGGCAGCACGTAAATATCAAGAGTATATACAGTGATATGAACTATAGCCTGTAAGAGCTTTCAAGGCTCTAACTGCAGGAAGCTTAAAAAAGTTTAGCTAATCTTGGTAGTCACGAGTCTGGCTTTTGTGACATTCTTTTTTTAATATTGTGAGTTACTAATAGTTCAAGACTACGCAACAACAGGCTGTGAAGGGAATCACAAGTGGTCTAGATTTAACAAAAAAAATCTTTTTAAGGAAAGATATTTCGCATTGAGATGGGTGGGAGAATGAAAGTGTGGGAGACAAGAAGGGATTCTTACCATTCAGAGAGCTCACCTCCACAGAGGAGGAAACCCAGCCTATTAAGCTTAATTTTCCCTGTTTAAAATAGCAGCGGCAAGCTTGATGCTTTTGCCTGCCTTCCACGGATCACTGTGCGTGACTGCTAGCTGAGATGTACTAGAGGAGGAGCCCCTAGATCATCCCGCCTGTCAGCTCAGCAGCTGCTTTCTTTAAGTCCGATATAACCAGTCCCGAAAACAAATATATGCTGAATTCAGCAGTGCACTGCATGTACTGGAAGCATCCTTTCTCCTCTGCAATATGAGGTACACTGCACATGCCTCAAAGTCATTATATGATTTTGGTATACAGATGGCAGCTGTAGGAAATTTTAAACCAGGAACAGACAACTATCTTGACTCTATCGTCAGAAGCTCGAAACAAGTAACACTAGCAGATTTGAATCATTGCTTTATTCTTTTATTTTCATGTACATAAAGGGCAAAATAACATCATGTATTAAGAAGCACTGTCATGATTCACTCAATTAAGTAGTCAGCAGCAGAATTACCAAGACATAAATAGAGCCTGTTATACACATTTATATATATGAACCTGTCCCTGATGATCACAGGCTTTTCTTGATGGGAATGTTCACTGAAGCCTGTATAGTCAAGAGGATCCAATACACTGTTGTGATTAAGGTTAGCTAAGCAAAAAAAAAAAAAAAAAAAAAAAAGCTTAAAAAGAAAAAAAACACTCTATAAACTGACACCACACAAAGTTCCAAGTAGATTTGGGTCTCAACTACAGAATAAAATACATGAAAGGAGTCTAGCATTTTAAATTTCTGCATGTTTTATGATATCTGGGAGAGAAAAAAAAACATGCTTGCTGCTGTTTGGCTATTAAGGCTCTGTTCCAAGCAAAAAAGGTAGAAGCTTCAACTTTGCGTTACTGCCAGTGCAGCTAATATTATCCTCGGTGTGCGACCAAGGGGGAAATAAAGACAAGGACTCCCCATCACAATTGCGGTGCTACTTCAGCGAGGAATTGGGGGGGGGGGGGAGGGGGGGGGAAAGAAAAAAGAAAAAAAAAAAACAGGGATTCCCTTTAAAACCAAACAAGGTTTTACAGGGTGCCCATGTCAACAAGTAAAGAGAACAACTTCCTTTTGTTCAAAAAAAAAAAAAAAATTGCAATTGGTGCAGAGAGACAACAAAAAAAAAAATGTCCAAACCACATATGCTCCTGGAGGATGGCCTCATTAAATTGTATACATGGAAGTTGTTTTTTGCTTTTTTCTTTTGTTAAAAACTTGAAACAGTCCATGCTAAGCACTTGCTGACAGTTTCTTGTTTAGTTCCAGAGCTCTAACATCTCCATTAGCTTTGGCATTTTCTACAAGTACCTGTGGAGAAAACAAACAAAAAACTGAGAACTTCAAGGTTTTACTGTTAGACTATTACTATCTGTCTCAAAAGCATTTTAGTTTCTACTATCCAGTTCCCCTAAAAATCCAACTAACCTTAAGTCCAGACAGGAAAGATATTCAACATTACACATAACTTGCTTAGACTTTAAGCTCTAAAATTAGAGTCACTTGCAATGCACTACAACAGCATCATTTGTTGCTTGCTGCTAAGAAAAAGTTTGCCAGCAGGGATCTTGCTTGTCAAAGCAGCAAGCGGAGCTAGAGGAGACCCATCTCCCTGTAAATGCACACCGGCCTCCCGCATTAAGTACATCCACTCCATTCTGGCAGACAAATTTGTATATTTTGTGCACCTACTTAAAGAAAACAGCCAAGACTGTCTTTCCTCTCCCCCATCTAAATTTAGATGTAGTCTTTTTTCATTTACTTCCCATTACTTGTGTTTGCAACCTTTCTACTAGTTAACAGAGCTGCCATGTCAGTCTAACGTTCACAGATGTGCCAGAAGCTTATGGCACTTCTCTTGTAATTGCAGTAACGTTATATATATTAAAAAGAAAAAAAAAATAGTAAATTTTTACTCCAGCCATTATTTTTATTGTGCCCATTGGTAGCGAGAGTACAGATGGCTGGCCACAAGCAAATATAATGAGATCATACCAGGGTCATCTGAACTCATTATTTCCAACTGATTTATGGACCTCTGCGATTGCATGTGGATTTTTAATGCTGAGCCTACTCGATAGGTTTTACCTCCAAATACACTTCATTACTGCTTCAGAACTTCACTAAAATACAGCTGTTAACTTGGGCAAAAGAGCTAATTATACCAGTGGCAGCAGTCTGGAGATGACTAGTAGAGGGTTTGAGTAGTAAAACGATTCCAAGTACAAGACAAAAATGAACAACCTTAGTTTGCATCACGTGAAAGAGCTGTGTGGATATGTGAGTCTGACCAAATACATTTTTCAAGTATTTTGACCAGGAAATAATGCACCAATACAGGTGTAGTAAAAACGTAAAGTACAGAAGCATTGCAAGCTACTGTTCAGATCTCTCAGGTAAAGGATATCACAAAGGATATTCAGCCAATCTAGAGGGTATTAACATTTTCTCATTGCATTAACATGTTCTGGCAAAACTCTGATAAACTGGTCCTCCTGTCTACTGTAAAACTTTTCCAGTTTGGGTCAGAGAAAGATTTTACTGTCGTTTTCCATTAGTATTGCATGGAGGAACAGAAGACTAAAACAAACTGGATGCGATTTTGAGAACTGAGGTGAGTTTTGCCAGTGCAGAATCCTTCGACCTACAAACCATAAAGCAAGAGAGTTACCATCTCCCAAGCTTCTCCCCACCCCATTTTCAAATTAGAAGCACAGTATTTGACAGAAATTGATTGAATTTCTGTATTAAATTGACTGCCTTACATCTATTAATTCATAATCATCTTTGGCATACAGATGTTGCAGGAGGTACCAGCGTGCAACAGATACTATGGTTTCTGGATTCCCAGGCTGATACACCACTCTTTCCAACATCCGACGAGTCTCCCTAGAAGCACAGTGAAAACGTCATTCAAATAAAACTTCAAAATTTGGCTAACTAGCTTGCATTTAACTTTTAAGACCTTAGTGATTAAACCAGAACGCCTGCTCAGATCTTTTGAGCACGTGAGCATCCTGCATAAGTGACAATTATCAGAAGTAACGTAAAGGAATGTCCTCATTTCCACATCACCCAAGAAAGTGAGAGGCAAGCTGCATGCTCCTTTGTTTCCTATGTGATTGCTGTTTTTCACCTGGAATGCTAAGGAATATTGCCTCCATTGTTATGTTTAATATATGACATACAAGTTAGTGCTTTCACTAGTAAGCAACCCAGAATTAGACTGAAATAGCACATTTTGACTGCTACGATAAAACAGCATGCTGTCTGTGACTTCAGTGCAACCTCTGATCTCCACAGGTGATCTGCTTAACAATATAGCAGATACTCTGCTGTTTAAGAACTATAAAATAAATCCTTGAGAAGACAGGTGCTCCTGTAAGACACAGCTACTACAATGAAAGTCTTATTAACTCCAAAATAATTTAATATTACACACAAACATATTTAATCCAGCACTCACAAAAGGTACTGCAGTTTCTGTAATACACAACAGAGGCAAGATGTGAAATGGCAGAAGAAATCTAAGTAGAGTAGTATGCAGAGACTAAAATCCTATTTGGCTGATACTAGCTTATTGCCAATTTGTGCCAAATCAAGACATATTCAAATTCACCACTATGTCGATAGAAAGCTGATAAAAAATGGCAATTAAGTTTAAAGATACAGTATTCATTCACTGGTGCTCCATCAGTTCTGGCTGTTGTTTCAAGAATTCTGCCTTTTGTAACTAATGTGATTTTCCATTGCACTGTGATTTCATGGGCTGTTAAGAGACTACATCTGTTTTCCGTTTTGTTATTTTTGGTTAAGACGAAGTTGTTCCAGTATTTTGAAACATCTAGCAAGACCAAATATGCTTGTTGTTCAAGGAACTGAATCTTTTCAATTGTAAGAAAATTATTTTAATTGGTTAAGTGAGTTTTCGGTCTTTTTTTTTTTTTTGACCACGTAATCACATTAGGATGCTTGTCACCTTTCTATGTGCCCAAAGAAAAAGTAAGCAAACTCAAATTCTGGAAAAGTTAGTTTCTTAGAAATATCTAACAAAAACAGAACATATGCAATATTCCAGTTTTCCACAGCTAGTTAAGCAAAAATTTCATAGAATGCAAACTAGACTTAATAATCAAGCTTACAAAGTAGAAGATTTGGAGCTTCCTTCAAGAGACCTTCCTCCCCTCCCTCAAAAGCTCCAACGAGCACCTCCAGCTGAATAACCTTTCGTTATTCAGGATTAGACTTAAACCCCAATGAAGCCCAATTTGAGATCAAATTGGATTCCAGCACTAGCTAGAGTACCGATACCTTTTTCCATAATGCTATTTAACAGGGTCTTAGAAAAACGTGCACTTGTTAACTGTAATTTATTTGGATTATATGCCTTTTTTTTAATTAAAAAAAAAAAAAAAAAGGAAAAAGCTGTCTTTTGCCTTGGTATAAAGGTCATCTAAAGCTTTTGGAGAAAGGAAGGGAAATTCTGCTGCTTCCTTATCCCCATATCACCCACCCCACTCCCTTTCCCTTTAAACTGCCATGCTACTTCAATAATTCTTATTTTCAATTTTCCTTTAGAGTTCTTGAGTTAGATCTGGGCATACTGACCGCTCCTACTTTTAGGCAATGCGTTCCATTCAAACATAATAGATCATGCATACCTTGCTCCCATTTTGCGGTTATACTGTAGCAGAGCTTGCAGGAGAGCTGCCAGGGGGCAGGAAGAAAGCTTCAAGGCTTCAGTTGTTGCCTCCTGAACCAAGGATGGCCAGTGCTCGTTTGAGACATTAGCCTATGATTAAAACACATACAAAAATCAGAGGGCTTCATTGTAGCATAAAAATCAGTATTTGTTTGCAGCTGTCTAGAAAGTAGGTTTAATTCAAGCTGTTCCGACTTACCTAGGATATTTGGCAGGTTAGTAAGAGACAAACAAAAAACCCAGAAAAACAAACTCAAGCCACATTGATTAGAAGGGTCTGGAAAAAACTATGTTAAGCATCCTCAGAGCTGCCTTGCGAGCCTTCCACTTGCTCATTTAGGCACAGAAATTATTTATTTTTTCCATACACGTCTTAGCAATGCTTGTTTTAATCACAAGCTTGATCGCTCTTCGCTTTGTAAGTACTCACCTCATGTACAAGACTATTCTTCTAGAATAGTCTAGAAAGCACAGTTTATCCACAGAAGTGGCTGAGGAATGTAGTGTCTTGTTCGATGAGAAGTAAAAACCAGTTCCAAGATGGTAATTTAATTACTTAATGGAACAACTGTTCAGCATATTACTACATCTTCTGGCTTAAGGAAAACTTATTACCCACTCTGTCAAAATAGCGTTTAGATTTTTGTGCTTGAAGAGGTGCCCAAGTTTTCACGTGGACAGAAGCATTTTTGAAATACAGAGCTTTCTCGAACCTGAGCAAAGTTTTGATCAGGCTTTTGCACATTTCATTAAACCAGTACAGATCAAAGGCAACCAACAGAAACCCACTTTCAACTGTTCTCTCATGCAAAAAGTACTGAAGAGAGATAGTTAATTTAATAGAATATTTCATACTAATTAGGCTTTTAAATGAAGTCTCATATATTCCCATGCAGTTCAGGCCAGCATCTGAAGGGGTATTAATTCAGTGAAGAGAGTATGCAAAAGTACCTTGCAACCTATGGAAACTTTTGTGATAACAGACTTAGAAGGTATTGGAAACGGGGCGCAGACCCCTAGAAAAAGGGCAGAAGACTCATGGGAGGAAAAAAAAACATGTCACTGCTTGACAAATTCTGCCTTTTGAAGCATATGGCTCTCCCACTTGTGTGAGAAGGGACCTCGTCTGTGCTCAGGCAGATTCTCTTTTCTCCCCAGAAACCACAGTTCTTCAGCTTTATCCTCAGTAAAACTGACTGCCTTTTCTTATAAAAGCACTCAGGATATATGGGGGTTTCTTGGCCTGATTTTGATTACAGCTGTTAGCTCAATTGACAGTTGAAGTATATGAAAAAGCATTAGCTAAGTCACAGCAATATCTGCCTTTTGTATTAGGCTTTAATGAAGCCTGTTAAGTGCACTTTCAGGTTTCTAGAGAGACAGTGCTCAAAAAAAAAAAAAAAAAGAAAGAAAAAAAGACACTCTCCACAAATTTAGTTACATTCACCCAATTCTTCAGTGCAAGGAGCACAGTTTTCCTTATACCACAAGGTACAGTTCCCTTACGTTCTCTTTACACTTCAAGGCAAGGCACCATATCTAGAGATGGCCATATAATAAAGTTGCTTGAAACGTGAATGAAGTCTAAGCACCACTGCAGGAAAGAAGTTTATTAAAACTAGCTGCCTGATCTAAAGGACAGGGACAATTTGGATGATCAAACTGAACCTGTTATTAGAGAAATAAGCTGTACTGAAAGAATCAGCTTCAGGTACATAGTGGTTCTATCTAATCATTTCACAAAAACCTCTCTACAAAGGAAGATTCTAAAAGCAGCCCACTGTCACCTTGAAGTACTATTTTATTCTCTACTCGTCATTCATAAAATACAAACTCACTTAAACAAGGGTTTCATTTGGAGATTACATTGATTTCATTCAATGGGGATTACACCAACTCATGTTAAACCATAGAGTTACACAATTTTGGTTATCCTACCATGCAGATTTCCAGTGCAAGCATAGCTAGCCTGAGCAGACTGGATAACTTCCCATTCCAGCTGCCCTGCTGTGATGCCAACTGCAGACTCTTTCTGTAACACATCTCTGCTGCAACCATCATTCTTTGAGACTGATATACTTTTGCCAGCCACTGAAAATAAACAGTCAACACAATCAGTTAGGGAGCCACCAAAATATGCACCTCATTAGGCAATTAACATTTAGTTCAATTTATAAGAGTGCCACAACAAACTTGGCTAAAACACAGCCAAACCCCTCCCCTTCCTGTCCCGTATTCCAGCAACATACTGAATACTGCCCTGCAGGAAATCGTAGTTTCCTTATTGCAGAGTTGGCAGCGCACCTCACTGCGGTAACTTATTTCATAGTTTTCTCGACCATCACGGCCAACAGTCTAATAGCTGCTTTAATATGGAGATTGGTCACAGATGAACAAATAACAGGGCTGGCTTTGTCCAAGTCACCCTTCAGACTAAAACAGCACCATGGGACGCCTCGTTTGTCCCCAAAACTTCTGTAGAGACGAAAGGTTAGAGTTTCTCCTCTTGAACAAAGGCTCTTCCAGCCCACCTGAGCAACATCAGCAACTGGCAGACATTAGAACTGGCTGCCTGAGCTCAGACGACTGGTGTAGTTCTCGGGCTACACAGCTTTTGATCCAGCAGACTCGTGCTGGAGGAGCTACACAGGGCAACAGAGGCAACCACACGGATCTGCAGAGTTTCATGCTTTTGCCGGCTCTGCCGGCACAAGCTGTCCTGGGATCTCTCACAAAGAGGAGGAAAAGGGTTCTTACTCCTCCTTCATTACTCCTGTAGCCATGGTACATTTATCAAAGCAGATGCAGCCACAAGTTTGCAAATCCCTGACACGGGCATAAAGATGTACCAAAACGCATAAGCCACATTTAGAAATACTCTTTGCTGGGTCACTAGGCAAACAAAGAAACTTCTTTTTAAAAAAAGGATTCCCTTACTTTTAACAAAGATCCTTAGACTTTTGCTACCTAAAGACTGCCTAGCGTTAAGAGGGGCAAAATTCTAAGCCCTTTCTGATGCACAGCACTTATTAATCATTAAGTACTTTGGGGAGTTTCTCTTCTATTAGTACTAATGAGATCGTGCATTCTTGACCCCAACCTGCAGGACTTCTTTGTAAAGCAAAGGGCATCCATTCAGGATGCTCAAAAGACTTCACTGGCCTCAGTATTTTGCAGCTGGAGATACCTAGAAGTCAGGATGTGAATGAGAAGGGAGAAGAGGATGTTCACAAAAAATAAACAATGGCAGCCCTAAAAGGCCAGCTTTTCACTATTTTCCCTGTAAGCCACGGCATAAAGGCAGAACAGCCATCAGGAAAGCAGTTCCGCAGCACTCCTAAATGCTGCAAGAGAACCACTTAGACAAAAGCCAAGAACTTGTGCAAAAGCAAAGTTAATGGCCCCTCTAACTTAATAACACCGTGAGACATCGTGATGGATACTTCCAAGTAAGACAAAACATTTATCAAACCATTAAGAAGTTTAGAGCCAGAGAAGATGAAAGCATAGATCTATCCATTATGAATAGATGTAGCAGCCATGGAAGCTTTTTCAGGACACCATCCAAGCCCTGAGATTAAAGTATCTTCCTTAATTGAATACCAAGAAGATCTTGCCCAAAGGCATCTTACTTTTGGCCTAGATTTAAAAAAAAAAAAAAAAAAAAAAACAACCTCCTCTCCCCTCCCCCCCCCCAAAACCCCACACTTCATTTTCTTTTGTTGTTTGTAAGCAAGATGACGCTTGATCATGCAAGGGATGCTTGAACAATATTACCCAAACCCCCAACTCCATTTTCAAGATTATTACTAAAACAGAGTATACAGTCATGTCTCTCTCATATGCCCCCATATTTTGCAAAGCCAATTTGAGCAAGTGTTGCAGCTCAGAAGAGATGAAGTCTCATGAAGCCATGATCTGCAGCCTTATAACAAGGGAAAAAATGACCTCTTTAGCACCCTTTCCCTGGTCTTCTAGCACTGAAATCACTTTAAGCAAAACTTACTGCAAAGAGGTTTTTACTTATTCAACAGGCAGAGGGAGTAATCCCACAGCTATCCTGCTACATCCATGAACTGCTGTGGTTCTGTAATTTTTCTAAAGATGCTGCCAAGATTAGCAAAGGAAGATAGAAACTGTAACTAGTGGCAACAGTTTAAGCGTGCGCGTGTGCGCACGTGTGTGTGTGTGTGTGCGTGCGCATGTATATGCACACACACACACAAATAAAATCTCCTCACTAGGGAGAACTACTGGTATCTGCGAGATAGTCTTCTCAGAACATCTCAGAAGCAACATGAACCAAGTTTAGCATATTCTTATCAACTAGAAATGATCTCCTGGGATCCTACACAACACAGTCAGCAAATACTGCTCCTGGATATCTTTCCCCTGCCCTCAGCATCAACTGACTCAAGAGAACGAGACACTTGACATCAGGAAATTAAGTAAAAAAACTCCACCAATAACAAACACACCCCACACATGAGAGAGGCTTATTCTAAGTTTTCATACCCTTAAAAATAAAGCATATATTACTATATGAAGAAACCATTCACTTCTATCTATTCTTACAGGTCATGAAATATCATACTGGTTTCTGCTCAAACTGCCAAGTCACAGATTGCTAAAGAGATGAGTGTCAGATATTTACTCCCAAGTTTTTACTTCTCTTGCCTCCATGTCTGCTTGTTCTTACTAACAGTCCTTTTTATTTCAACTATTAAAGAAAATTCACAACACATTACAACTTTGTAAAGGACTGAATATGAGATGGCTTCTCTCTCGCCAGCTGTCAGTGGATGAATAAAAGTAAACAGTGAAACAGCCCACAAAAATCTGGCAGAGAATCCAGACTTACTTGCCATGCTGCAACTGTTGAACTGGTCATGACTGTCTTGCGAAGCTCCTCCAGGATGGTATCTGGAAGGTCTTTGTGAGATTGCAACAGCTGCTTACACTGAACTTGTCTCAAAAGCAGGAACAGACCTGGGTGCTCTGGGCAGCTTTTTAAACCCTGAAAACAAACCAGAACTCTACAAGATATCAGAAATATCATTTTCAAATATCAGAACACACTTAAGTTGTTCCATTTGGGTCTTCACAGAAAACAGAACACTGAAAACATTCCCAGGATGCTTGCAAGAGAGCATTTTTCCCCTCCTTCTCTGCACAAGAAGTGTTGCAGGAATTGATACATAGAAATAAGACGTTTTCCCTCTCTTGTTCCCAAAATACATTTGAAATCTACCCCAAGTTTTACACGTGTCTCCCCTTTAGAGGTTTCTGAAAGCTAGAAAGGAAAACGGTAAACCTGTACCTTTCTAAAAAAGGAAAAGATGAATAAACCCTTTAGTTCCCCTCTGGCTTCATGATCATTACAAGTTTGGGGCTAATAAAGGCAAAAATCTGTCATAAGGCTAAAAGTGACCTTGAGTATTTCCCAACTGATTTTGGTTCTCACACCTAAGGTGCCTTATTCTCACTGGAATAGAAGCACCATACTAAACATTTCCTATATAGAGTTTGCTTCTTAAAACAAACGCACTCAAAAGAACAAAGCCAGAAAACCAACCACCTGTTGCTTTATTCTTCTCAGGTGAGAGACGTGAAACTTCTGCAAATCACACTATATTCTAGTTTACCTGTTCAAATCAGGATACATCTGACCTCTAGCTCCAACTTTTTTTCTTTTTTTTTTTCTTTTTTTTTTTTTTATAAATAAAGACAATGCTTACACTTTTCATCTCCTCCCTGCCCTCCCTGCCTTTAAGCAAAATATATTGCCTGGAGTTCCTTACCAAGCTTTTTTTGTGAAGAATGCATATATGTAAGAGAATTTATGACCAACAATATTCTAGAGGCATAACTGGCCAGAGATAGGGCATGAAAACCAATATAAGAGGCAGGTATTTGCTGCAGTTTTTCCCCATTAGCAAGCGTACAATTCACGTTGTCTGCCTCAGACTGAGGAAGTGGGACTCATCGTCCCCAGCTACATGGTCTTCTGGTAATCTCAAGGCCAAAACCGTCAATGAGAGTTAGCAGTGCCAGAGTCCGATTCCCTGTTTCTTCCCAAACTGCAGGCACTGACTCTCTTCACCCCAGACTAACTATTTAGCCAATGAAACAAACGAAAACTAACCATAACCAACCCACACCACCACCCTGAACTATCACAATGGATGCGTGGAGATTTGCAACTCTTGTAAATATAAGACAGGTCAGTAGACATGCCAGTCAGAAAAGTAAAACACCTCCTAGCAAACGGAGAAATAGGAAAGTATTTCCCTCTAGAAAACCAGAATCTTTACTGAACCTCATTTTTAAGCATTAACTCATTCCCCAAAGGACATTTTCTGTAGTGAAAATCAGGGATGTGCGTGACTGATTTCAACTGTTATTTTGCTCATCTTCCATCAGGTCTTCTATTCGTGAAAACACGAAACGGACCCAGGTACACATATGTCAGGCTTGCTAACACAGTAGTTACCAACTGGGTTGACTCAAGACCTTTTAAAAATTAAATTTGGAGCATTTACTTTGTAAATTTTTTTCTTTAAGTCATTAAGAACAGCATTAGGAAAGTCGATCTTTTTTCTGTTCGTAGTCAAAACTGAATTTAGGCTCTGAAATGGAGAATCAATACAACTCAACCACAGAACAAAAGTCAGTTTGCTTCTCTGTCAGTCCCCTACCTGGAGATGAAGCTTTGAATTTCTGTAATGTTTCACTTAATACTAGGTTACTGAAAAAAGGCAAGAAGGCGAGACCAAGTTCTGCTACGATGTGTCATATCTTGTTTGCTTCAACTATTGAGACAGCTTTGGCTTGGCACAAAGAACAATTATCGGGTTGTGGGGGGTGGGGGGCAGAAGAAGAGATGCACCAACCACCACTGCAGTTAGCAGCTTTCCTGAAACAGACAGCTGCTAATTCACTGATTACCTTTTCGTAAAGCACAGACATACAAGTCATAACGTTTATGCCATTTACTACATTCTGCCAGTATGCTGCTACGATACCTTGGTACAAAGTGCTTCAGCTTCTGAGATCCTACCAGTCTCTTCTAGACTGGTAATAGCTTGACATAGAGACCAGTCTTCAAGAGCCTGAATGTAATTAGCTGGAAGGTTGTTTTCTCCAGCTGCAAATACAGATACAACATTGAACTAGATTACTGCACATGCTGTAGTGCCGTACCACGTCACATGCTCTAGACCTAGTAAGGGAGAGCTTAAGAGCACATTAGTCCGACAGGGCTTCCTTCATTAGTAAGATCATCAAAAGAGGACAAAATTAAAAATAAGATTGGGGGGAAGCCAGCGATTATGAATTAATATTCTGAAAAAATCAAACATGAAATTTGTTTGCAAAGCGCTAAGGACCTCAAACAAGATTGAGGTTTATTAGCATGGTTTATCCCTCCACTGGAAAAGTTACACAGTTCACGGACAGTTTGGGACTTTTTTTGGTAAGCTGGTCTTCTGGTCCAATATATTCATCCATTCATTTGGGTATCAGTTCAGAAGTACTGTTTCAGAAAAAGCACTTGAGGCTTTGGGGCAGGGGGAGGCTTTGGGGTAGCTACGATCACATTAACCAACCTCAGCTCTTGACATTATGATTTAGTATTTTTATGGGAAAAATACAGTTACAGCTCAAATCACGGCTGAAGGATTCTCAGATTATCAGATATTTGCAAGCTTCTGAATTTCAGAAGTGTGTTGCAAGCTTAGTGCATTTCAATTATTTTTTAAACTAAAAATTTTAGATAGCTTACTTTTGGCTGAAATTGTAGATACAAGAGTCATCTCTAGATCCGTTCGCTTTGGCTCAGTGTTGTTTAGACAAACAATAGTGTTCTCAGCATGACAGGCTGCCATTAGCACTGCCCAGGCAGCAGGATTATCTAGGAGGAGAGAACTGTTAAAGGGAACTTGTGCCTGTTCTTAATACATTGGTACACCATTTAGAATGGTACCAGAGAGAAAACATAGCCATCAATGGAACCACATACTGTATGTAAGAGATAGCAAGAACAAGGCAAATAGATCAGACGGATCCTTCTATCTACTCAGCCCATGGCAGCAGATAACTGTTGGCCACTAACAGGTAAAATTCTTCAAATTTTAAAACAAAGAAGCTGTTTCTAAAGCCGCCTGATAGCTTTTGCATGGCCACGCCTATGCTGATCTGAGGCTGCCAGTTGACTTCCAACTACGCAGATTAAACGTCACTGTCATTTATATAAGTAGCAGCAAAAAAAAAAAAACCCAAGATAACATGACCCACAGCTTTCAGTCAGACAGACTCCACCTTGTCCAACCACCAGTGAGAGTTATGATGATCAGATAGCCTGCTATTTGTGTCAGCTAATTCAAGCTCAGCTTTACCCTGACCTAGCAGAGTCGGGAGCAACCATGACCAAAATAATCTAATTTCTCTAGCCCTGAACTGTACAGAGCTCATTTAAAAGTTTCAAACAGATAAATTTTCAGTTCTAAGATTATGAAATTTGTCTGGAAAATAAAACAAGGTTTGAGGATCTCAAAGTAAAATGTAAAGGATAACACCTATGAATAGGAGTCGTGTGTGTACCTGTGGGAAAGTAATTGAAGTTTTTTAATTTGCAACCCACGTTGATGCATCAGAGCAATAACACTGCAGAAGGAACAGTGTTTTAGTATTTCACTGTCAAGTGCTACTTTTCAAAGCCCTGAAAATCCCACTAGATTTGCACTTTATATATTTAATGAAGATCATCATTTAACTAGCATACTGTAACAGAAGATTTCCAATCCAAAGTCTTAAGCTAGATGAATACATCTTTTCTGCTCAGTGTAGCACACTGTCCCTGAGCAAACTTTTTTTTTTTTGTCTATTATATGAAATAACAGTTATCTCTTCTCCTACTAAAGGATAAACAAATTGCCAGAGTTTTCAGAACAACTGAAAAACTCAGTTTTTGTTTTGGGTTTTTTTTCCCTCCCTTGTCTGGTTTAATTCAACAGGCCTAAACTTAGAATGATGGTTAGAAGTTCAACTGCAAGGATTCTCCACAAAACACACTGGTGAGCAATCCAGGGGAAGCACATTCTTCGTCTGGGCAAGAGTTCTGTTTCTGATAAAGGGGGGTGGGGTGGGGGGGCAGAAAGGGACTGGGGGGAATCCACTAGTATGTTGGAAAACAGGAGTAACCTGGACAGAGATGGATTGCCTTTTGAATATTCTTCAGAGGATTATTTTTCTGATCTTCTAACGAGTGACATCCTGCTGCCAGCTGATTAACTGCAATGTTCAGCAGAGCTTTCTACAAAGGAGAACACAAAAATTATTTTTAGCAGTCTAATGTAGGAGACCAGATGGGATTTGTTTTAGAACTGTTTATGGAATTATAAGCCTGCATTTCAAGAGAGAAGTTCAAACCTTTCCAGAGTTTAAATCAAGTATACGTGCAACGTCTCCTGCCACAGCTCCCTCCTGCAAAAAAAAAAAAAAAAAAGTCGCACAGGTTAGATGACTGACAATGCAAAACTTTTACACAAAAGGCAAGGCCAAGATTTTTTGCCTGTCTTAACCAGAAATACAAACTAAGTTTTTACAATCAGATATTTCCCTTTCCTGCAGAACAACCTAGTCATAAAGAATTATGAAGAGCTATTCAAGATTAAAGCTGTCTTGCTAGTTTCAGCCCCATATAGAAGGGGATTCCTTTGTAGGTGTTATTTCGGTCTGGATAATTGCCATAAATTAAGATAATGAGTATTTATTTGGAAAAGAGCTACCAGTGAGCTTGAAAGCAGGAAAGAAACACTGGCTTATACAGAAAGTGATACTAACTAGACTAGCCAAATTCAATATACTAAAGCCCTAAAAAAAAATATATTTATATACACACACATAACCATTTTCTTTTTAACCACTCTGGGCTCTTTCCCTGTGAAAAAAGGCTAATGTGATCATTTCTGAGGGATCACACAGATTTTGAGTTTACTGTTTAACTTGGAGGCATCAGGCAGAATTCAAAAGTATTGTTATAAATTTTTGAGAAAGAGGATAAAAAGTGATACTAAGCTTGTACATCTACAAATTTATCTCTTAATAGCTTTTGAGTCCACTGGGGGATCCTTCCACTAGCATGGGCATGTTATCACCACTGCCCTGCACAGCAGGGCTACAAAGACAGCAAATAAAAGGCTTCTTATAGCTTTTTCCCACTGGAATAATTTGAGTAATTTTTTTTCCATAACTTTATTTCCAGTAGATAAAGGATCACTACCCAATGAAAGATGGAAATAATTGTGTACGCAACTTGCTTAGTATCTACGTTTATATGTAAGCTTGAATTTTTCTTATTAACTAGCAAATGCACGTGTATTGAGGCTTGTTTGTTGTTTTCTGGTTAAGAAATACACACACAGCTTCTACTCAGGAGGCAAACACCAGAGATGGATTATAGCAATGCACTTACTTTTGCATTCTGTGGTGTATACAGTGGAATTAGTCGAGACAGAAGAGTCCAAAGGGCAGGATTATCAGGATTACTGGGAAAAGAACAAGGTTATTAGACTTCCCAAATTCCACGTAGACCTGGCAGTTGCTATAGATCCCAAATGGATTTTTTTTTTTTTTAAATAAAAAGAAAACCTACTGTGGTAGCAAACAGTCATGCATAGTAATTTAAAACACACACAGTCAACAACACAGAAGTTATACTGCTAGTTAAAGAAATAAAGTATACAGTATACATATCAGTATTTACAGAAAAAAGACGGAGACAAAACGTAGGATTAAAATTTTGTCCTCATAGTCTAAGAAATAAGGAATTCTAACTGCAGTTTGGGGAAAAACAATCTACGCACAGGATAGTTTCTGAAAACACCCAGAGAGAGCACAAGGTGCTGCTTGCATGAAGGCATTGATTAAAATCCCACCCCCCCCACCATGATGCTTAAGTAGTTAATCAGAACACATTTAAACAAGGACATTTAGCTAACAGAATAAACTGCCCCAGAGGCTGCTAAAGATTAAATAAAAGTCCTAGACACTTTTCTAGCTTGAAGGTTCTGCTACCCGTGGCAAAAAAATGCTTTTCTAGAATAGCCAACTTACCTAACAATTAAGAAGCCACCAAAACAGAAACAGAAAACCCCACACAAGCCACAAAATTTGGGCCACTTGACCCATAAATCAACACAAGTTTGTTTTTCAAGCATGCCGCAAGTGAGCAGAGGTTTGCTTATTATTTAACATTAACAAAATGATGCATTTATAAGTCAATTTAAAAAGAAAGAATACATACCTATGAATTGCTTTGGAGATTTGTCTCTGGACCCCCACGTTTCTACCTTGCAATGCATAAACAGCAGAAGTAATAAGGCATCTCTCATAAATGCTGTCTTCCCCCTTGACATGCTTCAACAATTCTTTTAGCGCTGCTGTCGCAAGGGTAGCATCCTGCTTCACCAGTCCTAATGTGCACAGAGCCTTCAGACTTGCTGTATTGGGTTCCTTTAATGAGCTGTTGACAGAGAGGAAGGAAAGGAGACAGGTCATTGGGGAACACATTAAACTTGTTAATATTAAAGTATTTGTTACTTCGGAGTCCTCTTGCTCCCACGTATGTGTAGTGAGAACACCTGCAGAAGATCTGGTGAGGTGTCAGTGACTGGCAGAGTACGTGGTAGCAGGCCCAGCGTGTGAAACTACATGCTGACTGAATTCTCATCAGGGCCAGGCATGCATATTCCGTTCTGTCAGTGATGTCTAGTTGCTTCCCAGACAGTAGCCCCTCAAGGTCAGCACAGCTGAGATAAGGAAACAGCTCTAGTAGCTTTAAGGGGCCCTTAGAATACAAGGGGTTGAGTCCTGCCTGGGTGTCCGACGCGTGCATCGGACCCACGCCTCCAGCAGCTTCCCATCGATGACTCCTCCACACGGTTCCTGGGGCTCCTCGTGCAGCTTGGAGTGCAAGTCCTTTAATAAATCTATCCTGTGTAGCCCCTTATGAACTTTGAGTGTCTCTCTTCACCGGTATCCAACCCTCTCTTGCCTGGCTTACGGTCACAGTATGAATCCCTAATTTATCCACAGTTATGGTATGCTGAATCAATGACCTCTTAGTATAGGATGCAGGATCAAGCTAGATCAGCATTCTTAAGATCTTAGGATAAGAAAGAGAGCAGTGGTTATGTGGCATTCCAGCACTCAAGCTTACAAACTATAAATATTTGGCAAGAACCTGACCTATATGGCTACTTCCTGAGGGCAGCTCAAAGTGAATGGTAAGAGAACACCTAGCACCAACACCTATCTTCTTCTCTTGAGGAAGTCTGTACTTTTAACGAGTGCCAAACTAGTTGCAGCGTACCTATTTACAACTTCACCACAGAAGTCCAGTCAGAAACGAGCCTCTTGTATAGAGCTACTCTTCAATTAGGCTGTTGGAAGAAATTAAGCCTTGTTTACATCACAGTTTGTTGCAGCTTAAGGTAGATTGAGCACACTTTCCACCATCAAGTTAAAAATGAATCAGCGTTCATTTCATTAGGAGAGGCTGTTTAACCTTATATCAATAGTATTCAAAGCTTTACGGAAGACCTTAAGATCTTAACCGATGTACTAATGGAAGGTATTCTTACACTGAAGGTAATTCAATTGTCAATAGTAAATTGTAAAAACAATTTAAAGGAGGCAAATAATGAAACAGTACATGGCAACAGTTGTTATTTACAGTTAAATAACTGCCATGTCCAAAACATAATTACAGACTGAAGTGCTGCCTAGTTTCATTTATCAGGTGACTCTTATGAGGCTCCTTTTCAGGCACCTAATTATTACTTTTGACTTCAAATGAAAACAAAAATGTAAACATCCTATTCTAAGCTTTGTTTTCAGTTCCTAGGAAAAAAATTCAGAGTTGTTGAACGCAAACTTGAATAGCCAGCAACGAGTCTCCTTCATGATGCAAAGGCACATCCCTCCTATGATTAAGAACAGTTACTCTATCATATGAGCTGTAATGACTATATGTCTTTATCAAAATCCCTATGCCGAGCTGGCCATGAGAAAATACTAAGGGGAGCCCCTGTACAATGCCCTGCTCAAGCCCTTTAGACCATCTAACATAAATTGCAGTCAATGAAAGACATTATCTGTCTGAATAGAATGTATAGTTCTTTTTTTCTTATTACTGAAATCCCACTGTATACTTTTGCAACACTGTGCTTCAGATTGAAGTCTGGATAGATTTACTGTAGTGTTATTTTCTAGAGCGTTTACCTTTTCTTTCCTCCCTTCAAACACAAATGACTAACATCATGTAGGAAGTTCTCATTGTTGAAGTTTATGATAAAAATAGAACTCTGCAGTGACTAATAGGAAGCTGATATTTCCTACATCCTAGGCAGTTAATCATCAGTTACTCAGGATTTAGAGCATAGTAGGTCACGGACCTTCACTATTTCAGTAACTTCAGGAATCTGCTGGAAAGATGGAGACAGTACAGCCAGTACTGGAGTTCTATATTGACAGATATTTGCCCTGAGAGGCTGAGATAGTAGACCTCAATCCACAGCTACCAGGAAATTAAAATGAGTCAGGGGTTTTTAAGTCTCCAGAGGTCTGAAGAAAAAGACATGATGTTAAGCGAGCAACTGAAAAAGGTCTGCTCTGCTTCATGGGACTCTACAAGACTGTCCTCGTTTGTGATGCTTGGAACACAGTTTTTCTGGAATTTTTGACTGTTTAAACTTGTTTTTACTAACCGTTTAGGTTTCTTATGACTAAAGAACATAAGAATTTCCTAATGAGTAGGACAACTACAAGTTATCATCTTAACGATAAACCTATTAAAGCTACCATGCAGAGAAACTGGACACCCAAACTGCCCAGCCCACCAGCCCTTCCACTGCACAGTGCTTTTTAATATAGAGGAACACACAGGACCTAAAACAAAAGGCATAGCTAGCATTAATAGGCTTAAGGGAACACTATCCACTCTTGTTTCTACTCTGTAATAGAAAACGCCCACCTGAGCCCAATAAAAAAAAGTAGCTTCAAGGACAGCAGTACAATCAAACATTATATACTGATAATTATTCCCTCCACTCACCATTTAAACAGTAGTGTCTTTGCAGCATCCACTTTGTTCTGTTTATATTCTATTATTGCCAAGGCAGTCAGGATATGGGCTTTATCTTGTTCAGACTCAGCAACAGACAACGCCTTCTCATAGGCTGATAAGAAGTCAAGAGTCAGAGTTCAAGGAGGAGGAAAAAAATACAATGCTTATAAAGCCTCTGGAAAGTCATGCTATTAGAATGCATCCACAGAGAGGCACTGATTTCAGATTCGCTAAATGTTCACACCTCAAGCACGTCTCAAATCATAGGCAGAAGACAAAAATTTGACTAAGACCTTCGGGAGCAACTGTGTGTTAGAATATGACACATTTAGAAGGTTGTTTAGAGTCTGGGAGCGGTTGAAGATGTAGCAAGTGGAAACAGACCTGAAAATTAATATAGGGGGTATTTAGAAGAAGAAGAAAAAAGAACACCTTTTAAGGATGCCCCTGTGACAGCTTACTTAGGAAGCTGTACTTGGTATGGGTGCACATTATTTAAAATGCTGAGCTGGCTGCTCTGTTGTGAGCACTTAAATTTATACACTAGCAATTCAGTATACTTTTCTGAAGCCTCAGATCTTAGCAGCAGAGAATATAACACAGCACTCCTATCTATCAGTAGAAAGCACTTTGAACAACAGATTAGTCTCCTACCCAAAACTGATTTTTCCTGGAAAGTCATTCTGTTTGAGACCAAGGAAAGCTTAGAGCACCAAAGTTTAATGTACAAAAATCAAAACACTTAAAATGAAGATACATACCTTCCTTTAGTACATTAGAATAGTTCTAGCATCCTGATTAGACGAATGTTTCAAATAACTATGGAAACTGTACTTATGCATTAAGGACTGAAAGAATGCAGTGAACTAACCAACTCTGTTGGTTGGACAAAAAAATTTTGGTAGTATTAATCTCAAGAGCCCCACAGCGCCTCAAATTAGGCAGATGCTTACCTTTAATACTTTCTTGCAAGAGTCCCTTCTTGAAGTAGGCTAACGCTATTCCTACAATGCCATCAAACTCAGTTAGGGGTATTGAGGTGTACACTTCAATGGCCTTATCACACTGACCAATAGCACTGTAAAAACAAAAGCGTAACTGATATGAAGGATGTAGCAACAGCTGCTATGACTCAGACAAGTTGCCCATCCAATCCAGCATTCTGTTTCCAAAAGCAGACATTGTAAGCAGACATCTGGAAAAGGCAAGACTAGGATAAGAAGGTACAGTATCCCCCACCCTTCTCCTCCTACATCAGCTGCTCTCCCAGACTATCTGTTGTGTGAAAAAAAAAAAATAGTTGATTAAGAAGAAAACCCCACCATCCCTGAGAGCTGTATGCAATGATGTCACTTCATGGTGAACACAGTGAAGCGAGAAGGAAGTGGGAGAAAACAGCGTGACGGTGAAGTATGAAGTATAAAAAAAAACCCCACACACCACACACCCAAATCCAAATAGGGAGGTGCACGCACCTGTGTGCGCACGTATGCACGCACGTGCACACACACACACAGCTTTCTTGTTCTAAGATCACCATTGAAAAACTGATACAGGTTTATGGTTTTTAGAACCAATTATTAGTTACTGGAGCTTTACACTTGCTTAAATTGCACACAGGAATCCCCATGTATACAGCCTAGATCTGAGACTCTGGAAAACTGAAGAGCCACTTCTAAGATCCTCCTTAAAGTTAAAGGTTTAATTATCTTTGTGTGCTCTCATCCTAGAGGATCCAGTGTCATGTATCAGAACTTAATCATATACAGAGTTTCCTTAGAGGAGTGACAAAAATCTAATTAGCACACTTGAGTTATCTCATATGAAAGAGCAGTCTGAAATCTTTTATTTGTTTAGATTTGTGACCCTGAGTTTCCTCAGGACTAGAAGAAAATCATGGAAGGAACTCAGAAGTGTGAGCAAAACTGCACTCTTCAGAAGAAAGGTCACATCCTTGCACCTAACAACCCAGTCATACATGCTTTAGGTTATACCGGTCAATACAAATTCAAACAGGAAGTAGAAAGGATTTCTGATCAAGTTTGAAGCAGCAACTTTATACAAGCTAAGAGTAGCTGGGTTCAGATCTGTACCTAAGATCTGCGTGCAGATCATTAAAAAGTTTATCATTCCTGAGACCATAAAACCACTACATTGTGTAGAGACTACATTAAGGCACTTAAAAATAAGTTACAAGGAATTGCTATACCTGTTGACAGTTTATAACAAATCAGTGATTTTCTTTTCCCCCAGTTTGATTCTTGTTATATATGCTACAGGTTTCTGGAGCACCTATAAAGTTCAAACTTGTCTATAGTTAAAAACGGTTGGTTCATATATTCCTTTCTAGAGCTATCTTTTGCCTTTCTGCCTCACTCATGCTTTACACCACTGCATTCACTATATTCAAAGTTGAAGTTAGGAGGTGGAGTAATAACACTTACCACAGTGATCTCCCGTAGTTTTGCATTGCTATATTATATTTTTCTGTATCTTCAGAGTTTTTCAGCAATGAAGCCGCCCTTGAAGTAACCACAATTAGAAACAACTACCATCTGACTGTAATGCACATATATTTTGACATTTGTTCTCAGAGCAGAACAGACAAATGTGTTATGCAGAAGTCTTAGTATGCTAATGAAGCACAAACAGAGTTTGATTTACAAGGTTTGAATGCATCAGCAAACATGTGCAACAACTACTATTTCCTTCACCACCACCTCCTACTATCTGAAAGGGAGAGAGCAGAAAATAAAAAAAACAAGATCCAAAAACCTGCATTAATTAAAATGGGGCAGAGACAGGAACTAAAACAAAGAAGAGACTCCATTAAAACAGTCCCTATCAATGAATTCAAGATTACATCAGGGATCCGTTTATAAAACAAAAACATCAATCCAGTATAGTGAATTAACCAAACATCCCGGTAAGAAAGACACTCAGCCTTGGGACACCTCTAAGCCTCCGGTTCTCCATGTTCTGCGTTTCCATATAATAACATCTCCACAATCCTCTTATAGTACAGTTAACCGGGATGTATTTTTGAATTTAGAAAGTCAAGTTTACTAAAGGAAAACAAAAAACTTTAAGTTTTTCAACCGGCATATGGAAAAAGACGTCAAGGAGATTCCATCAGTAAACATTCCAGGGTGTATAGTTTACCTCTGATAAGCATCCGTTGCCTGCCTTTTTAGATGCAGATACTCATTCAAATAACCAAGCATTGTGAAAGCAGATGCATCATCTGGATTTCTTTCTAGAAAAGCAGAATTGACGGTATAGGAGAATATGATCAGAAAGAGCTGTGAAAAAGCATTAAAAAAAAGATGTTGCTACATTGATGTCACAGTATATATATGTACAAAGCACTTTGCCAAGTGCTTCTGTCAGTTGCTCACTGGAATCATTTTGACAGGTTGCATGCAAATAAAGAAGAGACAAAGACCCATATCATCAGGCTAGCCCAAAAGCGTTTCAGACCTTATAACACAGATGGTATGGACAGGCCCAATATATTGTTTTCCAGCCTGCAATGGCTTGGGGTTTTTTGGAATGAAATAGTAAACTACCCAGCTTTTATTCATTCTGGTAAAATATCAGTAGAATCTTAAGGTTTATTTTCAACAGTACAACTTTGGAAAGCTTGTGTATAGTTAGAGCACAGATTTGTCAACTAACGTCCCACTCCAGGCTTCTAACAGATCTCCCCACACTAGAAAGGGTCAGACAGGCCCCTCTTGCAATCTGTTTAAGAGTAGGAATTTTACAAGCAGAGAATAAATTCTCACAGTTATTTCATTTTAAGAGCTTGCACCTTATTATATAGCCTTCAGAAAAAAAAAATCAGCAACAGATTACTAGTAAAAGAATTTACAGCAATAGATCAAAGAAAATCCACACTTGTTCTACTCATGTTCCTAGCTGGAAGTTATACAGCATCCAGGAACAGGCTTGTGCCCAAACACCATGGCACGTGGGCAGAAGAGCTGGCATGTATCTGTGCCTATCCATCCAGGCATACCTAAAGTAAGTCTGTTACCAAATACTTGGTGACAGATATGACAAGGTTTTGGTCCTCGCTTTGCTCAGTCTTTGAAATAAAGTCTGGGGGAAGAACATGAGCAGGAAGACTGAACTCATATCACTATTTCATCTCAGTATGAACATAAGGGTCAGTAGCCTATATACCCTACCGTGGTTGTCAGTTTTACAGTTCAGGAGCCTCTCCCCCAACCCTGTCAGACCTCTCTTTGCCAGAGCCAGTATAGATACATTCATTCATTCTGAACGCATCTTAGTCAGGTTTTCGATAGTTCAGTGAGATATTTAAGCTACCTACCTGTATATTTGCTCAAGACCACCTGGGCTGCTGGAATAGCATTCATCTGAACAATGTTGTACAAATACAGCTCAGTGTTTCTGTTGCTTTTATCCTGCAGCGTTGAACATACCCAATGGGCATAGCCTTTTGCTCCCTCAGTCTCAAGAAACAAACAAAAATAGGAGTCATTAAAACGCTTGAGCAACAGTGAAGTATTTAGAAAAAACAGAACTGTTATTGTAGTTTTTAAGGTAGAGTCTCAGCTAAAAATCAGGGTCAGTGTTTTCTTCTTTTACTTAACAACACTAAATGGAATTAATGCAAATATAGTTTTTACGACTTGTCATTTGGGCAAAAGAATTCCCACAGTAACGTATCACATACTGCACTACTGGAGAGATGACAGAGGAGAAGAGTTATAAAAGAACAGAAGTCTTTTTTTCTTAGAACTCAGGGTACTGGCATCATCTCTGCTCTCTCCTGAGGCAGCTATAATTTATGCTTTTGATTTCTGTCCAGTTCTGTGGAACATCAAGAATGCATTTTCATGACTAGTGAAGCAAGTTTCTTGGACCATTGGGGCTAAAGCATTTATTAAAATAACTGCTTGCTTTTCCATGTTGGAGCAGGCCAGGGACAACATCATGGAATCCAGACAATCTCATCTGGTACAAGAACTTAACTGTTCCGTCATTCAATATATGCCTATTCTAAAAAACAAAATAGACCACCTAAATAGAGATATTAGGTATTCATAATCTTCAGAACAAGACAACTATTATACTTACATGCATATTAAGTTCAGTTGTGTGCCTGAAGAGATCCATAGTATCATAGCTGCCTACCTTCTCTGCAATAAGAGCCTACAGAGAATTAAGAATTGCTGTGATTAGGTACTTTAAGAATCAGGACACTGACAAGAAACTCAGAACACATCACTTTAAACACACCTTACATAGCTAACAGAGACATTTTCTTTTCCCACGCCCTTCAAGAAACATATTGTTTTGAAGAATAAGATGAACCACATCAAAGGGAGCACAAGTAGCCTGCACTGCATCAACACTTGAAACTTAAGGTCTTCTGCCGCTACTCTACATTCTTCAGAACAAAGGTTTTCTTTCCTATGTTAATAAAATCTATAATAATATCTGACAGGAGCTGAACTTTGACATGTGATGGTGCTAGTTCTTCCCTAGAATTCAGTTTCAGGTTGATATTATTAGCAGATCAGCAGCATGGAACTAAAGAGGTCATGTATGGTGATCATAAAAGTACAAATCACAGGGTACTTCTACTAATCGTTGTCAGATTACACATGGTCTAGATATCAGTAGGATCACATCCAGTCTACAGTGGTAGAGGGGAAGAAGAGGCCAATAAGAACTGCTTCTGCATCAGGTACGTTGGAGACTTACTGTTTCAGAGACTAAGAAGAGTTACGCAGTGCCAAACAGCGAGCTTGTCAGCTGAAATTTCTAAAAGTAACTACTCTGAAAATAGTGCTTTGTTGAGAAAGCTCAATAAAAAGCTTCAGAGCACAAAACAACGTTTGCTTCATACTAGCGAGTTTCTTGTACAGCTTCACAACAGCATCAGACACATAAAAAACATTATGCAAAGACATCTCCGTCCCATCCACTCCCCGGAAAAGGAGCTCCCCCTCCTTTAAAGCTTATATTTAATTTTTAGGAACATGCTGAATTGCCAATGAAAAATTACTAAGATGAGTCTAAATCCTCTCTATCTTGTCCAACAACTACTTTTGGTACACAGTTTTATGACTTCTTATGTCTTACCTGCCCTATCCAACACATTAAGTAAGAAGGCTCCAGAGACTGGGCTATCTTGAAGGCTTCATGAGCTTGCTGTAGAATCAAAGATAACAATTCTATTGATCTATCTGGCACGGTAAGAGAGCACTGTTGAGTATATAGTACATAGTAATGATTTTCATAGACAAAAATTAGGTCACTGCTAAAAATATCTAATGTGCCATACCAAATAACAATGCGTCACGCAGAGAAATTAAAGCGGTTTAGTCTCAGTAAGAAGGTCTTTACAAGACTATAGCTCCCTTCCAAATCCACTTCCTCCTCATAACAATAAAACCATTTAAGCTGCTAAATTAACTGTTAGAAAAGCTAATATTTTAAAGCCACGCTCTGGGAGGCTCCATTTCTTCCATGAAAACATAGATAAATAGACATCTTTTCAAAGTTGTTAAGCTGATTTACCACCTGCAAGTGATGTTTTGCTCTGGCTTGCATATGGTCAGAGTTCTTCCCTCAATGCAGCACAAGGTCAGCAAAGTCTTAGCATTAATGGCCTTAGAGGTAAGTGATCTGTAGGATCAAATTATTTTTCTTAAAAATAATTCTCAGTCTGGATTACCACATTTCTCACATCAAATAAGATTTCAAAAAAAGTTCTGTAATTCTGACCAACAAATAGGACTGAATGTAGTCTGAGCTGCATAACAAGTCTGGACTTCATTTAAGTGTGCTGTAGTTTTTCCTCCAGACAGACTCTGAAGGTTACATAGAACTGTGGCAAATCATATGATATGCTGATGAGCAGAAAGTAGCTACCTATGGGAAACTCGAAAATTTTAAGTTCGGTTTACTTGCGATCTACAACAAAAAGAGTTCTTCATCAAACTTGGTGTACGCTGGTTTGACTACTTATCAGTCCTTTGAAACAGTTTTTATTTCATCCAGTTCTTGGAAAAGCAACCTCAGCAATTTATCAAAAGGTTCCCTGACCTCATCCATTCCAAAACAAACATTTAATTCATCTGTATGACTCAGGCACGGTACAGTTGCAGATTCTATTTTGTACAAAGGAAGTATATATCTTGAATCTGAGAAGGATGCTCTCACTGTTTGCCCATACTTCTGCTTCCATACCCTTCCTTTGCAGGAGAGGAAAAAAAAAAAAGGGGGGGGGGAAGGGAAGCTCTATTTGAGGATGAGAAAAGGGATTTACCTCTATGTTTCCGGTTACTAGATACAAAACCCCCAAGTTGGTCCAGGCAACAACATTCTAGACAGAAGAAATAAAGTTAAAACCAATGTATTATTGCTGCATTCAAAAATAACTCCTCACGAGGGAAAAAAAAAGTTTTAAATGCCCACTTGAAACAGATGGTAGCTGCCTACAGCACTTACGATTTGCTCAGCTTGAACAGATTTGATGAACGAATGTTGAGCAAGAGCATAATTTCCAATAGCTGGAAAAGAGAGGAGAGCTAGATGTAACTGAGTTTTATGAACAGCATTAGTCAAGTTGCCTTCTAATTTAGGACTTCATGCAGCTAGGGGTTTCACTGAAGACTTACCACTACAGGAAGCAACTACACCAAGTGCATTCCAGTAAAGATGACTTTTGCTGTCAAGCCTCACAGCTTTTTTGAGACACTAGAAGAGAATCAAGTGTGAGCTATCAGAAGAGCAAAAATCATAATTTAATGCACTTGCTTATTCAGAGACTTGGATTTTACTGAGGACAAAGATTATGCAGAAAGGCATTAAGGCTGATTTAAATTTTATAGACTATTAAAAACCAACACACACACCCCGCCCCCATACAAACACACACACAGGCAATACCTGTAGAGATTTCTCTAGCAGTTCACTGATCTCATTCTTGTCAGGGCCCACCACTGTCAGATGCTCTGCTTGTCGATAATAATTTATTCCAAGATCACACCATATATTAGGCAAAGGCATCAATTTTAAAGCTCTGCCGTAACACCTACAGAAACATGAACCAGAGAAGCATTATTCACAGCCTTTCTATGTGAAGAATAGAAAACAAAAAATAGGCAAACCAAGTAGACACGCATAAACACAAACCAAACCAGACAAGAACAGAAAGTCAATGATAACTAGACAATTACAAATGAAGCAGGAGTGAAAGCTGTCAGACATTTGAGTGGGGTTTTTTTGTTTGTTTTTAATTCAGACAGTCACCTTCACAGAATCTATCCCGGTCTCAAGACAGTCTGCACTACCAACCAGTTGTGAAGCCATGAATGTATAATATATCAAAACTATGTTAGGTGTAGTATGTATGTCACCAATTAAAACAAACATCACATATGCTATTTTAGTCTTTCACGAGTTAATCAGACTTTACCTAGGAAGTATTTGATTTCATATGTCATGGTGGAGATTTACCAAGCAGCTGCTTTTCTTGTCTGTTTCAACTTACACATTCAACTGCACAAAGCTCAGAGAGAACCACAGAAGAGGGTACAAGAATCCTATAAATATTTCCTATTGACATGAGATTCTAGGGCCAGGAACAAGGAACTTCTGTACAAACTAAATTCAATATCTCAGGCTAGAAATGATGACATTTTTTATAAGAAAGCTTAAGAGTATTATGTTGGACTTTGATAGTCCTAGGAGAATGAGTTAGCAACTACTGCAACTTCTCCACTTGAAACGGCACAATTTGTTGAATGCCAAGCAGGATGTAGCCACACTCTGGAGTCAGAGACAAGGAGCAAAGCAACTGCTACACAACACTGCTGATACACATGGTGGCAACCCTGGAAACATACCCTGAAATGAGCGGTGTAATGTGGAAAAAGCGCAAGGCCCTATTTATCCTCCTTGTAAGTCTTCACTGAGCATGCAGGTGTCGAAAGCGTGCGTTTCCTTTTGTTCCTTCTAGTCTAGAAGGCTCGGGACCTTAGTAACGTGCAGAACTGCTTAGAAGCACTCAACAATACAGATTTATTACCTTCCTCCCAGGCTGAGCAGCTCACTTTTGTCCAGCATCTGTTTGTCCGCATTTTTACCAAGAAGGGATCCTAGAACTTGAACATTCACTTTGGTTGGTGAAACAACGTGCACACTAGTACACGTATCTCCAAGCAGTTTCCAGAGGGTAGATACATCAGGACGGCACTTTGTTGCCCTGTAAATTTTAAGCAAATGCACGCACCACTCGATCAGACACTGCAATATCCTTTTCTGAAAGAAAGATCATCACTTTAAAGAGGGGTACAATTCCAAATTAACTTAGGATACTAAACCAGTTCTTTGTGAAACACAAATAAAGATCGAGGAAGGGATAAAACCACCTCCTCTCATCCACCAATTTGGGCAGGATTCCCTCCCCCTCACCCCAAATATAAGGGGTGATGGCTGAAGAGAACTATGTGCTATAACCAAAGGACTCAGTATGTTTAGACAGAAGATAGAAAAAAACAAAACTAACAACTATTCACTCAAGCAGTTTAATTCCAGAATTCAAACCACTTTCAGTAAGCACGTGCTTATTTATGGATTAGAAGCTCAGTCCATTTGATTTGAAGTTTAACTGAAAGTCCCCAAATGCTAAACACTTTTACTCTTCTGCCTGCCAACCCACAGACCCAGTGGGAATTAAATATTTTAATATGTAGTACTAACCTTGTAAAAAATTCAAGAGCCTGCTCTATGTAATCCACAGCCTTCCCATCAAGATATCTATCAAGGGCTGATCTTGCCAACATGAGATAGCACTCACCAAGTCCTGAAAATAAGACCAAAACAAAAAAAAATCCCCTGTGAAAAGATGCCTGCACAATACTAATGATAAAGGTGACAGGGTGGGAGGGCGTAAGGCCTGCCTGGTGTTTTGCTTTATATGGCGATTTATTCTTTGCATATATTATGCCAAAACCAAAGACCTACAGAGACCCTCCTGCTCAAGAGACTTTGCTTTTAACCTACCCTGACAAGCATGAAACGTAGAATAATTTGAGCATTAGAACAAATATAGGTCATTATTAAAAACAAACGAGAAACCCCCCCCACACACACCCACCCACCCACACCAAAGCATTTGTACTTTGGGCTTAACTAGAGCACCAATGAGAAAGCCACCATACATAGCTAAGTCTTTGACAATTAGAAGATACAGCAACTTGCAGTTTACGCTCGAGTGAAAGATATCAAAGCATTTTCAAAGACAAAACACAAAAAGAAGAATGTCAAGCTGGGCAAAGTGGGAAGTCTACTCAGTGAAATCATAGCATTCCAAAGGTGATTGAAGCCAATGCTATTTAATGCGATTCATGTAAGAATTTACTTCATACTGAAACAACTCCAACTACTAAAAGAACTGCATCTAATACCACAATTCCTAGCATTTTGGAACCAGTAAGATACTGCTTGACTTATACTTTTGCAGGCAACAGCCATCATTCCATCTTGTAGTAAGTTACCAAACATGAGTCTCAAGCATTCTCAGTATTTTTTTCCAAAGTTCTTATGCTACCTTGCCTATAGTATCCTGCCTTGTGCCTATACCAACTACTAATCCCTGTATATACCATTTTCCTTTGTGAACTACAACATTGTGACATAGTCCATTCAAACTAGTTGGCATCATGTTTTGCTAGTATCTCAGCGTGTCCTCTTTAGTTACTTCTCTCAACTATGAAGTCTCAAGATCTCAACTTTTCTAAAGGTCGAGAAGCTCTGTAATCCAAAAACAAAACTGAACTTGTTCCCTATAGTTATATATTAAAAACAACGGTGCAGCAGGCACAGGACAAACATACCACCTGGAAATACAAAAACCAGAGCTTAGAAAAGACACAGTCAAGCAACGTCAGTGCAGTTATTCTCTCATCCACTACAAGACTACATGTACAGCAGCTCAGTTCAGAAAATATCTAAACTGATCATAACGGTACCAAAAGTACACTGGTGTACGTTTCAGACGTTTAAAGAAGTTTCCCAGCAGATAGCAAAACAGGTAACATAAACATTAGGTATTCTCTAAGAAGATGAAGATTGTTTCTAGACCAGAAGTAGGATCTGCAGCTAACAAGTCAGAGATTATGACAAGAGGGATGATGAGAGAAGACTTGGGAGATTTAAGAAAATAATAAATACCCAGGGAGCTGGGGGAGGGGGGAGAAGGGGAGGGGAAGGTATGTTCTTGGAATACGTTTATGCCCTCTTTAAGCACTTCATTAGAAGAAAAGCAATATTCCACTGTCACCTACAGACCATTTAAAAAAAAAAAAAAAAAGCATATACTTATGCACACTTCTCCTATAAAACTCCTTTGCAAGCTGCTACTGCTGTCAACTGATGCCTTCCTGGCTGACAACCAATAAAGCTGCTCACTAGCAATTCTCTCCAGTTGCATCATGGAGTTTTTGCCATGTCAGTTGAGCCTGGCATATTCCAGCAGACAAAATTAAAAAGGAGAAGGTAGAGGGAAAACTACCAGTAGTCTTTTCAGATGCGAAGCCTTTCCCGGTGCAGTACTAACCCAACACTTCTGATTCAGCCTTACAATAATTAGCTGACATTCACCCAATGAAAAAGGCTTTTTACACAAGCAAAGAACATCCCATAACTTAAAAGTTCATACCTGTACCAAGCAGGGTACAGCTTATGTATGAGAAGCAACTAAAATATAGAATTATTCAGATGAATGTACAGAGTGAGAATGACTGAAGATTAAGTGGTACAGAGAACGTGAACAGAACAGTTATGCATTGGCTATCAAAATTCTATATGCTCCCAGTAGTATATATTGTGAGGATCATGGCTCAATATCACTAGGAAGGAGGAGTTCCTGTTCCCCTGTTGCACCCTGCTCCCAGCTATACACTAAAGACACCTACCTACAGCCACCCTTAACACTTGTGAGGCCTCTCGGAATAGGTTACTGCTATTTTTAATGACTCGACAGAACTCACAGAAGGGTCTGAATCCCCAGGGGTAAACACAAGAGGTGAGGTCTGCATAGTCAGGAGCAGCAGCAGATGAGCACAGCCCACCTTTTAGAAACAGCAGCCTGGCTCATTGCCTATTAAGCCATACACAGCTTTCAACTACTTAAGCGGAACTGCAGCATCTTTAGCTGGCTTCCACTTTGTATCTTCAACTCCTCCACCATCTGGCTTGGTAGCTGCACAGAAATGATTACCTTCTGTACTTCTGTGAAAGAAGAAATAATCCTTCCCACACACTGGAATTTAAGAGCTCTTCAGATATCTATAGGTTACTATACATCAGCTTTTTTTTTTGCAAGTGGCTCATAGTACTCTACAAATCCCAAACCCAATCCTACCCTTCCCCGTAGGCAAACCTCAATACATCTCAGTAACCTCTTAATGAGACTGAAGCGCTACAATGCAAGGAGGGAGAAAGGGTTAACACTTCCAAATTCAAACATATTACCTTTCAGCGCAGGCACGTACTCCTTTGTCTTTTTTAAGATTTGTTGATAGGTGGCTATAGCATCTTCATATTTGCCTAGAATCTGTTCAATTGCCGCAGCTTTGTAAATGCTGTACACAAGCTCTGGGTTCAGCTCACTGGCCTTTGTGAAGGATTTTAGAGCTGTTGTATAGCTACCTCTGCTCAAGTAGGCCTCCCCTAGAGACTCCCAGCAGTTGGCATCCTTTGGATCTGCTCTGAGAGCTGCCTGCAAACTGAAGATGTCAAGATATAAATTCATTTAAATAAAACACAATACAATTTAACGCTAAAAAATTATCTTTCCTTGCATTATATAGTCTCAGGACACAAACAGAAATGTACAATTATACAGAGCTTTTAAACAAGGCATAGTAGCGTTTTCATCTTCACAGTGCACATTATACAAGTTTAGACACTGTACCTAATTTTGGCTCATTATTCAGTGCTATACCGTACTTGTCTATGATAAGGCTGTCACCAGGCTTGTTAGCACAGAACACTGCTATGGTGAAAAAAACTACACTGTGCTAATCCTGGAACTGGAGACAGATGCAGCTTGTTCGTTTCCTATTGTTTGGTAAGGCCATCCATAATTAGTTCATCTATTTTCAAAACCTGTTAAAATCCAAGACTACTACTTCGTCATTTTTAGGAAACAGTTTAAACCGACTACTACTTTTCTTACTCAGCCACTGCTTGTGACGGCTGACCAGTTCTCAGGTAGTAGAGTCCACGATGAAGCCAGGCCCATTTTGCTGTACCAGCACTTGCTTTTTCGGTTACCTCATTCAAGATTGCCAGAGCAGTGTCCTAACAAAGCACCAAAAATGCCAAGTTAGTACCCCTCTACGCATAAAGAACAAAGTTACTGTTTAAGAAGAATATTTCTAATCAAGCAAAACATTAGCCTGTCTAATCTGTTAAGTTACTGTAATGAAGAAATGTTACAGAGGCTTTTTTAAAGCTGGCAGGCTGAGTGGCAGAGTAAAGGAGGAAATTATCACATCTAAAGATGCCTTTTTGTAAACAGACAGTAGCTTCCTGCAAAGTTGTATAGAGGCAATTTTTAACTAGAGAAGGGTACAAAGCTTTGCAGCAAGTCAGATACTCAGCCTGACCCTCCAGATGTTCCAAGAGAGTCTGTCAAAGCACAGGATGCTTTCTTGCTTTGTATTACCATAAAGCTAAGAACCCTTTTTTATACAATGCAATATAAGAAATTAAAAAAAAAAAAGTTGTGATGACTTTGCATGTTTCTTCCCCTCAAAGGAGGGAGAGGGTGGAAGGAGAAAAGTGGCGCAAGTCACACATGAAAAGAAAACTTACTGTCTCCTCAAGCTCTCTGCTGAAAAATCCTTCCATCTAAATCATTTTTCATGACTACAGTGTTATGCGCGATTCCTCCACCCTTCTCCCCAGAAGGGCATAATTCAGAACTGAGGCATAAAACTGAAGCAGGCCTAGCTATAAAAACTGCTAAGCAAAGACAAAACACCTGTTTTTTCAGATCCTATTCTCAAATATAGGAGTTTGAAGTGATTCTTCAAAGAATGGGATTAACAGAAAAACAAAACCCCAGTAACCCCAGACTGTGAATGTGCAATACCATGTCTCCAAGCTCCACACTCAAGTCTACAGCTGCTGTTCCAGATTCTTCAGTTCCATCTAGTTCAAAAGCCTTTTTATAGCAACCACGAGCTCTACTTTTGTCTCCAGCAATGTCTCTGTAGTAGTTACCTAAACAGCAAAAGACACTTCCCAAGTAGCTGTCCAATTTTGCAGCCTGTAAGGAATAATACGAGCACAATTTAAGAGTGCATTTTGAAGAATTATAAATACAGATCCAGTGATAATAACTGGTTCAGTCTCTGCTTCTCAGGTTATTTAAGCTTCTCTTGTAATACATAGAATATTTAAACCTTGTTTTAATATTTCTAAGATTACTTGAACTTAAAACATCTGCAGATTCTGCCAGAAACTTCACAGCACAAAGCATGAAGTATATGAAGGGCTAACAAGCTAGATGCATTGGCAATAAGCAGTTCCTTACTGTACAGCACCTTCTAAAGTCTTAAGTTGTTTTGTTTGTGTTGTTTTTTTAAAAGATACATTTGGTAGATTAGTTTATACCTCCGAAACCCACAACTCTCAAGCAGCAGAACAACTTTGACAACAATGAAAAAAACGCTCACCTAAAACGTTTTAGAATTAAAGCGTTGTTCACTTCAAATACACTGTTCAGTACACTGTTTTTATAGACATAGAAATAGCAGGCAATGGTTTGAGATGCCAAAACCCATGATAGAGTTATGCAGTGAGTTTGCAATCTCTACATTCACGCTTTGTTTATTTGCATGTTCCCAATATGGATGTCAGACTGCATCTTCTCTCTATGCATAGATAAGAATGGGAGAAGAGGCCACATCCAAAACCCCAAAGTATCAGGAAAAAGAGTACGAATTAGTGAATTTTTGCAGACTTATTTCCTTGGATAAACTTTGAGACTTGAACACCATTGCCATCTTTTTCCCCTTTCTCACTTTTGTTCAATTTGTATTTTGGCCTCCCCATTTCAAAAGGCCTTCAAAGTTCTACGCCGGACGTCTATAGGCCTCGACTCTACTGTCCTAGAGGAAAGAAGATCAAGAGAACAGTCACCGCGTTTGGCCACATCAAAGGCCAAATGAACTTGGTGAAAGGAGGAAAGAAGCAGAGAGACACAGCTAACTGTTCAGCTCCCTGCAATGTCTTTTTGCACAGCTGACCTCCTCAGTTTACAGGCTCTGGAGGCTTGTAAATGGTCATAAGTGGACTGAACAAGCAGCCTCTCACTCCAGGTAGTGCATTTTCCATATTTGACTTCAGATACAAGAAAACGTTAATTCTACACAAATAGTTAAAGAAGCTTTTACCTTCAAGAAATGAGCAAGAGTTTTTCCTTTGTCTTTTTTTGTCTCATCACTCATGAACCAATATGTGAGCCCCAGGTACTGATGATACTCTGCAGTTTCAGCCCTTCTTTCAATAGCATTTTGAAAGCTAAGAAAAAGGAACAAAGGCCAGATCAGATAAACTCAAAAATTGAGACCTATTATATTCTATTCTCCCTCACATACCCCCATGAGAGAATCAAGTGCAATACCTTTCTTCTGCCTGCTCATAGTTCTTTTGGGAATAATGGATCAAACCCTCAAGAGCATGGGCCTCAGCCAGATCAGGGTGGGACAACAGAAGCTCTTGTGAAACCTGCCAAAAGATGTTATTCTCCCCTAGTTATTTCCACATGAAATTAAAAGTTCTGTAAGCTGTAAGATTAGCAATACTGCACAAACCTTTGAAGCTTCATCCACTAAACCTTTGTTTAGATAAGCCCGACCTCTGAAAGCTAAAAGCACCGGATCACTGCTTGCACCCACGATCTAGAAAACCAAGTAATAAACACAATCAAGTTATTCTCTCTCCAGATTAAGAAATCAGAGATGTTCAAAGCAGGCAAACTGCGTGACAATAAGGTCGGGGGCGGTGGAGGGCTGGAGCACGACACTAAACACCCAAGAAAACCACCATTTAAATTTCTGATTGGAGACTCTTGAGAAGCCTTGGAAAGAACAGGACTTTTGGTGGAGAATAGGTAGCAGATGATAGAGAGCAAGGACAAAGCTGTAAAAGTCTAAACAGTGAATACGTACAAACACTAAACCGTGGCGCATAACAGGGGGAAGACTGAATAAGAGAAGCAGCCTCTGCTTAAAGCTTTATCAGTCAATCTTCAAGTAACATGCTCTGGTTTATCTACCAGTGACAAGTACACAGAGGACAGAGGAGCAGCACTTTAACCATAATTCAAATAATGACAAACACAAGCCGCAAAACTAGCAAGAACCCAGGAACATTCAAGCAAGACAGCACAAGGTCAAAAGGGACAGCTTTAAGGATTAGAATGGCCACTAATAAAAAGTTGTGGCAAAGCCTAAAAAACAGAGGAGGACAGAGTGTGATCTCTACTGTCGCCGGTAAAGAGTTCTCTTAAACATCACAGAAAGTAAAAAGGAGGGGGAAGAAATACATACCTTGAGTTTTTAGTGCAGAAAGCCAAGAGCACATTTTTGTAAAACAACGTTTAGGTCAATGACAATACCTGTTCAAGTGCATTAATGGCCTCTTCTGCAGCATCAGCATCAGCTATTTTAATCAGAGCCTCTGCTTTCAACTGAAGGATAAGGTTTTTCTTCTCAAGACCAGGACTCTCAAGAGGTCCAAGAGTCTTGAGAGCTGTTGGCAAGAGAAGTTTCATCAAAACAAAAAAAAGTCAAAAAGCAACAATAAAGAGGATCACTGTTCCCAATACTTTCAAAAATCTTAACTTACAGTTATGTCTAATGGAGAACCACTTAGAGAATTGTTCTATTTGGGCTTTCGTCCTTATTTTACAGAAACTATTCTGTAAACTCTCTACCCATGTAATTTCAAAACTTCAATCAATTTTATAAAGGTGCTCTCGGACATAAGAGAAACTGGATGTTTTATGGCTGCTGTAGCATTGTAAATTGAATGCTACGTTTTTCAGATTAAAGCTCTGAAGAAAAGGCAACTTCTCAACTTGTTTTACGTTTCACTGTTTAGTGACAAACGATACTGTTAAAATCAAGGATTTAATATCGTACTTGCAACTCTAGTATTGGTTACTTCTCCAATATACAGTATAATCGTGTTCATCTCAGAGAATGAGGACATCTCCATTGAGCTTGAGTGTTCCTCAAAGGCAAGTACTTTCTGAAAAACTCCAATTAACTACTTTAACACAAAATGAAGTTTTGTCTAACCTGGTACAGCCCATCTATCCTAGTATCCCGCCTCTAACTGCAGATGTCTAGAAACAGTGTAAGACCAGGGCAGGCATGTAGTAATACTTCCCCAGAATTCTCTCACTTTCCACCAACTTGCAACTCAGTGAGTTCCTCAGGCAGAGGTATCATGTTCCCACTTAAAAATTCTTGACCGATTTTTCCATTGTGAACTTCTCCACTCTTCAGACTCAAACAAACTTTCAGCATCCACAGCATCTTATAGCAAGGCACCATATAGCTTAACTATGCTTTGTTTTAAGAAACAAACTTCTTTTGTTTGTTCTGAGCCTGCAACAGCTTTTAGCTTTATTTGACACTAACTAGTTCTTGCACAGGAAAAGAAAACCCTTGACCTCTATTCTCCATATCATTTGTAATTCCACAGACTTCAACATCATCTCTTCTCTAGGCTGAAAAAGGACTTTCCGGGCTATTTAGTTGTTCTGATATGGAGCAATTCCCATACCTTTGATCATCCTTGTTACCTTTCTGATAACCTCTGCAATTACTTCCTCTCCGAGATAGGTACCAAAACCACGCACACAATTCACCATGCTGCGAAAGTCCTCAATGCAACTACATGTTGATGTTCTGTTTCACTAATCGTCCCTTTCCTTGTAATTCCTAATATTTGACTTGCCTTTGAAGCTCCTGCTAAGCATGCAGGGGGAAAAGAAACAGTCCTAGCTTTTCATACAGAATGACCTCTCTGCTATCTATTGCAAAGACACGGTAGGACAGCTTTATGAGAACATTTCTTCCTAAACCTGCATGATTTTGCATTTACGGCTATGGAATTTCATCAGCTATTTTAAAACCTAGTCATCTACTCCAATAACCTCCTTTTGCATTTTTTTAGTCAGCTCTAACTGCATCAGCAGCAAGGCTTGGTGAACTTAGTATGCAACGTTCATAAGGGACTAGAAAAGAGGATGAACGACACAGGTCCCAATGAAGACAGCATGCAGATGACTCTCTAGTGCTGAAATTGACTTTTATTACTATACTGTGCCCTAAGCCCTAGCTTTTAACTTATTTAAGAAGAGAAGGGGTGAGGGGGGGAACACCCATGACGACAACAACAAAACACACACATTTGATGCTAAAACTCTACTTCTTAACCCAAGGTTGTGTAGTTTCCTTGATAAGTTCTTTTACAAGACCCGTAATTACCACTTGGAAATCAAAAATGGACTATATCACATGCCCCTTATCTAAAGGCTAGTAACTTGTTCAAGCAGTTCTAAAAAGCAGCTTCACTTTACAAAAGCTATGCTGCCTATTCCCCAGAATCATTCTTCTGCATTGATTCTCCCTTCTAGTTTTCACTAATTTGCCCACTACATGCATTAGACTTGCTAGTTTGTAGTTTCCCAGATCTTTCCTCGAACCTTTGTTAAGGATTAGGGTCACATTAAGTACCTTCCAAGTCGTTAGGTTCCAGGACAGTTTAAGCAAGAAATTACATACAACAGTTAGCACTTCGGCATCTCTACGTTCCTTTAGGATTACTATGTGAATATTTCATAGTTTCCCAATGCTTGTTTTTCCTCCTATTTATTTTATAGCAACTTCCACCAATGCTTTAATCCCAGACAAGTCCACTGATGAGTCCTCAGAAAAGAAGGGGCATGGTGTTCAAGTCCCTGAGCTCTTCCACAATGAACACAAACGGGAAGAGAAGCATCTGTTCTTTCTACAGCCTCTACCTTCACCAAATGCCTCTTATTCCTTGAATACCTACTATTCCCCACAGGCTCTTCACACATTTGAAGACAACTTATCATTGTTATCATTCTTTTTCAGTACATTTGTCAAACTTTCTTTTGGCCTACTTTGTTCTATTTTCACATTTCATCTGCCCAACTTCACCATCCTGTCTTCCTCTCTGCTAGCAAGCACTTCACCCCTTTTGAAGGTTTCCTCCTTGTTTTTAATAATTTCGCATGACTGTTTAGCCAGATCTGCTTACTTTTACCTCTTCAAACCTTTCTTGAGAAGCTTTTCACTGTATTCGTCCCTATCAGCAAAGGGTCCACTTGGGCCAGCCTTTCATTTACAGCCATTAAATAATGGTTCTATTCTAATTAGATAAGCATTGCTAGATCACAATGACTGCCCTCACTCCCCGCTAACACGAATAAAAAGTTACTCTCGGAATAAGGTTTCTTTAGATGTTGTACTGTGCAACATCTCTGCATTTCATTGTATTTTACATTAATCTGATTAGAATCTTATTTTGTAAGACTAAATATGAAATCCGTTAGAATAAAAGTTTATGATACCGACACTCGTGGTCCCAGGCAGTTATCGGCTGTTTGACCCGGTTGGTCAAAGACGAGCCAATACCATTAGAACACGTAAACTTTTAAAATATTGCCCGTGAGCCAGCTTTTCAGGTCTGATTAGGCATGTATCATCTCCATGCACCAAAACTAAACAGCACAAGTATTTTTCAGCTGTTACAAAACAAAAAACCAAACCAAATAAACAAAAAAAGGACACCAGCATGAGCAGTGACACTGCAAAAAACAAAGTATTACAGGTGCTGCTAACTCTGATCTATCATGCACAAGCCACATGGACAATATTACGTGAAGTAATGTACCCGTTCATTTGCTCTTTCAATTAGCAGGCAGTTACCTTGATTGCAGGACAGGACAGCTTCTCTGTGCTTGTGCATTTTCATCTGTGCCTGTGCCAAATAATACCATGCTGCTGGACACTGACTAGTCTTCTGCAAACCTAAGAGAAGAAGAGTTAAACAAACAAAAAACTCTGCTTAGGGCTGCAAAGATGCTGTAGGTGTTGGACGCTGTAGTACCGTCAAGTGCCATCAAGAACATTATCATCGGATAATCAGCATGAGATTTACAGTTAACAATTTTTTGAGTCTTATTTTAAAACTGTTCTCTACTTAACATGCTCCCAAAAATAAAGTAAAAGCCAAGAAGAATGTAAGCTTCTGTTACGCTTCGTTTTACACACGATGCATTACAGCTTCAGGAAATAAAGAGACGGTGAAGAAATATACAACCCTGGCCTAAGGTAGGCTTTTGTTTCAAAAGAAAAACCTTCAGTTTGATCAGAAATCAACATTGAAGACTGCTTCACAAAGTTTTACTTAAAAACCTTAAATAGTAGAGCAGCTTGGGAATATTAAGAAAACTCCAGAAAAATTCTCCTGAAATTTTTCTTTCCGTTTTTGTGCAAGACACGTTATTCCAGCGTGGGTAAGCTACTGTAGTACATCTCAAAATCCAAATTAGGGAGAAAACATTATTCTCTCTTGGAAAAGGGAAGCAAGATATCAGAATTGCCTGGCTGACTCATGATTGCTTATATCCCAAATGCTTCTGTTCACAGCTTTCTCCATAGGCTGGTTTTGTCATTGTCACATAAGACAAAGTTGAACTTTCCATAGGCAGAACGGAAGTGGGTAGTCCAATTTTGCCACTAGTATATTAATGAGTAATTTTTGCACAGCTTTGTCATTTCAACACAAGCAACATACTAATTTGTAAGTCAAGGCTTTAGCAAATTTGGCTACTGTAAAAAAAGTAGTCCTTTATTTCTTTTTAGACAGCCAAAGTGTCTAAACACTTGTAGACAAGTGTTCACATATATTTACAGCAGATATAAACTTAAAACATATCATCTTAAGACCTAAAGAAGTCTTTTTCCTATAGAAACACAGTGACTAGATCAGGAGAAGTTGCATTATATTCTACTTCATAAAATTCTTTTTAAATTCTCCATTCCCTGATGCAACTGCTATTGCTGTCTTCACTGCTTCGTCTAGATAGTTTCCAGTAACAATCCGATTAAGAAAGTTTAAAGATGACAGTAGTGCAACATCACAGAGCTGACTGTGATAGCAGACAGCAATGACAGACTTCAGAGAAGTTCTACTTAAAGCTACATTTAACAAACATCTAAATCCTAAATCTATCACAGAGACGAATAGTCTTTTACAAGCTAGTGGATGTTTTTGCTACTTGCAACACAACTGGCGAGGTACTTTAAGTATAAAAACCCCCAAGTATCCAGCATAAGGCAGCTCCTGGTCAAACTGAAGTATCTACACCTCATATTATATATTTACCTTCAGTAAGGCTCTTAACAGCCTCTTCATATTTCCTTTCCTGGAGGCATTTTATACCTGAACCAATAATGCCTGGACCACTACTTGAGTCCATCTCCAAAAGCCTAGAAAAACAGTGCAGAGCCTCTTCAGTGAAAGTACCTAGTTTCAGGAAGAGAAACATTTTGTAGAGCTGTAGATTTAAACATCAAAACAAAACTCCACAACAACATACCTTATCTACATAAATAAGTGTCCTTAAAACTGACCCTTCTCATTCAAGCTCAATGTATTGAGCTTTTAAATTTTTAAATTTCTCCTCCAAAGGTACTACATACCTAGCAAAGGAAAAAAACCAAGTAACCTAAATACTCAGTACCTCCAGACAAACTACTAGTCTAAAACCTGCATTTTATCCCCTCGTGTTAAATTACTGCACAAATACTTCCTTTATTAATAGAAACTACTTTCTTGATATAGGATCCTTAGGCTTTTCACCTAGGCCCAGCTGAATGTCCTAAAACACTCTGCCACAAATGAATCAAAATAATTTAACTCCAGAATAGGTGCTGCCCACCTACCAAATTACTGCGAGGAGCTTGCTGAAACAGTCTTACTGTGAAATCACTCATTTAATGTTTTGGCTTAACTGTAACTAATTCCACTAACTATTTTACAGTTGTGTTCAATTGTGATTGTGGACCTAGCAGTTCTTGTTCAAAGCAACGGCTAGGACTTGCAGCAACAGACTTTGAACTAATGTCTTAAAAAGCATGGACTCATTTGACATAAACGTTGCCTTTGACTTGCATTTCATAAAGGTGACTAATATTGTAAGCCCACAAGTTTGGGGCATGAAGTACTATGACACAGTTGGAATGACTGAGATATAAACAAATAGCCTTACTAAGCATCCTAAGCATCATCCTCCCCAGCCCAGGATGGCTACGGGATGGTGAGATGCTGTCAGAGCGCTGGTATAGGAAAAAACATGCCAGCTAGATCCTCTTCCCCTTTGGGAATTAGGGTCTCTGCCTGTCTCTCCCCCATCTGTAAAACATTCTCATGTGGAAATGCAAATTCATACTTCATTTGTCAAGTTAGGAATACATATTTTTGTATAAACGAAGTTTAGAATTTTGATAAATATAAACACCAAGACCACAGATTTTTTTCCTCAGCACAACCACCCATAGTTGCCTGAGCTCTGTAATAGAGCTCTTGGCATTGAGAAATAGTTACAGCCTATCAAAAAGGACTTTTGCTCTAGAATTACAAACATAAGCCTAAGATATTAACTCTCAGGTGCTTACTAATTAAAATTGATAGAAGGGAAAAGGCTTGTATGCTACCATAACAACCAAACTTCAGTCCAAGATAGAAACTCAGCAATTTTATGCCTAATACGACTCATAACCGTCCATAATGCACACAGCAGCAAGCCGTATCTTTTTCATTAGAGATCTTCAACTCTAAGGCATCTCAAGAGATGAATAAGAAAGGGCTTAAAAATTATCCCTCTTAAAGATTGGAGGGGGGTATCTTTTTTCAGATTTGTTTAAAACAATCAGTGTGTTCTGCGCAACTTTTCTGTGACGTCATTCTCAGTGCACAAGCATTTCTTGCAAAAGCAGGATGCCGTTTGCTTTCACCCCTTCAAGTGAAAAATGAAAAATTCTCTCTCGTTGCTTTATGGTGCTACATTCTTCTATAAGCCTAACTTCAGAAGCGAGGAAGGCATTCTGCTACCCAAACAGAAAAAGTTATTTCTCTTTACATAAAAGAAGCATAAACTAGAGGGTTTTTTTGCTGATTCTTTTCTCTGTTTAAAACAACACCACCACAACCAAAACACACTTTTTGGATAGCCAACTTCAATTTCTGATGCCTTAAATAATCCAAGAAAAGACCGAATTAGTAGCTACCTTTGAAAACGCAGAGGAAGTGTACAATATTAATGCCCTGTTGCTCAGGAAACTCCTGAAAACAGCAATGGAATACTCTTTCTGATCCCCACAATACTCAAGAAACTATGATATTTTTTCCTCAAAGATTCTTCTTCACTACTTAGAACAAATCTAAATAGATTTGTTTATGCTTTGTCCACTAGATATTTTGTGAAGAAAGTTTTGTGAATGTTTTTTCAGATGAGAGGGATTTTCTGGGTCAAGAATAACCTAAATGTAGACCTTCCTCATCCCTAGAGCATTGATTAATGGTCTCCAGCTGCTCCTCAAAGCTTCAGAAGCTAATCTTCGTTTATCTGGAGAGGCTGCTTTTGAGTTTCGTAAGGTGCTGGTCCTTCCTGACTTTGTACGCTACCAGAATTGGACTCAACTGACTATACATGCTTGCCTATTTAGAGTTACCATTAAGTTATAGAGCCAAGAAATAGCAAAGCTATATATAACTACAGTAGCAGCAAAACACTTTTCACTTCCAGACAGGTGGAAATATAGCACAAAATGTAAACAACATACTTGCAAGGGGCCCGGAAAGGTAATAACTTGTGAGAAGATGGTCTCAAAAGTAACTATACGAAGAGATATTTAGAGCCCACAGATATCTAAAATCATCCTACTCACCTGACTGAATAAAGTGCAAGCAAAGTACTTCTAACGGATAACTCACAGTAGGGTATAAAGCCAGCATATCATCACAGGTCTTCTTCAACCTAAGTGTTTCATGAGGAAACTTGAAAGGGAAAAAATATTAATTTTCTATGTGAATTATTAGAAGTGGAATACTATGTCTATCCGCTGAAAAAGACAGATTAAAGAAATCTTACTTTTGACAAACACTGAATAAAGTCTTTGTAAAGATTTTGGTGCTCTTCACTGGGAACACTGTCAGAAGAGTTCACTGCATGTTCAAACGCAGTCAAAAGCTGAAATAAGAAATAATTAGGATGGCAACAAGCAATAAATCTAAGAACATGTATTCTTCACAATTAAGCGCATACTTCAACATTGTTATCTGGATCCTACTCGTGAAGCTTATACTCATACTGTGAGCAGAGAAAGCTACGAAACAATCAAGTTCTTTACGCTGAAGTAGTATTCAAATAGGATCCAAAAAACATTTATCTACTAGGACCAGATGAAACAGTAATATACTGTTTCATAGCACAAGATAGTACAAGGAAAGCAAGAATTTGTAGGAAGCTAGATTCTTCCTTGCATCTAACTCTACATTCAAAAGAGGATTTGGTACCACAAAATGTAGGTTACTGCCTACGCTTTACTGTCAACCTTCCCCCCACTGCCCTGAAGAAATCTAGAGTCTTATTTCTTGACCTCCTTATATACATGGAAAACCATAAGCACCATAGAATGGGAGTTTTAAAGCAAGCAAGCCAAGCAAGAAATTGCCCATAGCTTGTCAAAATTGAAATGCTGAATAGCAAGTTGTCTTCAATCCCACACCTTTCCAGGTTCAGGTGTCTTACTCTGAGCTGCAGAAAAGTTAAACTAGAGAAGAGCAGGTGAAACCCGTTCCTGGAAATTTGTTTAACTTTGTTCAAAAACCCTTTTTTTTTTCCTCCTTTTTAAAAATCAAAAGCAAGAGCAGTGCTGCAAGCAGCACCTCTTTTCTGTACGAACGCGTAACTTAGAGCACTTGCCACCTCAGAAGGCACAGAATCCAGCTCAAACTTCCTTCTGTCTGAAATTAACTCAATTTATATCTTCTGTCTTTCTCGATGATGGCCGCAAACCAAACTAGGGAAGAGAAATCTCCACCCTTTCTGTTGAAACAGGTTTGTTTTGAAAAAATATAATTAAAACAGAGTGAACTTCACCTACAGAGAACACAAGATGAGTAATTTATGACCCTTCTGTTCACTCCAATTAGTTTTGGCATTCTCCTAAGAAATGGGAGCTTAAAATCTAGAGGAGAAAAGAGAATTTAAACCCAAAGATTGCCTATCTAGGATAAGTACCTTAACCCCTTTGAGCATCTTACAGAAGAATTCCCAATGAGGTAGGAAGAAACGGAAAAAAAGTGCAAAACTACCTCTTCAAGCTCAGTGTGCAACAGGGAGTTATTGTTTTGAAGAATACCTACATTCTAGACTTCACCACAGCTTATGAACACACTAGAAGTTGTTCTGTTCAGCCACGATAACAGTGATGCTTCTGGTAACAGGCAGGAGCAGAGCGAAGTGTCACTGTGTTACAGTGTAAACCTGGGCTTCTACATAATTTAGCTGGCAGTTAATGAAGGAGTTCCAAAACATTTCAGTTGGTCTATTTCGGGGAGCTGCACCCTTACTGTTTCCATTTGCAAATGACTCAGAAGCCAGACAGTAAAAAAAAGTCTACATGTTCTTGAGAAGCTTAGTACCACTGAAAGTTGATGAGAAACACAGCCGTAAGAGTCGTATGTTTTTTAAGACTTCATATAAAGTATAGATGCATTGCGTATGTACATATCTACATGGGTAGGAGTGATTACCAACTGCTCGGTCTCATTATCCTGATTTTGTGTACTGTCTGCCAGTAACTGGATCATCTTCTTCCAAAGTTGATGAAGCTCTGCATTATCTGCACCTCCCTCCTGTTTTATTTGTATAAGTTTGTGCCAAGTTCGAGCCACCTGTCAACAGGACACAAATGAATTATGCTGCAACTCCTTCCAAAAGATTAGAAGCGTGATATGAGCTTTCCAATTACTATCAACTCTAAGCAACGAGTTTCAGCTTTCCAGAGCAAGCGGTCAAACAGTACTAACAATGCTTGGCAAATAGGAGTAACAAGTTACTAAGGTACATTACTTTGGAATAGTCAACAGATATCACAGGTTAGATACTACAATATTACAAAAGTACTTCAAGTTCTGCACTTACATTTGCATTATATACCATTGCAAAGAAACTCTTGCACCGTTTCTTGAAAAAATTAAATGAAAAGCAATCATAAATCATACACGGAAAAGGAAAGAATTCAAGATACTCTGACCTGCTTCTTGAGCCAGAAAGCCTAGTGCCAGCCAAAGCCAGCACAACTGGCAAAAAAAATGAGTGTTTTCCCTAAAAGGCTTCAAAATAGTTACACAGAGGCTGTAGAAGGGGAAGTGAACACTGGATGGTAACACAAGATGAGTTCACCAATAGTTTAAATTTGCGTATATTAGGGGAAGCTTTATGTTGAATAGTAATAGAATACCTTGAAAGAAGCTATGGGTGCCAGTGAAGTCCTTCCTATGATATCTGTCATATACACAGGTGGGAAGAATGCTGTAAATAGCAACAGACAAGCAAACTAATAGACCCCGACTAGGAGAAATAGAGGAAGGAGCTTGCTTTCTCCTTAGAGTAGGTGTCAGAGTAACATTCAGAGTAGCTATCAGGATTTATCCATTTTCTGATTAGAATAACAACAGGTCTGAAAACACTGCATAGGGTTGAGTGCTCAAAGATGTCTACCTTCCAAGATAGAGTAAGTAAGGGAGGCAACACCAACAGTACAAATTCTTACTCTGGTTTTTGGAGGAAACCAGCTACAAAAATAGACCGAGACAGTCCTTCTGTAAACTCTGGGGAGAAAAAAATAAAATAAAAAAAATGAAGCTTGCCAGATCTGCAACACTAAAAACACAAAAACAGTAGCAATATATGCTGAAATTTCAGGGTGGAAACAGCAACAAGACTGAGAAAGAGAAAGCAGGACCCTGAAGCCTAACTTGTGAATTAGTGTGGTATATGACTGGAGTCTACCTTCGTATGCTAAATTACTAACATTGACCAGTTTTAGCAACTGGTGGACAAAAAAAGCCTTTGGAGCTAGCAAATAGTCTTGAGGCTATTTTCTTGACTCAAAAAGTTTTTCATTTTCCATTGTTGGAAGAAAAGTCGGAGGGGGAAGATGGTAGAGTGTAAGAGCATACTCTGCCTTGTAAGAAAGCAAACTTCTGTAAGAGTAAGGAAATAGGAAACAGTATAACTGCAAGAATAAATATCCTGAATATTACTAAAAACACAGCAGGCAAAGCTAGGATTGAGCCTTACAGCCGTTTAACAGCTCCACCCAGTGGTAAGCTGACAAGAGCTACAGTTATTTCAGCAGTAGTCACGCTGACATGGACTTTGGGAGCACTAGGTGACCAATTTTGCATCTCCTTCTTGCTGGGTATAGAAGGCCTGTAGCTAAGCCATAGGCAATCGAGTTTAGGTTGTTGATAAATCCTATCTCATGCTATGGCATGCAATATCAGGGAAGGTCTAGGAAGGGATGAAGAGCTAATCAGGTATCTAGAGCTGTCTACACTAGACAAAGGATACCCGGCTTGCATGTAAACGTGCATTTGGCATCACGTTTGTGTTGACTTCCAAAAATAAAACAGGAGAATGAAGTTGCACTCTGTTCCTGAGTAACAGGCTATATACTAACATCCTTTGTCAAGTTTTGTCCATTTAATGGATTGTCTCCAAGTCTGGCAAGCAGCAGAAAAGGCAGGCACATCATTCGAATCAGTAACGCCCAGTCGTCGTCCACAAGAAGAGCATAAGTAGTGTGTGGCCCAGAAAATTTGAGATTCCTAGACAAAGAGCAATTAGTTCTAACATGAAATACCCTTCTGATCAGGAAAGAGAAAGTAAATGAGTTACCTACCTCTAAGTATTTCTTTTCTTGATGATACAGTTCCACAAGCTTGTTACATACATCACACCATTTCTGCTTGTCACCACTAGAAAGGAGGAAGGAAGAAAATACCACACAAATAAGCTGCTTAAGTTTTCAAAAAAACCAGTGAAATAGCTTTCAAATTCTGTCAAATAACGAGTTTAAATTTGCCAAGCAAATCTTTAAAACAAATACCATAGATTTCCCTAAAAGTTTTACTTATCGCTACTTCAACTGAATAGAAATGACTTCAAGGGATTGTATGGTTCTTTCTGAGCAATTTTCAAATTAATGAAAAAAAAACAAAAACAAAACATAACACTCCAATCAGCTATGGGCTCTAGTGACAGTCAATGAGAGTTAACTTTGTTCAGAACCTTATCTTTATGAACTGGATGACTTATGCTCTGTGCTTCTAAAACTAGAGAAAAAGAAGCCTACTTAATAATGCGGACTGAACTATTTACCTATAGTAAACGCTTCAAGGCAGCGAGTTTAGACAGTGGACATCAAATAACATAAGAATTCTCTAAACGACTAACATAAAGTACAGTTATTACAAGAGTTTTTCCCCTTATTAACGGGAACAGGATAAGAACTATTTCTACTCCAACTTTATACTACAGAAAACCTGAGTAACTAACTTTTATCTTTTGATATGACAGGGCTTTAAAAAAAGAAAAAACCTGACAGACTATCCAGTGCATCAACTATGGCATTTACTGTTTTTTTGTTTTTTTTTTTTTTTAAAGGAACTAGAAATCTTAGGTTGAACTGTGGTATTTGATATTCTTTACCTTTCATAGAGTTCCAAGAGCTTTTGGTAAACATCTGCTAAGTCTCCCTTGACATCTGGTTGGTTGGATTTCTCATATAAGTTTGCTAACCCCTTTAAAATAAAGCAGATTAGATTTTTCAAAAACATGTAACATTTTGATGTTTGCAATTGTAAGTTAAATTTATATTGCAAGTTCTGCCTAAAAAAAAAGAGATTCTATTGCCTTCAGTGAGGTCAAGCACTATTGCAGCAATCTCTGAACAAAATCTATATTGCTACTTTCTGTACAACCCTCTGAAGCTACTTATTTTAAATGAAAAGCTTGCCTCCCTTTCATAACTGATACCGACAACTATTTGAAACTTGTAAATATTACATAATCTTGTTTGCATACCAGACAAAACATAGTAACAAAGCACACTAAGTCACAGGGTAGGTGCTCTACATTCAAGCATCATACAGCCTTGTATAGTAACAAAGAAAGAGTCTGACTGCTAGAGAACTCATGAATTTTCCGTATTTCTTGAAATCAGGGATCAAGAGCTGTACTTAAAAATGCTTTATGTTAAAAGCACAAGAAACTTTACTAAATTAGAAAATATTGGATTTTGGTATCCAATAAACAGATACTCAATCTCAGACTTCACAAGTCTCCACACAATCATATAATGTTACAGGACGTCATGCACACACTGCTCAATGCATGGCTATTCCATATGTATACTATTGTCTTCCTTTTCGGTGAAAGTCAGTAGTGCAATTCGCTCCACACTAGAGGCTGGAAAAATAAGTTACTAAATAAAACATTTTCTTCCCTATGAGCAAAGTGCTGTCAAGTGTTTCCTGAGCCATGAGCACGGCAGTTTAGACTGCTTCTAAGCATTGATGAACTTACTATATGTTTTAATTCTTGCGCTTCCTAGCGTGTTTCACTGTTAGCTATTCTACATAGGAAGTACTACTTATATCTACTGGAACTAAAGATTGCCCTGTTACACACACACACACACACAACTACCTTTGACTTTACTGTGGACACACAGATAATCAGAACGCCAACTACTGTGAAGCTTCAGTAGAACTAGAAAGACTCGCAGGCCCTGAAGAAAACACGACGCAAATCTTAACTCTGTTTTGCTCCCACATTTAACTGCATAGTAACATTTTTCATGGAAATAATAAAGTGGAGCAGAACATAAACATACCTGCCATGCCAGTAACTGGTTCGGTTCCAGTTCAGCAGCCTTCTTATACGCTCCTTTGGCCTGATCAGGCTGCTCTAACTCAGCAGCTGCCAGGCCAATAAATACCCAAGCATTGTAGTTATTTTTCTCTTGCTTCAAGACTGCCTAGAAATATGCAATTTTAAATAAAACTAGTGAATGAAATGCATCTTACAGATTCATGCATTGAGTTTTATTGTAAAATAAAGTTTTTGAATTTTCTGTGAAAATATCAGAAGTTAATACATTTTTAGCAAAAGGCTAAAATGAATAACGTTAGCTTTCTTACATCAGTAAAAGGTCATATTTGACCTGGTCTGCTAGCAATTATACCCGTAACTCAGCAATTAAAACGTTCCTGTTGAGGTCTTCATTAGAAATGGATTTTCATCACCACCGTCCTAGACTTAATATCCTATGTTCCACATGCAAGCAAATGCAAAAGGGGAGAGGAAAGGAGGAATTAGTAGAGTTAAAACTAGTTTCAGTCTCACTTACTATCCTATTACGTCAACAAGATGCTCCACAATTTCTGCATTGCTGCACAATGGAAACAGGAACAGCACAAACAAGTGCAAAAATAATTATTTTCAAAGTAAAGAATTAATTACCTTGCAATGCTTTAAGGCTTCCTTATATTCTTTATTTCTTATTGCCTCCCTAGCGTTCTTTAATGCTGCTTTCACTTCTTTATTTGACATTGTGCCTACTATGTAAAAAGAACATACAATCAGTTCTTACAAAAAAAGACATACCACACTCAAAGTATTGTTTACATCCTACTGCAATTACATTAAAAAAAAGCACTCTTAAGGCAAAGTTCTTGCTACAGTTATAGGAAGCACATCTGTACAAACACAAAAGTATAGCGCAACAAGCCAAAATGCATACCACGCTATCAATTCCTGAAACAATCAGTACGGCTAAAATGTACTACTTATGCTTAGATCAAGCACAGGATTATGTCAAAATTCCAAGTAGTTAAAAGATAAAAATAAATTATCCCAGAATAAGATTTCAGTTCAAGTTTAAGACAAATAGGATGAGAGGTGTTATATGAGAGCCACCTTAGACTCATTGAACCCTAGCATATGAGAGACATCAGGTATGCAGCTTCTTTCCAAGCAGGAGCTCCTGAACAGTGATCTGTGTGCTTTAGATGCATATCGCAGTGGGCCTGTGCTCAAGAGCTTCCCAAGAAGTGTGTGCGTGCGCAGGACGCCTCTCGCATGATGTCTACAGCAGTATCATGGTCTGCCTGCCGTTTACATTGAGATGTGGGCCACAGCCAGTCTCCCTCTTCACACATGTTCATGACAGATCCTGCTCCTGACTACTGCTGCACAGTGATTTAAGGGGCACAGGGAAGTGTTCAAGGACAACTCTAAGAGGCATTCAGGTTTACCTCACATTGCTCAACAGTTCCCAAAGATAAAGCTAGCCGGCTAAGAGGGAAAAGGCTCCTCAAATATCACAAACGCAAAGAAAAAAGAAAAAAACCCCACCTCGGGAAACTTTCAGGTTTGAGTTCCCTTCCCCCCAGAAATCACGTAAACGTACACGCAGCCGCTTCCGAAGGGCTTTGCAGCAGCAGGGGCAGCGCCGGGCCGGGCCGGGCAGCAGCTGCACACAGCCGGCCCTGAGCACCGCCGCCCGGGCCTCCCGCCCCGGCACCGCACCGCACCGCGCCGCGCCGGCCGCCCTCGCAGCCTGCCGCCTCCGCCTCACCCGGCGACGTCCCCGCGTCGGCCGGGCTGCCTAGGCCGCCAGCCACGGCCTCCGCACACCCCCCTCCCCGGCCCCCTTCTGCCCACCGCGGGACCCGGCCCCCTTCACCTGCCGCCGCCACCGCCCGTTGCAGCCACCGGGCGACGCCACCACTGCGCAAGCGCACCCCCCCCCCGGCCTACGTCAGTGCCGCGGCTCTCTCCTGGCAGCCGCCATTTTGCCAGCCGCGACCGGTCCTGGGGCATTGAGGGAGTTGTGGTCCGTCCCGGCCCTCGTTCCCGAGGCAGGCTGGGAGCTGTAGTCCCGCGGCACCGCCTTCCCGAGGCAGGCTGGGAGCTGTAGTCTGGTGTGGGCCAAGGGCGCCGCGGCGAGGCTGTTAGGCGGCTGCGGGGCTGCGGCGGGCCCAGGCCGGGGGCCGGGGGCCGGGGGCCGGCGAGGGCGAGCTGGCTGCTCTCGGGGGCTTACTTCCTCCCCGCCCTGCCCGGAGCGGGGCGCCGCGGCCGGCCGATGCGAGGCGAGGCGGCGGGCTGCCGGGGCCGGCCGGCCGGCCTGGCGCTGCTCCTGCTGCCGCTGCCGCTGCTGCTGCCGGGGGCGGCGGGGGCTGCGGGGCGGCTGCGGCCCAGCGTGGTGCTGGTGGCTTGTGACTCCTTTGTGAGTATCGAGGCGGGGCGGGCGGCAAGTTAAACTTGTGGGCATCGCATGTTGGTGTGTGGACCTCGTAGCCGGACTTTTAATGACTATAACCGCTATAAATTTGCCAGATGGGTTTCTACAACTAAAATTGTATAGGAACCGGCAGGGATGCTTTTTTAACTTTCTGGTGGCTTTATTACGCTCCGAAATTTGTTTTAATCCCGCAGAGGGGTAAAAAAGGAATATCTTTTTCATTCAGAAACACATATACTAAATATATTTCCTCTGGTTAAAGACGGCACAGTTGGCCATGGCATTCAGAACTATTGGTCATTTTATATAAAGAAAGTGTATAAACTAAGGCTGTACTTCTGCATTTTTTCATGGAATTTTATGTAGTACATTTTATTTTATAATTTTTGATCTTAACTAAATCTGAAAAGAGTAAGAAAGTTTGTTTTTGTTTTTGTTTTTTTTACCCTTTCCTCACCACAGAGAAGAGATCTATCCATACAGAATGCTGCCAATGTTTTTATCGAGGTTTTACTTTGAGGAAAGCCTTGCTTGGTTTGGAGAATTGATCAAGGGCCAGTTTGGCTCAAGGTGCAGACAAATCTAAATAAGGTTCTGGTATGTATTCCAAACAGGAAGACACTCGTGACTATCTTCCAGGCATTGGTGGTGTCCTTGCAAGAATGACTTGAGGCAACCAGCTTGTATGTTCGCTGCGGCAAATATTCCAGTGTCAAAAAAAAAAAAAAAGATGTTTGTCTGTGATGTTCTGTACAAGAACAATTAAGAACAACGCGCCATTTCTGAAAGCTATCTGCTTCGCAATAGATACTTGCCTAGTACTAACAGCGTTTTCTGTTGTCCTTTGGCGTTTTCACTTTTACTCACGTGCTAGAGAGGAATTTGCAACTGTTTTATACATTTCATTATTTTGAAGGTGACATTTCATAGATGGCGAGGCCTTAGTCTTGCGTCCCTTGAGACTGTATGTGTTTTTCTTTAAATTTTGAAGTGGATAGTCAAAGGTCTCCATCTGTTTCCAGGTGGAAGCTTCAATGAAGCAGTCAGGATGTTTTTCTTATTTGAATAAAATTGCCTATTCAATATTAAGAGAAAGCAACGCCTTTGATTTGCTGTTGGCCATATCTGCTGATTGTTGGTAATGATTCAGGAGGAGAAAAGTGGCAGTTCACTTAAATATTTTCTGTTGAAGAGGTCGTATCTCACTAAGTAATTATTTTCCGTGTTTTTCACATTAAAAAATTACAGTAAAAGTCACTGTGCAGTTCTGTATTAAATGTCGTATAATGATGCTTACTGGGTCCAGCAGAGATCAAGAACCCGTTGTGCAAATCAGGCTGGCTCAGTACATGGCCTGCGGAGCATTTTTTTGTGGGCTGCTGATGCTTGTAGGCCGTGGGTGGACAAGTAAGTTACCACAGAATAACAATCATTTATCACCTATTTTACTGTGATTTCTCATATGTGACCTATTCTCCCCTAATAAAAATAAGATAATTTAAAGTATTTAGTAGGATAGTCCACTGACTATATGTCTTAGAGATAAGAATTTACATGTTAGCGTTTATGGCGCAGAGTCTGAGGTGGTGATTTGTACACGTTTGTACATAGTCTTTGGTACAAATGAGCCAGTAGCTGGTGGATTTGTAGCTTGAGTTTGATGCACTCCAATCCCTGCCTACTTGCTCTTGCAAACTAAATGCTGTGCAAAACACGACCTTTAAGCTATGCATATGTTAAGCTATTCATGCTACTGTCCCAAATTTGGGGGAGGGTTACTCAGATGCCTAGAGTTACTTGGGAGATCTATGAAAGTCTTTGCAGGTTCACTGTCAACAGTCCTTTCAACAAAGAGCAGTATAGTTTAAGGCTGGCTGAGTCAAGACATCTTACTGAACCACAGGAAGAGACACAAGCGATGGAAAAAGACAGTAACCTAAAACAAGGCTGTGTACAATTACCTGGTTTCCTGTCATTTTTAATTTTATACGGTAGAAGTATTGATTCAAAAGTTCTGAGTTTTTTTGGTTTTTTTAAAGTCATCAATTTAAAATCGTTGCTAAAGAAATGGATAAAATGAAGGGTCAGTAAAGTATTACAAGGGAGCCATTGTAGATTGCGTTTCAATGGAGAATTGCCTCCTTTCAGCTTGCTAATCACTTTTCCTGGATGTAATTTGGAATAAGTTCACAGAGGCATGGTGTGGATAAAACTTTATTAGAAGGAGAGGGATGAGGGACACTATTCTGGTGACGCGCGCGCGCACACACACAGGCATACACACACACACACACACACACATAACACACAGGCATACATACCAGTGTACAAGTCTGCACCAGGATTCTGTATGACTCCTTTTAATTTTTTACCATGCCTACTCCTATTTAACGCATTGTGGTAGGACGCTAAAGGAGAAACAATTCCTGCAAAAATTGAAGCTTAGAATGCATATAGCAGTACAAAGGAAGTAATTTTATTGTGAAAAAGTACAGTTATCTTTAGTAGTTAACATTTTTTAGTGAGTAATTCGTTTCATACTGAACTAACAAAAGCCTTCTCAACACTTTCTTTTCCATACTTGAGTAAAATTGGCAGCATTTCCGTAATACAACTGCAGGGTAATGAATGTGAGAATTACTGCAAGCAATGATTTGGGATAATGCTGTTTATGTAGTCTTTTTTTTTCTGTTTGATTGCAGGATGGACGCTTGACATTTTATCCAGGAAATCAGACTGTGGCCTTGCCTTTTATAAATTTTATGAAGAGATATGGCACTGTCTTTCTCAATGCCTATACCAATTCTCCAATTTGTTGTCCGTCCCGGGCAGGTAGGATCAAACAAAATATCATATAAAAGAAAATGATAGATTCTTGGGCTTGTCAACTTAAATGTATGCTAAGGATGGGCACACATCAGTTTTAGGTCTTTTTGTTTTGTTTTTTAGTAAGACCCGAATTTTTCAGTGTATTTCTGAATTTATACAGTCCTCTGATATTTGGGTCCTTTCTGTTTTGTGCTTCTCATGCTTCTTCCTTTCAACCTTCTTGTTTTCTTCTTCCAACTACTTCTGAGCTCCCAAACTGCTTTACAAACTTCTCTGAAGCTTCAATATTTTAAAAAAATCTTCAGGATTTGTATTGAAATTGTCAGTTGGCCTGCTGCAGTGCTGAAGCTGCATTCAGAACTACTCTGCCTTCCCAGCACAAAGGTAATAAGTCTCTTTCCTGCTGTCAGGAAAAAGTATTAAATAATAATAGCTGAATAAATGAGTAGCTTTTAGCAGTGTCTTCAAGGCACATTTACTCCAAACACTCTATTGAATACATAATATATCTTTCGATAGCTTTAACTGAGTACTTCAGTATTTTTATTTATTTGCTGCAATCAGAGTCAGTGTTCTGTGTGCAATTCTGCAATTGGAGAATTTGCTGGAAATTTAGAAGGAAGCTATGTCCTTGAATCAAAAGTTATATCTTAAAATGATTCTAGCCTTTTTAGTTGTTGCAAAGACCCTCCAGAGGTGAAGTAAATGAAATTTCATCTACAGCTGAAGAGGAGATCCCCCTTTTTCTCAGGCCTGCATTGGAAGAAGCAACCTGTCCTGGCTGCAGCAGAAACACGCTGTCAAATCTAGCGTTGTATTCCAGTTATGCATAACCTAGTACCTCTTTCTGTTTCTCAGGGTCATGTTTTAAGCGAGTGAGATTATATGAACATGCTGTTGGTCCACGTGCTGTTTTCTCATTAGTGATTTTTGAGCCTTTAGCCAGTTTCAATTGCTTAGAACACTAATCTCCCGTTAGGTTATTTAACTTGAAAAATTTTTGTGAAAACAGCAACTAGCGCTCCCAGTGAGGAAGAGAATTCAGCAAATCATCAGTTCTGTTTAGCGTTTCAGATGGTCCATCAGCATGATCGTGACCACCACTCAGTCATCACAAGTATAGCTCTGAACCAGTGAGGCATCTCTTATTTACCCAGTAGCTTGGAGACCTGCAAGGAACTGAGGGTATGTCTATCATGGAGGGGTCAGAGATGATAGTAGAAGAGAGGGTAGCCAAGGAGGACTTGGGGTTGATATGAGGCATTGCTGTGGACAGTAGGCGAGGAGAGTGAGAGTATTGCCATAGTATGGGATTACGCTCTGAGTGCTTACAGGACATTTCTATTGCTCATAGAATAGCCCAGTTTCATTTTAGGATTCCCTTTGACCCCAAATTATCATTGGGAAGAGTAAATCGTTCTTGACCAGCTGCAAAGAGGCAGTTAGGGTATTTCAGTAAAATACTCTTATAGGGGTATTTCAGTAAAATACTCTTATAGATCCTTTGCAACTCTTACTTCGATTTCTTTTCTTATTGGCCTTCCTTTGTTTTAACACTTGGCAGCGAAGCAGATTACATAAAAATAGTAAAACTGAGAGCATATAATATTTATAAAAACAATATACGCTAATTCTCTCCCCAAATACACTTAAATTTAAATTCACAAAAAATCTAACTAAAGTGAGGGGAGATGATGCTCTGAGGCAAACATAAATACATGACTGTTTCATCAGGATCTGTACCACTGTGGCATTTTTTTTCCTACAATCAATAAGCATATTTCCTCATTGAGAGAAAAAGCTTGATTTAATGACTGTCTAGCACCCAGAAAGATGGAGACCTTGTTCCTTGATTGAGGCTTCTGGAGATTAATAATGTTATTTGTTACTCATATTGATGATGAAAATAAGATTCAGGAGATGAGAAATTTATATTTCCTGTCTATTGGCTTACAGTGTAAACTTTTTACCTTTACAATAACAAGAAGGTTGCCATTCTGAAGTATATTCATCTCATTTCATCTTATTTTTAGATGGAAAGTACCAGTTACTCTACAAAAAAAATCTTTTTTTTTTTCCAGCTATGTGGAGTGGTCTTTTCACTCATTTAACTGAATCTTGGAATAACTTCAAAGGCCTAGATCCAGATTATGTAACGTGGATGGATCTCATGCAGAAGCATGGCTACCACACACAGAAGTATGGGAAATTGGACTATACTTCTGGACATCATTCAGTGAGGTAATTAGATAAATTGTCATGTTATGGTAGGGGCAGGAATGAATAAATCATTTAATAGTCTGGCAAGTGGCTTCTGTCTCTGATTGAAATGGTAGTAGCTTTTATTTAAAAGAGGATTGTGTTAGGAACCTAGCAAGGCTCTGTCCTGCAACTTTATGCAGAAGCAAGCATATCTCATGCAGATGCGCTGTGTCTTTTGCTTTTATCTGGAAGATGAAGATCAAAATTTTGGTTTTGCCCAACACGAAAGAAGGTTATGTTTGATCACTGATATTGCTCCCAAAGGAAACGCAGAAGCTATTTTTGCCTTTCCTTGAGACTTCTTGGCTTGATTAAATTAGCAGTGTAGGAAAAGCAGAACAGAAAAAATATTTTATAATATTTGAGCGTTAAATCTAGAATCACAAAACATTGGAGGGTTTTTTTTAAGGCTATATATTTTTATAGACTCGCACTGAACCTCTAATACTGTAAATTTTTTTTTAACATAAGACTACAATGAAAGCAATTTATGAAAATTATCTAAACCTTTAGGGACCAATTGCATTATGTTCAAAAAGTAATAAGCATAATATGTCTAGGTAGTTGGGACAAAATATAGTGGCTTCCTTCTGTACAGCTGTTTTTGGAAGATGCACTATTTCTCTTATTAATAATGATGCCTATTGTTGAAATATTAATGATGTGACCATTTGGGTACCTTCTTTGGTATTAGGCTGGTGGTGCCTTCAGATTAGTTTATAATTTCCTCCCTTCCACAACTACAATGAACAATCAGAAGTTGAAAGGACACATTAATAATTAGTAGTATGTAGCATTTACAGACTGCTTTTCATCGACGAAGTACATTATAAATATTACTCACTTAAGAAGAAAATTAGCTGCCTAAATTAATAAAAATTCCCCAGCTTCAGTTGGCTAAAAAAGAAGGAAAAACTCCCCCCGCCCCCAAGTGTCAGTTCTATACTGGAAATAAGGGATTATTCAAGTATAGACTTGCAGCAAAAGCTTATGATGTTCATGTTTATTTCCTTTACTAAACAGTGTATATATTTAAGTACTACTAATGCTTCTCTGTTGTCTCTGTCTACACCTCTTCTTAATAGTTTGCCATCTAAGCTATGAATAGATGAGTGTTCTACCTCAGATTTTTTGCTTTAGAATCTTATTTGAAGACTGCGTTTTCCTTAACGCTTCTCTTTATCAGTAAGAAAATATACAATTAAATATACAACATGCTAAAAGTCATCTGCTTATAATATTATTTGGATTCGTGGTGTTTGCTTATATGAACGATAGATGTTTGCGTTCTTGTAGGCTAAAGATGGCTTGTTGTAAATGCCCCAGGAATTTGTGCTGTTTAGAAGAGTGTGGTTGATCTGTGACAGGCACCTCACAGTACATTGTGAAGAACTGTTCTTTGAGAAAGCAAAGATTTTGAACTTTTAGTAATGCAAGACGGAAGTGGTTCTGTGGGTGCATCATTCTTAGGCATTTTTAGAACAGTTTTTCAGTAAATAAAAATTACTCTGAAAAATGAAAATTATCTGCATTACTCTACAGACCCTTCCACTTCTCTCTTGCGCGGAGAAAATCTTATGTTGTCTAAATGGTATAGCATACACTCACCCTGCTCTTCACTGAGATAGAAGAAATGTCATAACTTTGAAATGTTTGTCTCTAATCTTAAGTCACTCCAGGTTTAAAGAAGAGCAGCTCTAAATAATTCCAGAATGTCCTGGCTATTCAAATGATTACAAGAAAACAAAGGTGGCACTGAAGAAAAGGTTGGTCACACATAAATATCTGGATTCCGAAAACCTTCCTTTCATTTGTCTGACCTGAAAAATATAGAAGGATTCTCGCTTCAGTGCAAAGTCTCTTGCGTGGGGAGTGCAAAGTGGAAAAAATATATGTAGTCCTTGGTACTCAGCAAAATTTTATTTTACTGCAATAAATTTAAAAAAAAAAACCTTAATGCGAGACTATACAGAAGAGGAAGGTAATCTTTATGTTGTTTAACTTTCTAAGTTAGTAGACTTTGCCCACTCACAATCTCATACTCGCCTACATACTCAGAAAAGCCAAGATGTGTGTCCAGGAAGTGTGAACAAGATTACTTGCATGTGATAGGACAAGGGATCCCATCTGATGAGGTCTTGGTGTGTTTCCTGATACCTTGCTGATCAGCAATGAGGAAGTGATTTGGGTTTTTTTGGCATAGGTTGCTATAGCGTGATATTTTGCCTCGAAATCTTTCTTACCTCAGGCTTCAGAAACTTTAGGCAAGGTTGTAGCCCCTTTTGTTTCCTCATTGTGGGTTTCTGATTGTATTCTCTTTTCTTGTTGGAATAACAGGAAGAGGAACGGCAAGTTTGGTGCACTATAGCCTTCTTGCCATTCTGTTATTGGAGTGCAAGTTCTGCTGATAGGTCATCTGCACTGAGGTCTCAGTGCCGACAGCACCTTCCTCAGCGCTTACCTGTTTTACTGCTGTCGTTCATGTCTGTGGTTCCTGATGCATGTCATTGCTTTACCTTGCTGTCATACTTATTTCTTCTAGCACTTTCATACTTGCATGTTTTTGTTCATACCAATCTTAATATTTTTGTTACAAATCACTACAGATTGAGAAACAGATTAAGCCCATTCAAGGTTCTGCAAAACTGTAGCAGCATCAATATCAATGGAGTCATGACCGTTCTCACTCTGCAACGTATAGATTTATCTGCTGTAGTGATGGGGTTTGAGTCCCACAAGCAATGGATATGGATGTCGACATCCTCTAGCAATGTACAGGAAAGTTCATATCCATAGTAAAAGTTCTTCCAAATTTTGTGCAGGCTTAGGTAAGTATTGTGACATCGTTCAAATTCCAGTCATATAATAAAACTCATGGGCTTTTATTACTTTCAAGAGTCAACTTTTTCTATTAAATGAAAGCTGCAATTATGATGTAGCCATGTAATCACGTAATGTGATCGCATAGTTCTTAATCTCATGAGGCTGAATTCATAGACACTTCAAAGGTAACGGAAAGATACTGTGAAGTATATGGTGTTGCAGTTTTTTAACCATCTTTTGTCTTAGGTCGTTATACTATAGTGGTCCTAATTTTTTTTTTTTTAGCTTTCCTTTCAGTGGGATTTTGAGATCTGTACTTAACAAGATCAAGCCCTTATTGTTAGTTGAATAAACGTGAGTGGAGGTTAAGAGTAAACTAAAACAAATACATGGTTAGTCAGCCTTTCTATGCCTACACAAGGAATAAGAAAATGGGAGCTTACACATTTTTCTTTCATTTAAAAAATAAAAGCTGCAAATAAAATTCCTCAGTTAGAGAAAATGTACATCTCATTCCTAGCCTGGCATCTATGCAGACATTAAAAATCCTAAGTAGCCAATTAAGTAACCTATAGATAGTGTAGCAGAGTTGTAATGAAGGTTTCTGTTTGTTGTTGAAATAATTAGAAGTGTCCTGCTGCTTTAATTTCTTGTTAAAATGGAGACTAGTGAAGGGAGATAGAACAGTTCAGCTAGCGTGAGATGAATGCTAGGTTCGGTGGAGACCAGCTAGTTCCAAAAAAAGTGATTTGACAAGACACAGTGGGCAGTATTATCTCTTTAGAAACTTAACTCTTAAGTGAATTTTGCTTAAACAACAAAAAACACTGCTCCCACACCCTCACGTAGATATTTACCTAATAAAAAAAGAATGGTTAACTTTCTCTGCTGCGATATTAAGTTGTTAAGCTGTATGGCATAAATAGATTTTGTTCTTTCCTAAGCTCTGGCAAATAGTGCATTGCAAAGACAAATAAATCCTCCCTTTGGATATGGAAGTTTACATATCTTAAAAAGAGAAATACATAATGAAATATACTAAGTATCTATTTGAATGTGACTTATTCGTCCAATGATTAATCATAGCTGCATGATTAATCAGATTTGAGGAAAATGGCTGCCAGGACATACTTACAAAGGAATACGTACAAATATGCATACTTATATACATACAAAGAAAGGTCTAAATCATCAGCCTCCTTGCTGTTGAATATGTGAAGCCTCTGCTGCCTATCTGTCAAAAAGACTCCGTTTGTCTTTTTGAATGTTAGTGGCTGTCTTCGTGGAAGATTTAAAATAAATACAGGTATTGACTAGCATATGATTATTTTCACTTAGATTAATAATAATAGTAATTCATTAAGCTTTATCTTTGTTGTTTAAAATTGTCATTTTCCCATCCTTTATTTCTTACTGGCTTTATCTGTTCTATGCTTGTTATCTTTAGAGTACTGTCTACTAGCAAAGGAGATATGATCCCTCTTCATTAGAGTTGGGATTCAGTTTTGAAGATTTTAAATAATTACCTGTCCGGTCCTTCCTCTTTCTGTTTAAATTCAAAGTTGAATTTAATACTGCCCCTTTGTTTCCCCCTTTCCACCTAGTCTTTTGAAGACCTGTATTACACTATATCTTTTTCTCCTCCTCTGCCAGAGGATACCTTTTCCTCTTGGATGTGTTAAGACATCATCTGTGTTGCGCTGGAATGGGGAAATGGCCTGAGGGATTTTTTTGGTTTGCATTTTTCTTTTTTTAGCTTGGTCCTAACCTCACTCTGAGTGGATGGTCAGACAGGTCTGTGGCCTAAATAATGTATTTTTCTGTATAAATAAACATTATGACATTAGATGCAATTATACACGCATAAGCCTTTACTGTCTTCTGATTTTTATATTTATCAAATATATATATTTCTCTGTAGGTGATCTAGCTAATTGAATTTGTTCTGAGTAATTTGATTAAGCCTTTTTTTCTTGAAAGCACATGTAAATCTAAATGATGCTTTAAAACAATACAATATTTTTTGTTATTACAGATAATCTTAGTAGTTTTTCTGGAAGATAAAAATTATACAGATAAAATTCTTAGGAGTATGAAAGCGTTTTGATGTTCTTTAAATATTGATAATGATGTGTTCTAATGAAAGTACATGATCAAATTTTGAGCAAATGCATGTTTTCTTTTATCATTTCTATGGTAATATTAAAATTACCATGAACAACGTGAAGATTAGTAGAGATTTTAAATGGAATTTTTCTTTCCAACCTTTGTTTATGACAGTTTTGGTGTTATTCAGTCTGGCAAAGAAACAAGGACATCTGCTGCTCAGATTTCTGAGTGTTTCAGAGAGGCAACAGTTGTAATGATATTAGAAAATCTGTTCCAAAAATATTTTATCATTAAAGTGGTGTCTTTTTTCTTCCCCTTCCTTTCTCCCTAAAGCCTTTTTTCCTCCGTTATTCCCTATTCTTGATAGTATTTATCAACTACATCAAAAGGAATTGTACAGGATAAATCACTCTAGGGGATTTTTGTCTTAAGTGTTAGTGTTTAAAAAAGCTGTAAAAGTACAATCCAAAAAACAAACCTTGCTTCTAAAGGCAGCTACTCCAGGCAGGTTACTTCCCAAAGGACTTTTTTGAATAACAAAAATCCAAGGCCCCATTTACCGTATAAATGGCATATGAATCAATGGCAAAATGTAGAGCGAGGTCAACAAGATGCAGGTGCTGTTTCTGAATGTTATCTTGCAGAGGTGGGAAGATGAACCATTCTGACGTGAAGTTATTGTAAAAAAGAAAGACGATTCAGAAGCAGAAAAAAATGACTACAGCTATAAATATGCAATAACTATCGGTTAACGTAGTAATGATTTCCTTTATCTAGAAGTTACAAACAGAACGCAGCTACAAATGTAGGACAAGTTCATCAGGAGTCCTTAACTCTTTTTACTTGGAGGAAAAGAGAAGAAAACACTTTCCACTTAATATGTATCTTGCATATATGTTTTTAGTAACCGTGTGGAGGCCTGGACCAGGGACGTTGACTTCTTGCTCCGACAAGAAGGGAGACCCATGGTCAATCTTAGCGGTAATAAGACGCATGTGAGAGTGATGGAAGCAGATTGGCAGAACACTGATAAAGCAGTAAATTGGATAAGGGAGGAAGCCATTAACTTCACTCAACCGTTTGCTCTTTACTTGGGATTAAATTTACCGCATCCATATCCGTCACCCTCTACAGGAGAAAATTTTGGATCCTCTACATTTTTAACATCTCCCTATTGGCTTGAAAAGGTATGTGAAGATGGAATTTAGTATAAATTCATTTATAACTGTATTGTGAAAGTTATTTTATTTGTCACAGGATAACAGTTTTTCAGGTCACACTTAATTTTCATATTTCAGTGAACTGTAAGAAATATTTGGATGAGAAATTAGATTTCCAGTTTAAGATAGAACAAATAGAAGTGAAGAATTTCTGTTGGTTATGGGGAAAAGAAAAGGTCTTTTGGCAGTAGTCACTGATTCAGTAAAGAATTTTTTGGTTCAATGCCTTGAAATATATATTAAACTATCTATTAAACTATGGAATAGTTACTATACCCAGTAATGGTCTCAAGTTCATTGTTTATAACATATTCCATACGTTGCTTGTTTTAAATGATGTTACATGAAATCAGTCTGATTTTTACAGTGAGAGATTAACTTTGCCTAGACTATTAAGCTAGAACTTAAAGCAATAATGCAGTTTAAGTCTATCTCTTCTGTTAACTGCTTTCCTCGCTACTCTAGCTCTTTCCATTTTTTTTAGAATGCAGAAAAGTCCCATTATTTTAATGTGTGCAAAGCCAACAGATACCATTCCATCCCGAAGAAGAACTAAACACTTTTAATCTGTCTCTTGTGTGGTCTCCAGGTGCTCTTATCTGTCACAAAACTATAAATAGATTACCACAGCTTTCACTGCATAAAAGGCATTAAGATTTTCTGTAGCTGAAGAACTGAGAATTAAATTTGAAAAGACTTTACACTTACTTCCAAAAACATACGTAGTTTATATAACTTTGTTGGCCTTTTGTCTGTGAGGAACTGCAATATCTATTTGTGTAAGTGCAACAAAAATGCAGAGATTTAGTAAAAGGGATATGCAAGTTAAGGTTAAAAGATTTGGATTCTTTTATTCTAGAAATGGTCAGATGTTTGTGGGGAGAGAAAGAGCAGGAAAGAATCATCTTTTTTTGCCAAAAGCAAGGTCCAGGTTGGATATTAAGGAAAACTTCCTAGGTGCTAACTGCTAGGACAGAGGTTTCTCAGGAAGTGGTAGTATCTTCTTTCAGTGGGTTTTAGAACAGATTAGCAACAAGGTCTCTGGCAAGTGTTTGTCAAACTTAATCCAGGTCAGGTACTTGAACTTCCTGGTTCCTTGATGTCCGTTCCACCACTACGTGTACGTGCTCAGTTACACGAAGCACATAGTACCATTTATTGACCATTTGCCGATTCTACTAGAATCGATCTCTTTTGTGAGAAGCAATCTTTGAAAATAACAAAGATCAATCTCACGGAGAAATTTGAGTGCAAGGATGAAGAACTTGAATTAAATCATATGTTTACTGGGGACCTAACAAAGAGTGGAGTATCAACATGGTATGTTTATGAAACCCTGTGTTGCTAAGCAGATGGTCTGCTACGTTTTGTACCAGCTGGCACCTTTTCAGGGCATGTGGCTTTCTTCCTAGATATGAGTTACAACAAGCAAGCATAGGGATTACCATTTCATGAATCCTTAAAACTAGATACTAGTCCGATAGGAAAGGAAGGGTTCAGCCTTCTGACCAGTCATGGCTGGAGGTGGACGCTTTTTGCTGCCGTTACAACTTGAGCAGCTAATAAATACCACTTGAGGAATCTAAAACGTGACTCAATGTGTCCAAGGACCTTCAGTGATGGGAGGATGTCTGAAGCAGTTGTCTGCTGTCACTTCATCTTGCTTGATTTCTTCTTGTAGCCAGTTCCCTATAGGCCCTAAGGAAACTTTGGCTTTGGTATATCTATTTTGAGTATTGTAAAGTTGGTTTTTATTACTGTGTTGTGGGTGCTTCAACTCTTGCTGTCTTGCCAGCTCTTTAGGTGACTTCATGTGCCTTTTGGGTCACTCAAGAGAGAAGACTGACTGTTGTGGAAGGTAGGGCTTTGTAGGTATTGGAATAAGGCCCAATGCAGTCAAAGGGATCATGCTGCAGAGAGCTACACACTATGCAGATGGCTGTCCAGACAGCTCTTAATTATCCATACCAGAAACACAGAGATCCGAGCTGCCTTTCGGCAAATCCAAGTTCGGCTCAGCAAGGGTTTAAGTGTCACACCAGTAAATGAGGATGTAATGTTTTTAGGGCCCACTTGGATCTGATTACTTTTGTGCTGCACAGAGCCAAGTGGACATTAAGTGTCTTAGTTATTTAATTAGGGAGAAGTGCTGTGCACGCATGGGGCCAACCCAAGCATGGAGCTATGCCCGCAGCCCTGGGCATGCGCTGCCCAGACACCTGAGCTGCTGCATGTGAAATCAGCCTTGGTGCGGGAGTGCCAGTGAGAAGTCCTGCAGGACTCAGGACCAAACTGATGATATGAGTGGGAATCTTTATCTGAGGTCTAAGCATATTATTCTGTATCTTCTACTACATGGGGTATGCTAGCATCACGTTTCCCAGGGATAAAGGAGAATTGACTATATAATCTCTGAAGAGCAAGTAGTGCTGTCTTTACCGTGTCTGGGTTAAAACTACCGTGTCTGGGTTAAAACGTGCTCTCTACGGATGTGGAACTTGGGCATGTGATAGGCAAGAAAGTCGTGAGGGAGACTTTGGTCACCCAACTGCAGGAGCAGCTGGAGCCTGGAGAGCTCTTTCTGCTTCTGAATTCTCACTTCTGAAATCACAGCTTTCCCACAGGCATGAAGCAGATCAAGTGGAAGCTTCATGCAGTCTCTCCCTCTCTGGTATTAGATGTACACGTTCAGTCAGCATATCTCACTGCAGTATGAGTAATTTTAGCATCTAACATCATTAGGGCCTGTGAAATATCTTTCCTGTAATATTGTCATTAAAACACAGAAAAAAAATTGTTAGTGTATCTTTTTGGATTATATTGCACACTGCTGTAAATACTCTTCTGTACATGTCTTGACACAACCTGTTGAGTTTTTCAGTACCTTAAAGGAAAAATATCTAGTGTCTTTGATTTGCTTGTTTATCAGAACTTGCTTCTGCATCGTCATAATCTTGGCTTCAGCTCTGATTGTTAGAGAATATTTTTTTAGAGAACAACAGGTGTGCTTCTATTATTAAATAAAGTCAAAATTTTCCATGTTAGGATTACATTCTTTTCTGCTTTGTAGTAATCTGTACTTTAAATCTGCAAATTAGAAGTAATTAGCAGCACTTTATATACTTAAGAGAATGCTTACAAGTGTGACTGCCTCGGCAAAATATATGCGTAATAATTTGAAACGCTAAAGCTGGTACTTAAGCACGCAAACTCTGTGTAAATGACAGTTTGAATATACAAATCTAGCATCACATGTGATTGACTGGCTCTTATTTTTCAGTTTCAAACTGATTTTACACCTCTTCTTTATAACCAAATACCTTGACATCTTTAGAAACAGAGTTGTGTTGCAAAATTGGACTACCCTAGTGAATTCTTTTTATTAAGATACCGAGACTTGTCACCCACTCTTCTGGAGACCTTCCCAGTAAATTTCCATATTGCTCTATAGGCTCCGATAGCATCCAGTCTTTTTGATACATATGGCTCATAGTTATCCTTTAATGAGGCACTTTGCCAATACTTCTGTAATTACTCTAGAGTACAGTTCTAGAAAATTGTTCTGCAGTATCTCTCTCTCTCAAAAAAGATATCAGCTGACAAAGCACATATTTTGGGCTCCTAGCCTTAGTTTCTAACTGATTTTTATAGTCCTCCTGTCTAACTAAATGACCTGTGAAAAGACAGGAAAAGTACAGAGGAGGTAGCAGTACCATGTAACAGATAAGCAGCTGGTGTTTCCTGGACCAGAACTTGAGTACTGTTAATTTATACTGTAAAGTTTTTAATTTAAATGTGTTTGTTTAAAAAAAAAAAAAAAAGTTCACTTCCTAAAGTAATTTAATTTTCACTTATTTTTAGGTAACATATGAAGCTATTAAAATTCCCAAGTGGTCTTCTCTTTCAGAGATGCATCCAGTAGACTATTATTCATCTTATACTAAGAATTGCACAGGAGAGTTTACAAAGGAAGAAGTGAGAAATATTAGAGCATTTTATTATGCTATGTGTGCAGAGACAGATGCCATGCTTGGTAGGTCATGTTTCATAATACAGTGGGGTTTTTTGTTTTGTTTTAAGAAAATGTTGTTATGGCGGGTCTTTTGAAAAGAACAGTTCAGATCTGGGAATAAGTCACTCTAGATATTGCTTAATCAATTTATATGATAAATAACTGGATAGCTTTTCACGCTATGTGAATTCAGGGCAGGCTGAAAAGTACTAACAAGAAAAAAAAAAAAAAAAAAGCTGGAAAGAAACATAAGTTTGGGGACCCAGGCAGTTTCCGTGGAGACGGATGTCATATGCAGAGATTGATCATGGAATGGATGACAACTGCTACTCCTGGATTAAACAATACAGTGAGCTTTGCAAGCCTTCTATATTAGGGTATACCAGCATATTAGTGAAAATTGAAAAGGAAAAAAAAATTAATTAAGCATTCAGAATTCTTTCTGGTTTGTTGTAAGGTCTACTTACATAAAAATTACAATGCAAATTGGTCTTAATTCACAGTGTTTTATTTCTTAGTTTTCTGAGAAGTGACAGTAAAAGAACAAGAATTTATTTGTATTCTAATATGAAATTCATGAATAAATAAGCTAATCTTTTTAGCAATGTTAGAATAATTAAGTAATTTTTTTTTAAAGATGCACAGGATTAATCTATTGCGTTTGTGAAAGAAAAGAGATCAACAGGGGCCTGGCAGGCTTAAGGGAATGAAGATGTTTCAGAGTAACTCTGTACTAGGATTTGATCCAGTGATGTATTTTAAGTTTGTAGTTAGTCTCTTTAAACAAGAATCGTCTCAGTGAATTAACATTGAAGATGTGTAAGTGTTTTGCTTAATTATAGATTTCACTGATCCTGGCCCTACCTTCCTTGTGTGTAAGTGTAAGGACTCCTGTGGGGAATTAGGCACAGGAAAGGGAGACACCCACTGATAAGGTGCAAGGACCCTCAGAAGTCTGTCATGCTAAATCTAGTATCATGACTTCTGCTGCTCTATTTTACTTCAGTTGCATTAACTATCTATTATTAGTTATGATGGAAATTATCCGAAGGTTCCTGTAGCAAAAATGCATCTCATCCTCTGGTACATCCTAGCCCTTTGAAATTTTTACGGCTGTTGTTCCAGTTCCCTCCGCAGTTCACCAAGAGGCAGACCCCTGCAACCTCATTTACTCCTATGTGTTGTTCTGGACTGGAGTCCTTGGGCTCTGCCTTCTGTGGCAGAGAGAGGAGTTTCAAGGCCTTTGAACAGGATCCTCCAGAGTTTATATGCTGCTCTGCAGGTACAGAAGTTTAAAGGAATATTTTGAACACATTTTTTCAATATCTTTTTCTTGCTGCAGGTGAGATTATTTCAGCTCTTAGAGATACTGGGCTTCTTAAAAGAACAATAATCATATTCACTGCAGATCATGGAGAACTTGCTATGGAACACCGGCAGTTCTATAAAATGAGCATGTATGAAGGAAGTTCCCATGTTCCTCTCTTAGTTATGGGGCCAGGCATCAAACAGCAGCAGCAAATATCAAATATGGTATCGCTTGTGGATATTTATCCTACTATGCTTGGTGAGTCACATCATTACAAATGGAATTGAAGTTTTTTTAGTTACTAATTATTATTGTGCATTTGTATTACAGTCAGAATTAGGTCTCCACTTTCTGAAGCAAGCTAGAAGTCCTAACACAATAGGAAACAACATTTCATCTGAGGAACGTGCATTCAGATTAATATAAAATGCAAAAAGTGGATATAGGAATTAAGTAAAGGAGCTGAAGATGTTCCTTATCACTGTTAATATCATCAGCACAATTACAGAGACTGACTATATATAGAATTATTTGTTAAAAATCTTTCTTGTATTTATAAGATAAAAACCAATCAGACATATTTTAGAAATCCTCTTTCAAGCTCTTTCCTGTAAATAAATAAATAAATGTATCTGCCTGCCTCTCCTCAAAACTTTCAAACCAGCTGGCCAGTTGAAAATAGCCTATACCTGACTGGCTTTCTTTCTCTGTTCCAAATTCCGAGATGGGACCTGTATATAAAGGAATGTGCCACAGATATGGCCTTTATATAAGCTGTTGGTATCACAATTAAAGAGTGAAAACCTTTCTTCTTACTTGTGCCTCTTTGCCAAGTAACATATTTGATCAAGTGATTTACTACCCTTCCTTTTTGTCTCTTTTTCTTTTTTGTTCTCCTAAAACGCTGCACGTTCTTTCCTTCTGTTCTATCAGTTCCCTCTTCCTGTAATCTGAATGTCAAAAAAAGGGCACATAAATCAAGGTGAACAAGAAAACATGAAAAGTCATCTCTGTCAAATATTAACCCTTCAAGAAGCATGCTAACGCTCGCTAGTGAGGAAACAGACTGCAAGTTTTTGTTTGTGATAAACGTAATCCCTTTGCTTTGCATTGTCTCAAGGCACCATTCGCTCCTAAGACACTGTCCAATGGCTTTGCGGAATACTCCCTCCCTTACTGAACTTGAGGTTAGCTGCACCCCATACAAAATGTAGTACAGATGTTTGTGATCCCAGCAGAATCTGTGTGATATAGATGATTCATCCAGGAGTGCTTCGGCACTTCCATCTGTTAGCAGGACATAGCATGACCTTTCCTCCAGATAGCCCTGGTTTTGTTGGTCTTTATGGAAGTTGTTTTGGAGCTCCACTGGAAAAGCTGGAGCTATGGAAGATAGCAGCCTGGAAAATTCTTTGCGTTTGAAAAATGTGGTGACCGCAATTGATACCATTACGGTATCACGGATGCCAGAAGAGGAAGGCACATATCCCTTTTGCATTTGTTCAAACTTGCTATGTATTTGTTCAAGGTTTTTAGCCAATGCACTGGAAGCTAGTGGGTTTATATGTTATAGGTCCTCCTCCTGCGAACTCAAATGCAGCCTTAAAGTCTTTTTATTTACTAGAGCAAGAGCTACAGATTAATGACAGCTGTATATGCTGTAGAAACAAAACAGAGGAGAAGGAGGAAGATAGGCGCTGCTAAAAGGAAAAAGTCACCTATGGGCAATCTATATGCACTGGATATCATTGTAAGAAATGAAGTAACGACCCCTCATAGAACAGGAGATAAAATACTGCCACAGTCATCTGTGAAACAGAAAATTTTGAATGACTAAATGCTATGTTCAGAAGGGTGATTTAAAAATAGCAGTACTTTCATACTCCATTTTTAGGAAGCACCAAAGTTTATGTAACATGGGTGGGATTCTCCACTATGCTTTCCAGAACATCTCTGAAGCATCTTTGCAAACTTCCGATATTGACCTGATCTTTGGGAGCGAAAGACATTTGCCACGTAAGTTGATACAGGGGCCTATCCGTGTTAGAGCATCTTCCGAGGGCCATCTAGTAGGCTGTAATGTAATTTACAGTGTTTTCCATATGTGCACTGTACTGGTATCACCTCTGACAGCATCTTTATTTCCAGCCCTACCAGAGAAGCAAGTGGCCCTGTTCCTCAGTTTCCCTACCTGGAAGATGGTGATAACTATAATCACCACTTTTTGTAGAGTGTTTTGTTATACACTGCTGAAGAATGCTAGACAAGAGCTTAGCACGCTTATTAGCAAAGTAATGGTTATGCCAGGATTATTCACAGATCTTCAGGTTCCTGTGTTACACAGGAAGAATAAATAGAAATGCATGTGTTATTACTGCAGCAGAATTGCTGTTCAAACGCCTGTAATATTCCATTGATCCCTTTTAATCAAGGTAACTGTACTAGCATTTTGACTCTGTTTATCTTTGCTTAGATATAGCAAGAATTCCTGTCCCGCAGAACCTCAGTGGATATTCTCTTACACCACTGTTATTTGAAATGGCAGAAAATGAAGTGTTGTCTAGGAGGCCTCGGCCCCCGTGGATATTGAGTGAGTTCCATGGCTGCAATGTGAATTCTTCCACTTACATGCTCCGAACTGACAAATGGAAGTATATCACATACTCAGATGGCCATTCAGTACTTCCACAACTTTTTGGTATGTTGTAACTCTTTATGTCCCGATGGGTTGATTGATTTGCCTAAACGTAAATTGGCTCTTAACTGACTTTTTGTTTGTTCCAGACCTTTCTACTGATCCAGATGAGCTAAAAAATGTTGCCATGAAATTCCCAGTAGTTGCGCATTCCTTGGACAAAATACTTCATTCTGTAGTAAACTATCCAAAAGTTTCTTCTTCTGTTCAGGAGTATAACAAGAGACAATTTATCAGTTGGAAACAAAGTCTGGGTCAGAATTACTCAAATGTTATTGCCAACCTCAGGTGGCATCAAGACTGGTTAAAGGAACCGAAAAAATATGAGGATGCAATTGACAAGTGGCTCAGTCAAAGGGAAAACTAATAAATAAATAAGCTACTGACTGTGTATGCAAAACAACGCAGATTTAATACAACTAAGCATATGAAAACATTATGTATTTGTAATTTTAATACCTGAAGTACAGCATTACTGTTGCAGTGTTATATTAGGTATTTAAAAAAAAATGCCCCCAAAATTATATCTTTATGTTAGAAAGCCAAAAGCATTCTATATAACTAGCTGGCTCACCAAATCTAGATTGTACCAGATGTTGTAGTTCTGTAACATTTAAGTATATATAGGAAAGATAGTGCATAAGTATTAATTACTTGTATGGAATACTATAGCTTATTGCAAAAATGCACAAAGCATTATGCATTAAAACCCAATAGGAATTTGCATTTCTAAGGACAGACTAAAGGAAGGTCTACAAAATTTAGTATAGTGGGATATGGATTGTAATGAAATGTGCTGGAGCTAACTTTGGATCGAGACGATTTTAAACCCGTAATGAGTATACGTTCCTCCACCTTAGAGAGGCTATAGAGGTTCAAATTTAATCAAAAAGATAACAGCTAGTATTGTCTGAACATAAATGCAGTTTGGTCAGGCATTTATCACGTCAGCATTCCCTTTTCATCAGCAAGTTTCCATCCTTTCAAGATATGCCTTCTAATCTCTGGCTTTCGGATCTGGTACTTATGAGTCCTTGCTGTTCAGAATTTCCTAATATGCATAGTTGACTGTTCAGCCAACATGCTTAAAAGTAAGAGGTAATTGGTCTTACATACTACTGGAAATAAAAAGAGAGGGAAAAAAAAAAAACCCACCCTCTAACCAAACTTGTGACTAGAACTGTTCTCTGAGTAATGCTAATGTGATTTGCATAGCATAAGACAAAAACAGATTGAATAAATCCCCCTTCTGCAGTTAGATTCTGCAAGTAAAAAATTTAACCTGCATGCATGAGAGCAGAAATGGAACCTGAAATGTATGCAGAGGAGATACAATTGAAGCTTGGAGAAAAAAATTGTAAAAAATACTATTTTTCATTTTTCCAGGGATATGGCAAAAACATAGCAGCTTTTGAAAAGGTAAGATTTAGCTATTAACTCGAACTTCTGTTTAATGAAATACATACTTGCAGCAGCACTTGTATTTGCTTGTTCTTGAATACACATGTTGCTGCTATAGTAACAACTCAGAATGACGTTACACTTCATACCTAAATGCTATCTGGAATCCATAATGAAATACTCAGCCGTAACAGTAAGCTAGTGAAAATAAACATGAAAAATGCATGTATTTTGTGATGGCTAAGCACTGTACGTGCATTTTGTAAACTACTTGCTACAGTATAACACAGCTAAAATATACACAACCATGTACCTAATTATATTTTTGCAGCCATAGAACGTTAAGGCTAATTGTGCACTACTAACAGCTACATTAGCATATTCTCCTTTTTTTCGAGCAAAGAACAAAGTATTAGTGCAAATAAACCTTGAGGCCCTGTTGTATGTCATTATAATTCTTGCTAAAAATGAGTTCAGATGGAATCACTTCAACAAAAACCCGTATCTTAGCAATGTAATATAATCTAGCTGTGTAAATTGAGAAAAGAAATATACCCATATGAATGTTCAGGCAGCAAGGAAAGGAAGAAATTAAGTAATCACTCTCCAAAGTTCTGGACAGAATGCAATATATTGTTTAGAATACAATGAAATAAAGTTATTGTAAGCCTTTAATGTGTGTGTGCCTTTTTTAAATGACGGATGTTTAAGGAAATTCTCAGAGAAAATTGTATTCTATCAGTTCTGTGGCCATGGGGTTATCTTTCTCTGAAGACCTGAGCCTTTAAAATGCGCTTTTCAGTGAAGGTTAGGCTCACAAAAGGGCAGCTTGTGATGCTCTGAAGTAGCTGCAGAAATTAAAAACAAACAAACAAACAAACCCTTCCTACCTCAATTTCTTGCAATAACATCCTGTATAACAGGTTGCCCCCGTGAACTCCAACGAATAGCAGCAGGTTTCTAGATGGTTAAGGAAATGCCGGTAATGTGCTGGCTAGGACAGCAAACCTAGAATTTCAGCAGGTCAGGTCCGTAGGTGAGGTGACTCTGTGGAATGTGAGCTAACTGGTAGAAGAGTGTGATCGGATCCTAAGTCAATATATATCTAGTCTAGTATTTCTCTTGTAACTGGTCTTCTTAAAACCTTTGTTTAAAAACAAAACTTTGATATATTTGTTAAAAACAAAACTTTGTCTAGCATAAATTGAGTATGCGTTATTTCTTTGTGTGTGAACCTTTGTTCTGAAGGATTAGAAAAGGAGAAGGCAAAGGCACCCTAATATGATACTGCATCAGTTTGCAACACATAAGCAACCTACCTGTATTGGTTCAGAACTAAACTAGGTTAAGTTCAATATGGATACATTTAACAATGTGGCAATATTCCGCTACTCTGCCTTCCTCCTGGTAGTGCATCTGCACTATCATAACCCAAGTCAAATAAGGTTGGCAACAAGGAAATTTTGGTGAGCTAACAAAGGAAAAAAAATCTGTTCTTTGATCACACTAAACAGATTATGCAATGTTAACACTGAAGAGAAACTATGACAGGGTCAAGTATATCTACATAAGTTAGATATAGTCAGGTTAACAAAGCCTCATGAAATTTACCTTAGACTGCTAAAGACAGAGCTTGTGAACCTTTATGATTACCTTCAAGAATGCCACAAGAACAGGTGAGGTACCAGTGTACTGAAAGATAGAAATGGGAATTATTTTTGTAAATACAAGGTCCTAGAGGACACAGCAGTGAATGTGCAATTCACTGCCAATGTGAATATGCGAACAAATTACATCAAAACAATCATCAGCCTTCTTTGTCAGGATAGCCAGAAGCAGTAGATATATCTAGACTTTGAATGCAGCTTTAAGCAAAGGCCTGCCTGATCTTATTTTAAGCAAACTGCAGAAATAGAGACTAAAGTAATATAAGGTAGGTGCACAACTGGCTGAAAGCAAATTCAGTAGTAGGTATTAAAAAGTGGGAAGGTGGCTGAAATAGGCCCTGCTGAAATTTAATCTAGCTCTGTTCAATGTCTTTATAAGACACTGAACGCTGTCTTTATAAGCAGTTTGAATCCAGGAGTACACATCATGCTTATTAAATATGTGAAAATGCACCCTGAGAGAGCTAGTTCTGAAAATGCACTAAAACTCAAAGTAGTCTTGATTAGCTGGAAAAATTATCTGAAATCAATCAGATAAAATTCAAAATGCATTTATTAAAGGTCACAATAAAAAGGAAGGGCAAAACAAAATGGTGAACAACTGTCTAAGCTGCACTGTTGCAGGAAAAAAAAAAAAAGTCTGGAGATTTTAGTGAACCAGAAGCTGAGTATGAATCAACAGTATGATGTGGTGACAGAAGAAATAAATGTCATTCTAGAATGATTTAAAGGAGCGTTATATGTAGGACACAAGAGGTAATTATTTCATTCTCCTTAACGCTAGTGAATCCTTCGGGTATTATCTCCAGTTCTTGGCTTTGTAATTTAAGATGGATGTAAATGGCCAAGAGCAAAATAATACAAATAAGAGACTTGTAACTCATATTAGGTTTGTTTCACCCATCAGACAGAGAAACCTTGATAAGTCCTCAAATATAAATAGGGCTTACGTAAGAAGATGGCAAATCCCTGTCACCAACAATGGAAAAAGAAACATCCATTTTTTCAAGCAGGGCTGTTTTGCTGAACTACCTTGAATTTTTTTTAAACTATAAGGATAGTTAAACATTAAAACAGACAGTCTAGAGTAGCTATGGAAACTCTGTCCCTGGACTTTATTAGAAATAAGTTGAAAAAATATTTGTAAAAAATAGCCAAGGTGTGCGCAATTCTGCACTAGATCAGAGAGCTGGACCAAATGCCTCCTTGATGTCTTTTACAGCCCTTCTTCTGCATGCTGGGTGGTGATGAGACTTAACCACTATTTCTTTCACTGAACAAAGTTCAATCCTACTTACAAAGCACGCTTTCAGCTTTACCCACCATTAAAACCATTTCAGAGCACCAGTAAGAGTAGACACAAATTATTATAATGAGGTTCTGTAAAAAGATCTGTAACACAAGCTTACTGTTTTGACAATGATGTCTCTTCCAGGTAAAGCCTGGTTAAGCCTAACTGTCTAGGAGGAAGCTCATACAGTTTGAAATGCTACAGATACCTATTGGATAGGCTCTGATAAACTTTACAAGTAACTAAGGCACAACATAAGCACATAATAAGAAAAAGTATTAATACATGATACCCATAGAAAAGAGTGAAGCACTGACAGAAGATAAGTTTTTGAAGATTATTGGATAGGTTGGTGAGAGCCAGACAGAACATGGATATTATGAGCCTTAGTCCTAATGCTGTTTTGTCACTGAGAATAGACAAGAAAAAGTCCTGCTGAAGAACCAGTGAAACCCCGCACAGCTGAGAGCCCTTCCCTGAACTGACATTCCTCTTTTCCCCATGTTAGTAACATTAATGAGAGCCTAAATGTATGCAAGAACTAAAAAAACCCTACCTGACAGCTTCCTATTAAAGCAGACATTTCTATTAGAAATACTAACAGCTGCAGCCACTGAAATCTATACAAACGATCACACTATCACTAGCAGTACCTAGTAGTACCACAGTAACCACAACCAGAGTCTTTGGGGGAGAAAGAGACTCATGCAATCACAGTGTAAACAGATTTCAGCTGACATTCAAAATCGCAACGGCTCAAGGCCAGCAGGGTGTGAATCGGACTGTGAACCCGTCACAGCCACCAGAGCCAGAAACCCAGCTGTGTCTTCCCACTCAGCGAGGTCTCAAGGAAGGTCTCGGGGAGAGCTGTGGCATCTAACCAGGCTTCTGTCTCTACAAAACTCTTGCTGTTATCTGCTCTGAATTTTTGTGAGTAATTTTCATATGTATGAGCTGTCATCAACATATCAATAGTATTGATATGCATATGCTACTAGCTATAAACATTAAACATGTTTATACATGCTGAGCTCTACAGAAACTGAACCCTTGTATCTCAAAGGAAAATCTAGGTTTAGCTTTTAAATTAATTTGTAGTGCCAACATGACAAAAAACATTCAGCTGGTGAAGTGGGTATAATTGAAATCTTGAGCAAGTAGAAGAATGGAGCTAAATGAGAAGAAAATGGTCTGAGTATAGTATTCCTTGATTGCTCCTCTTTAAAACAGGGCAGACAGGAGTAAATCTAAGAATATTTTAGAAGACTTCTGCTGTAAGGCAGGGTATGTTCTGTACAGGAACATGTGCATGTACATACCTGCCATTGCAGTGTACCCCTCCAGCCCCCCACTCAGTCTGCACAGATAATGAGCTAATGAGCAGGAATTTCCACCAGCCTGCCCGAAACAAAAAAGGGTCACATCCATGCTTTGCAATGGTTTTAAACAAAAAACAGTCATTCCTTGGGATCCTGATCGGTTTTATTTACAAATGAGGTATCACAAATTCACAAAGTACGACCAAAATATTCAGAGGGCTTTGTAAAGCTTACAAACGGTAGGACTTTGAAGATGAACCACACTCGGGCAGTTTGCAACAACAGCCAACCTGCCGATTCTACTCCTCTGAAAGCACTTGACACGAGTACGCACCAAACCAGTAAAAAATAAATAAATAAATAAATAAATAACCCCTTCAAAACAGTCAATGCTAAAGGAACACAGGCACAACTATACCGTAGATAAAACGCTTTTCATTGCACACTCCCATCCTGACCCTTTTCATTCTCATCCTGCCCGGAGGATTCCCTGCCGACGTCCCCACATTTACACCTCCCGCGTACCACGCAGTACCTGGGGCATTAGAAAAACACCGGGCTGGGGTCAAGGCTGGGGCTGGGGCCGGGGCCACCCCACCAGTGGGGTGCCATGCAAAGCCTGGCCGGGCCTCTCCCACATGCAGAGCCAGGCCGCAGGAGGAGGCGCCGCTGGGGCGCCCTGCTGGGTATCCGTCAAAGGGGCGGCAGTGAGCCGGGGAGGGCCGTGGGGCACTGCTGCTTGGCAGCATCCGCCCCCAGGGCTCGCTGGCAGGACCCGGCTAGCAGCGGCTCTCACCGGCGGGGCCTGACCGCTGCGTGGCATGCCCGAGGGCGGCCGAGCCGGCGTCGCCCGGTAGCGGGGCGGCCGGCCCCGAGATAGCGGCCCTGGGGTCGGCGGACCCTGAGATGCTGGAGCCGGCGGTAGCGTGCCCAGGGATGGCCGGCCCCAAGATGGCAGCCCCGGGGTCGGCGGACCCTGAGATGGCAGAGCCAGCAGCGGCGTGCCCAGGGATGGCTGGCCCCGAGATGGCGGTCCCAGGGTCAGCAGGCCCTGAGATGCTGGAGCCGGCGGTGGCGTGCCCAGGGATGGCCGGCCCCGAGATGGCGGTCCCAGGGTTGGCGGACCCTGAGATGCTGGAGCCGGCGGTGGCGTGCCCAGGGATGGCCAGCCCCGAGATGGCGGTCCCAGGGTTGGCGGACCCTGAGATGCTGGAGCCGGCGGTGGCGTGCCCAGGGATGGCCGGCCCCAAGATAGCGGCCCTGGGGTCGGCGGACCCTGAGATGCTGGAGCCAGCGGTAGCGTGCCCAGGGATGGCCGGCCCCGAGATGGCAGCCCCGGGGTCGGCGGACCCTGAGATGGCAGAGCCAGCAGCGGCGTGCCCAGGGATGGCCGGCCCCGAGATGGCGGTCCTGGGGTCGGCGGACCCTGAGATGGCAGAGCCAGCAGCGGCGTGCCCAGGGATGGCTGGCCCCGAGATGGCGGTCCCAGGGTCAGCAGGCCCTGAGATGCTGGAGCCGGCGGTGGCGTGCCCAGGGATGGCCGGCCCCGAGATGGCGGTCCCAGGGTTGGCGGACCCTGAGATGCTGGAGCCGGCGGTGGCGTGCCCAGGGATGGCCAGCCCCGAGATGGCGGTCCCAGGGTTGGCGGACCCTGAGATGCTGGAGCCGGCGGTGGCGTGCCCAGGGATGGCCGGCCCCAAGATAGCAGCCCTGGGGTCGGCGGACCCTGAGATGCTGGAGCCAGCGGTAGCGTGCCCAGGGATGGCCGGCCCCGAGATGGCAGCCCCGGGGTCGGCGGACCCTGAGATGGCAGAGCCAGCAGCGGCGTGCCCAGGGATGGCCGGCCCTGAGATGGCGGTCCTGGGGTCGGCGGACCCTGAGATGCTGGAGCCGGCGGTGGCGTGCCCAGCGGTGTCCAGTCCCAAGATGTCAGTCCCGGGGTCGCTGGGCTCTGGGATGGCGGCCCCAGGGGCGGTGGGCGGCGCCGGGTCGGCGCAGGGGCGGCGGCGGGGCCGGTGCAGGGCGCGGTGGGTCGCCCGGTGCCGCGGCTCTGCCTCGAGGCCGGGGCAGCAGCAGGCGGCGCCGGGCCCGGTCCCGCAGAGGCCTCGCTGAAGGCGGCGCGCCCAGGGCCGGTGGCTCTGGAAGAGCAGGTAGGCGAAGGGGTTGAGGGCGCTGTTGGCCGCCGCCACGATGCCCAGCGCCGCCAGCGCCTCGCGTGGGCCGCGGGCGCCGGGCCGGGCGGGCGCCGAGGCGAGGCCGAGCTCCAGCGCGCAGCGCGGCAGGCGGCACAGCGCGAACAGCGCGATCAGCACCAGCGTCAGCTGCAGCGTCCGCGCCCGCGCGCGGGGCATCCCGCAGCCGCCGGCCCCGGCCGCCGGCCCCAGGCGATGCCGCCCGCTCCCCGCCGCCTTGTGTCCGCGGGCGGCCCAGACGGCGAGCACGATGCGGCCGTAGGCCCAGCAGAGCAGGCAGGCGGGCGCCACGAAGCCGGTGGCGGCCCGGTAGGCGGCGTAGGCCAGGCCGTGCCAGCGCGGCAGCTCCTCGAAGACGCTGCGGCAGCGCGGGCCGCCGGGGCGCGGCGCCGGGCGGAAGACGAAGGCCTGCGGCAGGGCCAGCAGCGGCGCCAGCAGCCAGCCCAGGGCGGCGAGGCCGCGGGCGGGCAGCGGCGGCCGCGCCGGGCGCCGCACCGCGTGGTGCCGCTCCAGCGCCAGCAGCACCAGGACGTGGGCCGAGGCCAGCGGGCCGCAGCCCTGCAGCAGCGGCAGCAGGCGGCAGGCGGCGGCCCCCGGCGGCCAGCCCGGGCCGCGCAGCTCGGCCGCCAGGCGCGGCAGCAGCGCCAGCCCGCAGCCGCAGAGGTCGGCCAGCGCCAGGTGGGCGATGAGGAAGTCCATCTTGCGCCGCCGCCGCCGGCCCCGGCCGCAGCGGCAGCAGCAGAGCCGGCGCAGCACCAGGCAGTTGCCCACCAGCGCCAGCAGCAGCACGGCGCCCGCCGACGCCGCCCGCGCCCGCCGGCTGGGCAGCGGCCACTGCCCCCCGGGGGCGGAGAGGTTGAGGCTGCCCCCCGGCTCCGGGACGCTGGAGAGGTTGGGCACGGCTGCCAGGCTGCTCGGGCTGAAGGGGTCTTCCATGGCTCCCGCAAAGTCCCAGCGGGCAAGGAGGAGGAGGAGGAGGAGGAGGAGGAGGAGGAGGAGAGGTGCTGCGCCGGGCGGTCCCGGAGCCCCGGTCCGTGCGGGCGCGGCGCCGCCGCCGGGCACAAACTTTCTCGGGCGGCAGGGGCAGCGCGCGGCGGCGGCGCTCCGCGAGCCTATATAGGGGCTCAGCCCGTCATGGGGCGCACGGGGAGGGGGCTGCGCACCCCCGCGGGCAGCGCGCCTCCCCGCCGGCGACCGCCTCCCCCACGCCCGGGAGCTGCCGCCGTCCTACCTCGGAGCCGCGCTCAGGCGGCGCCCCGCGCCCGCGGGCCGGGCACCGCGGCGGCCACCCGGCCGCCCCCTCGGCCCGGGCCGCGCCGTCGCCGGCCGCCACCCAGCCCCCGTGCTCTCCCCAGCCTCCAGCCCCGGTATTTTCTCCACGTACCTGCAAGGGCGTAATCCGCGCCTCCGAGATGCTACGCGGCAGCCGGCGCCCCGTGCCCCGTCCCGCGGCGGCGGGCCGCCGCCTGGCTGCGCGGCGCGGCGCGGCGCGGAGGTGCTAACCACATCGGCGCAAGCGACAGCCGTGCCGCGTCTTGTTCTGTTCGGAACAAAGCGAGGCGAAGGCTGTGCGCGGAGCCCGCTTGCCAGACAGCATCCTGTTGCACGGGCGCGGTGTGCGGTTAACACCCTAGTCTGCGGGAGGCAGCGATCAGACGCGCCAGCGGCACTTGGCAGTAGTTTCTTCCCCCCCCCCCCGCCCCCCCGGCATATTTCGAAGAATAGAGAAGGAATTAGCAAAGCTTACATTAATGAATTACCACTCATGAAATGAACTGTGTTTTGATCCACAGGATGAATCCTTCTGCTACACCAACTCCCTTTTATCGTAATTTCCACCAGATGGCACTTGGATGCAGGGACGCCTCCATCCAGCATCAGATAACGTGACTCAGAATGCACTGAGGAAGCCAAGCTCTTAAGAAAATATTAAGAAAAATGGAACTAACAGGAAATCCACCTAAAGTTTAGGGGGGAGGATAACCTTCCTCTTTTTGATCAAAAATTTTTTAATTCAGTTGGTAGATACAGTTTTAACTTAGGTTAATTCCAGGAATTAAGTTGTGCTTTCTTTGCCATATTTTGATAACTAAGTAGCTTAGGGATATTTTGTCTTTTTTAAATACGTTTATCTCAATTGGCAGATAGGATTTTATCCGTTTTGCTAATTCCAGGAATGAAGCTGTGCTTAGTGTGCCACACGTTGATAACTCGGTGACCTGGGAAAAAAACAATTATTACATTTACATTTTTATTAGTGGCTCCACGCATCCCTCGCTTCTCGAACATATTATTGTATGTATTCAGTGTTCTAAAACCACATGCTTTTGAAGATAGACAACTACACATCTGGGGCACTACGGAGAAAAAAGAAAGCTACTCTTGCTGGCCCAATGTCCTAAGGAAAGGGACTGTCATATTGACCCCAACACTTACTCTACGCTACCTGATGATGCCTGTTCTTCTAATTATGCTAAGATTATTCAGAGTGTGCTGCCCCAGAACACAGGACTACGTATTTCTGTTGCCGCCGCGGTTAGGTCCAAGGGTGCAACGTTTCCGTGCAGTTGAACGCGGCTGCCTTCCTGGCAGGATCAGGTCGGCTGTGGGAGGGGGCTGCGCTGCTCCAGCTGTGCTGTACCTTACTGCACCGGAGCGGAGCTGCTTTTCAGGCTCGATGATTACCGCAGGAGATGCCGAATTTATACGGAAAGCCACGGGACGACGGCTGTGATTTCACGCGTATTCTCAGCGTGAAAAGACGCCCGCGAAAAACACACCGCCCGCCTTAGCCGCCGGACCAGCCTCGACGCCGGCGAAGCCGGAGCCCGAGCCGACCCCGGAGCGCGGCAGGCTGCGGCGGGCCGCGGGGCAGCACGGCCGGCTGAGCCCTCGCGCCCTGTGGCGCGGCCCCGCCCGCTGAGGCTGAGGCGGAGCGCGCGGCGCGGCCGTTACGCCCCCGGCGCGCGGGGGGGCGGCCCGCAGTGCCCGCCGGGAGCTGTAGTCTCGCTCCCGCTCGCCCCGAGGCGGGCAGCGGCTCGGTAGGTGTGGGAGGCGCGCGGGGGGCGGGGCAGCGGCAACGGCCGCAGGGCGCGCGCCGGCCCCCGTGGCCGCGCGCGGGCGGGCGGCGGCGGCGGGGCAGCCCCCTGGCGCCGCGCCGCGGCCGGGAGGAAAGTGCGGCGGCGGTGCTGCCCGCCACCGTCTCCTTCCTCCCTCCTTCCCTCCCTCCGTCGCGGCGTGCCAGCGGGAGGGCGTGGAGTGGTCAGGCGTTTCCCGGAGCCTTGCTAGGGCCCGCCGGGCAGGCTGCGGGGAAAGGGAATGTTTGGGGATTTTCTGGTGTTTGGTTAACCGCGTTTCGTCAGAGCCGGGAAGAGAAACTGGCTGTTCCTGGCGCTGTCGGCCTGCCCGGGCGAGGCGCGTCCAGCGAGCCCAGTGCCACCGAGCCAGCCCGGGCCTGCCGGCGGGGCTTGAAGCAGGGGGAAGGTTTGGTTTGGGCTGTACCCTGTTTCCGAGCACCTGTGCTCCTCTTCCCCTCAGTAGTCCCGGGATTATTGGCAGGACGCGCTCTGGGTCTTGCGCTTCCGCTCTGCTGGGATGCAGTGAGGTCTGAGAGGCTTGCGCCGACAGTTGTACCTTATGAGTCTTGTTTAAACAGAGGGATTTTAGCTTGGCTAGTGACCTGGAAACAAAGCAGTCGAGCAAAATGGATTTTTAGTTCCCCTTACGTAGCATGCAATGGAAACTACACTTTCCAAGGAGCTCTAAGAGGGCAAACAAATAAAATGCCAATTTCATGTGCTTTTAATAGGTGACTGTTTACTAGCTCAGAAATTCTATGATAAGGGCCTAATGCCAGTCTTTCGCTGTTTCAGGAATGGGAGGAAAGCAACAGCCCATCTTTGTTACAGTAGGTTCCTGCCACAAGAGGCAGTGCTGCAGAAATAGCATCACACCAGGGGCTGAGAGTTGCCTGCTGGAAAAGTGGAAAAGCATGTAAAATGAAAACCGGCTTGGAGGGCTATCGGACTTCTCTTCCATAAGGTTCCCCTGCCCATCCCAACCTCTCCCAGACTGGGAAGGGTGCTGTAGGCAAGAAGCCGCTGCCTCCTTCTGGGCTTTCAGTGTCTACTGGACTGTTTTGGTTTGAAATCTCTCCTCTTTTTTTGTTAATGCTTTGCAAGTATGTTTCCACTTCATGGATGAGAAAGTGAATGAGAAAGTGGCCAACAGCAGAACTGCAGTAAAAGAGTTTAGTTGCAGGCTTTTCTTGTTATTGAGTCTTTAATTAGTTGTCTTTCCTAAGGGAAGGCAGTCTTCTGCCAGTGCTTTTTCTTAAACTCAGTACTGTGTTAACAAGTACACATTGCCTTGAGGGCTTTGTTCTGTAGGACCTGCTTTTGCTGGGGCTGCTCTTAAACGGTTGATTATAGATAAACATGGAAGTGTTTACATCTCAGTCTACCTGTAAAACGAAGCAGTTTGCTATTGTTACTTATTCCAGTTAATAAATATGGGATGCACAAGACGCTAACAATCTCAGCCGGGTTTCAGTGTTGGGCAGTTGTATAATATATGTATACAAATGTGGGCTGGCTGTAGAAATGTCTTCACTAAATGAACAGGAGATTTGGTGCTAAGTGTTATTTTAATACTGGTCAGGACATATCTGTATCTATCTATCTGCCTATCTACATATATAATTTCTGATTGCTGTCTTCACAAGAATGTTTCTAACTACAAGCACCCGTATTTTAAGATTTTGGCTGATCTGGGAAGTTTATACACAGAGTTAGTCAAAAGGTGATAGTAAAAATTGGGAGTTTCCTATTCCAGCTCTCATGATTAGATTGCTACATGCTATGCTTATTTTCTAAAGAAAATAAGAAAAATGTGAATGTTTTATCAGGCAGTTCTGTAAGTCTGAAAACTGTGACATTTTGCTTTGTAGGCAGGATTTGGTAGAGCACCTGTATCTGGAGTGCAAAGAATCTGTACTTAGAGCTGATCATGCATAAATCAAAAAACAACTGGCCTTGAAAATACCATGGTGTTATCCCAGTCTTCTTGGTATAACATCTTATTAGGAAACATGTGGTTGTTGAGCATGAATACTCATGGGAGGGTAATAAATGACTTATAAACGTGGTTTTAAATTCATGTGACCCACTTGATGGGAGGCAGTCATGGAGTGTTGCTTATAAAGAGAAACGCAGTAAATCGAACTTGGAGCTGTGCTGGTCTGTTATCAGGGCAGTCCCAGATCTTCTCTGCTTTATCAGTCCTGGCACAGATCACTCCAGCCAAGCTGAGCCTTGTGAAAAGCCTGCTTTTTTTATGCTATTAGGGCCAGCCCCGCTATCTCACAAAAAAAAGCTTTTCACAAAAAGAAGCACTTTGATAAAAGCTGCTACGCGTGTGAACAAAGCAGGCCTAGCTGTGGTAGGAATACTGAAGAGAGCCAATGTTGGAAATCATTATTCTGAGCCTTCATTTCTTCGTGTGTTTTCTCATCTCTGTTGTGATCTGGTGTGGATCTAAGGTACTGTATGGCTAGCTGTGTGACTGAGAAGTTATACAACTCTTTGTAACTCTTAACCCTCTTTGCAACTTCATTATGTCTGCCTGCGGTTCCTCTTTATTCTCAATGTGTACCAAGATTTTTTTTAGCCTGACTTTCTGAGGAAGTGAGGATAATGTGGTTGTGCTATGAACATGCTATGTGCCTATGAGGAGTTCTAAGGTAACTGGAACGCAGCAGCTAATTGTAACCAAATTTGAGAGGAAGATTAAAAGTCTCGAAGATAAGACTTTCATATAGGTTTTGTGCTAAAAGAGGGAGACCTACTTATGCCCCCTATTGAAAGAGAGAGCCTGTGTCAGACATTTGAAGTAAATAGGGAGAAGAAGGAAAAAGCAGAATACATTTGCTAAAAAGCTCGTATGGATAAAGCGTCTCGCTGGACAGGTTTTTTTCCCTTTTGCAGGCAATGTTTTTACTTTTTTATCAACTTGTATCAGTTTGTATTTCTAGTTGTAATATTATTTAAACAATATTGGATTTAGATGCAAGTGCTAATTTTTGCATTTACAGCAAATGCTGTATTTTGCATTTAGCATCTTTGTGTTTGTTTGTATATAGATTTTGAGAGAAGACGGTGATTAAAGTGTAGAGTAAATAAATAGAGATTTAGAATTTATCTTTCTCTGCCTCAGGCATCAGTTTGCAACAGTCAGCATTCCCACTCCCAGTTCTGTTAATGAACACATTGGCTAAACACTGTTATCAAACTCCTGTGCTTTGTTTCATGTGCATATTGATAATCTTTTATGAAAACTTCTGTTTCTTTCGTGTTACACGTTAGATGGCTAGTGGCTTCTCTGTGACTAAGGCATCCATTCTATATGTAGAAATCCAAACACGAATTGTTTTATAAGGTGTCTTTTTGAATTTTTTGCATTTTAAGGACATGGATTTGCACAGCTCAGGCAAAGGAACAGTTGAAACGGAGCCTGATGCACCTGTATATGTTGGTAAAGAAGATGACATTAAAAAGTCCCAAAGAATAACCACTAAGGTCAATGACAGAGAAGTCGTTGTTTTCTACCACGAAGGGAAATTTTATGCTATGGACGCTCGCTGCTACCGTAAGATATTTGCACATATGATCTTGATGTTGTAACAATTACGTATAAAATTTGTTACATAACTTAATATCATTTTCTACCATGTTTTAGATGCAGGAGGTCCTTTACATCTTGGAGAAATAGAGGTATGTAAGCATAATAAAAACAGTGCATGAATAATGAAATCTTCTAATGCATTTTTGAATACTTTTATCAGAACGTTATGTTGAAAGAAACAGGTAGTTTTGTAAGAATAGCATTGCCTCTCACCCTATTTAAGATGACATTTTATACATGTTTTTATCTCATGAAGCTTAAATGAAGGGAGAAATGGGGTTAGAATCTGATTCCCTTTGCTGTATGGATGCATCCCGTAATGGTAGAATATTATTATAAGGCAGTCGTACTATGAACGTTGGAAGGAAGGGCTGATACTGTGCACCTCTTGGACACAGTTCTCCAGCACCAAATGAATCACCAGTCCAGTTCGCTACTAAAACAATGGTGCTCTTAGAAATCAAACTTTATATTCCTGCATGAACAGTGCAGTGCAGTACAGGTAAATCACTAGGCATATCTTTTGGCATAAAATATTTTCCAAGGAGAGGAAGAGTCAGAAGTCAGTGGCTCACTTTTTCTCCCTTTTTTGTTTGTTTTTTTGTTTGTTTTCATTTTTATTTTCAGGATCTCAATGGTCAACCATGTATTATTTGTCCTTGGCATAAGTATAAAATTACTTTGGAAACAGGAGAAGGATTATATCAAGCCATAAACCCTATGGAACCATCACCAACACCACGGTGGCAATCAAAAGGAGTGAAACAAAGGATTCATAAAGTTACCGTAGACAACGGAAACGTTTATGTGAGTCCTCCAGACCTGTCTGTAAGCTTTGACTCAGACTATTATGCTGACAAGTACAACAATAACGGTGATTTCACTATGGAAAAATAAAGCAAACTGCAAGTAACAGAACAAGTGACAGCTATAAAGTAGAATCCTTGAAGTGAATGTCCATTTGAAGAATCATTGTCATCAAATAAAAATTTAGCGTGTCTGTAAAGATTGTTTCCAGATGAAATTCTAATGCTAATGTTACGTTAAAGCACTGAATGATGTAGAAATGAAAAGATAAAAATAGAAGCTCCTATGTTCTCAGAATTGACTGACCTTGTGCCAGTGAAATGTTTTTGCTATCGCCTTTCAAAAAGTGTTATGTACAGCAGACTGCTTCATAATACTTGACATTTTAGAAATCCTATTTTGCTGGAATTCTCTTAATTTTCAGGAGAGAGAGTAGTAGGGAGAGTAGTATAGTATATTACTGCTTATAAAACACATTGGAAAGTTTAAGTTAAATAGTCTGGTATAAAGGTTATATTTATATATTTAACAGTTTATGCTTATAATACCTTCTGTATAAATGACATTGAAATTTTAAACTTTTTAGATATGCAAGTAATCTCTGGTCTTTATTAATCTAAAGAGCCAGATTTTCACAAAGACAAGTACATAACGTGAATATGTTTTAATGTGCTTCTCTATGCCTATTCGTATGTCACTACTTTGGTTCCATGGTACTTATTTTCTTCTTCCTCCCTGAACTCCTATTGGTAGTACATCATATAATGTCACCAATACTTGTCATGCATAATTCATTTTTCCTGATTCTATTGTTGGATAAGAAAGAAGCTGTTGGGTTAAAAAAAAAATTGGTACATAATGTAGCGGTTCTTTTTTTGTTTTGCTCGTGTGTGTGTGTGTGTTTTTTAACTTGTTTTAAATACGTTATTCATTTAAAAAAATATACTTTCTATTTAGATCTAAAGTTTAGTTTCTATATGTGAATTTACTGTATGATATCAGATCTGCCCTGATAAGCCTGCTCCCAGGAGAGGGTAAGTTTCCCTCTATGTTGTCTTGCGTGAAGAGCAGGCCGTGGTCTGAGATGTGGTGGAATCTCCTACCCAGCCCGTGCAGTCAAGCATGCTGCTTCTAAGTTCATGGGAGACATTCTGTAAAGCTTAGCATCAGCCTGGAATGCTTGACTTGTCTACCTGTTAACGTGGCTGCATCATAGCTCCGGTTCTTTAGAATGCAGTTTTGGTGCTTTGTAGGCTATTTGCAGAAATTCTGTCCTATTCAGGTTCAGTTTCAAGCTAACTGGTCTTCATCTGTGAGTTTCCCTCATTCGTGCATTGGATTGTCTTAATGTATGTGAATAATAAGTAGGCCTATGTTTTCATTTAAATATATTTAAAAGTACTGGGGAGTAGAGGAATATCAAAGGAAAACATCTGTGTCTGATTCATCACGATGAAAAAAGGAAAGCACGTTATCAATTTAAACATGATGAATCCTTCATATAGTGATATAAATTTAGATGTCTGCATCTGATTGTGTCCCCTTACATTGGTTTTGTGGCCAGTAGAGAGAAATTGGCAACTTTAAGGTTGCCCATTTCTAAACTTTAAGGTAAATCTGACCTATTTAGTTGTGTATTTTAGAACTACGCCATAGAAATGCATTCCTTCTGCTCCTCTCGTCCACCATTAAATCAACTGGTGCTGAATAGTTCAGATGTAAATGCCTGCCTTCTGTCAGATGAATCACATCCTGCTCATCTGCTAGAAATTGCTGTTATTTACTGACCAGTTTTGTGTGTTTTTTCTGTATATTCTTCTTTCTTACCCTTGCAGCCACAGTGTAGGTGGTAGGAAGGTAAGGAAGGAAAGGAAGGAAGATGGTGAAGTGATACAGCTGCTACTCCAGAGGACCTGGAGCATACATTGCTTTGGGTCACGCTGAGGGGGAGGGAATATTGCCTCCCTTTCTTCTCTTCTACCCCACCTAATTTCACTTGTGATGAAATTTAAACATTAATATCTTGTGCTATTGAAAAATATGCATCACAGAAAAATACTGTACAGTCCTCAGCTATACCACCAGTGATTTGTGTGACTGCTACGATAGGGGCTTTCTTTTGTTTGATTTTTTATTTTTCCAGTATAAAGAAACTCTGGAGACATTAATGGTAACAACAGGTATGGTAGTCGTAAAGACCGTAAAATACGTACAGCCCAAATTAAGCACTCAACTACAGCAGCAAGTAGCTCTCAGTCTTGCCTGAGCTTTGTTTAGAACTGTAGGTCCACTTCCTGATCCAGTGCGGAATGAAGGATGTGAATATTGCTGCTAATTGACTTTTCAACAGGAAATTCAGGAAAGTCTTGCTTCTCCAAAGGGTATTAATTGGAACTTTCTCCATCTCTGTCCTTTTCATCACTGTCGTTCTTAGTGTTTTCTCTTGAGGATTTTTCCTCTTGAACAATATTTTTTATTTTTCATTTTTCCAAGTACTGCTTTAATAAAAATTGCCTATTTAAATTAACAAAGATACAGTTTAGTGTAAGAAAGTTATGATTTTGAGTAATATGTTGACATTCAGTAGAACGCTAGCAGTAGGAAGTTTTACCTAAAAGTTTCACGTGCGTGTTCGTGTCAGTGGAATAGTGCTCAGTCTTTTGCAGCATTGAATTTTCTAGCTAAAATCCAGTGAAGTGCTTGATCGTGCACTCACTGTTAACCATATGAAATCAGGGGAACGTCATGTTCATATTTAAGTGCTTTGATAGGTCACTTGTAATAAGTACTTCTCTACTATACTATTTGCAAACTTTTAAAGAGGTTTTGCTTTTACTTTTAAATACACTCTTATTTACAGGGAGATGGCACTTATTTATTTCCTGAAGTTTGTCAATCAGTTTATTTTTCCCTCAATTCTCTTGTTGATGGTCACATAAAGAATAGAGAATTATTAACTTAAGTGGTTATGGACAAAGGAGGGAGAGTTGGGTGGCTGTTAGGTTTCTGGTTTTTTGACAGCAAAGAAGAAAACCTGCAGAATGTTAAGGCTGCTATGTTTAAAAAAATGTTCAATTCCATTTTGTTTACTATCGCATATTAAAATATGCACCTAACTTAAGTTATTGTAACCTTTTAGGGTCAGAGAGTTGGATATTTCTGTGTGTAACTTCCATAATAATATTACACTTCTGTGCAACAGCTGTGTAAAGTACTAATAAGGTTGTAGCCAGATGATGTGGAAAAATGCTAGAAGACAGATTGTGATGACTTCTAATGTAAGAAATATAAATATTTCACTTGCCTGATAGTTATTCCTCCTAACTTCTTTTCAGAGCAATGCTTATGCTTTTCCAGAGTGAAGTACAAGCTATGTCTCAGTCTGTAGCCAAGGCCAGCTCCATAGTATCATATGGCACTTCCAGAAGTGCAAGGATTAGGTGTTTTACAGTTGGCAGCATACCTCCAGATTTGCTTATGTCACTATTGCCACAAAAGACCCATTTCTGCATGCTGTTTTTTGTCCTGCCAACCCATGTTTTTAGGTGCAATTCGGACATCTTCACATTAACCAATGTACTCCTGAATTTGGGAACGTTTGGTGATGCATACGCTCATGTTCAGTTCTGAAGTATACTGAAATATTCGATGAAGAAACGGAAAAGACTGAAGTTAGCTTGAGAAGGGAACCAATAAGGAGACTGACAATGGGTGGAGAGAGAATACCGAGGGAGCTAGAATGTGAATGAGAGACCTGAGACTGGCAAAAGTAGGATGAGGAGCTGAGGCCAAGTGGAAAGAAGTTAGGAATATCAGGACAGGTATTCGGTTGTCGGGTAAAAAAGAGAAGATGATTGGAAGTCACGGGGGAAAGGAGACTTCAGGAAAAACAGAAAATGCAGCAGAAGATACTTCAAGAGCAAGGAGACTGAAAAGGATGGGGCATCTACGACTATCAGGAGAAACACTGGTAGCAATAAGTGAAGACTGGAGAATGGCTGTTTGACACTGGTAGCAATAAGTGAAGACTGGAGAATGGCTGTTTGAGAGGAGAGACTAACAGCTGAATAAGGAGATGAGGAGTGGCTAAGTTAAGGGAGTGGGACTGAGATGTTTAAGGGACAGGGAAGAGATGGAAAGAATAATAGTTGTGGGCAAGAGACCAGAAAGTCATTGGTTGCATAACTAAAGCTTTCTGGAGAGATATGTTGATGCAGAATTGCAAAATCTACCCTCCAGATCATTCAGTAGAAGTGTTTTGTTGGTGATAGTTTCGGGAGTTTAGTTTAGTTTTGACAAATGTGTAAACACCATCTGTTTTCCCGTCATTAATCAGCCTAGCAAAGAACAGAGAAACGTATTTTATGCTTTGGCTTGAAAATTTTCGTGATGACTCTGCAAGACATTTAAGTGCTGTAAGCTACTTCTAAAAGCAGCTTGAACAGAATAAACAACAGTTATATTTATCCTATCATAAAGCCATCTTTTTGAAAAAGCCAGATAAAACCTAAGACTGCAGTAGTTTGAACTCCAGTTTGAGCCTTGACCTGAGGTTGCTGTACTGTAAACATTAATTAGACATTATTAATCACAGGGCTGGATGCTGTAAGTTTTCCTTGCTGCATGTAATACGTTGTTCTGCAATGTCCCATTGACTTTGCTCCGGTGTACTCGAAATAAGGTCCTGTTTCAGTGTAACAAGAGCTAGTGAAGTCAGGTCCAGAATTCCAGGCCTAAAAAGCTTATGAAAATACCCCATTAATAGGTGCAGCATATGAAGCACGTATACTGGTGAGAGCCAGTCTTTGCTGGATAGGAGATCACATCCAGCAGGGAAAAATGTCTAGTCTGTAGGTAAAGTAGTTTTCAAACCAAACATTTATTCTCAAAGTACTAACCCTTCTCAGTAGCACTGTACGGTTCCTTATTTTCATGTTTAATTTTGAAATGAAATAAACTCTGAAGTTTATTTTATTTTGATACGACTAGGGAAAGTAATTCATGTTGTTACTTCTGCTGGTCACGCAAACATTGGCTTAGGGAGTCGGATTTCACCAGTTCTCTAAGCATCCCATTAGTCTGCCCACTTGATTCACTTTTTGAAGGTTATTGGAGGAAGAAGGAGTTGGGGAATGGAAGTAATATTGCTGAAGAGGTGCTAGGGCATTCTTCTTGTGGGGGAAGAGGGGTTATGAATGCAGAGATTCCCTTCTACTTGCAGTTTTGTGGGACAGTCGGCTGCAGCTCTGAGACAGCCTAAGCTGATCTAAATGGTAGGTGCTTCCCCCTCCTCAGCTGCGTGTACTCACCTCCTTCCCCTTCGCTGCTCCGTTGCTTGTTGTCTCCTTTGCCAATACGTTTCACCACACCAACCCTGCAGAGAACTATTCGCTTTTTTGGCTGAGCAAAGGGTTCACTGAACTCTGGAGTCGGCATAAGGAAGGTTTGGCTGGCAGCAAAGAGGAGGTGGGCCTGAGCAGCCAGCAGGGCCAGGTCTCTGATCTCAGCATGAGGTGACCAGCCATATTCACCACTTTCCACCTCTCCCAGGTCCTTAGCTGTGGTACTCAGGAGACTTGTTCTCCAGCAAAAAATAGCAGGTAGTTTTCTACTGGGTCAAAAAATTCAGTCAGATCAGAGAATGGTGTAAGGAGGGTCAGAAACAGCACAGTACTAGTAGTGAGCAGATGCGGAAGGAATGCGTGGAGAGCAAGGGAGTGTGATGCGTTAGATCAGTTCTATGTAATTTTACCCATCGAATATTGTTTCCTGTAGGATTTATTCATGCAAACCTATTAAGTGGAATTTCTTACTTGAACAAACATTAAGTTGAGTTTTCAACATTTGACATCTATAAATTACGAAACTGTGCTACAGATGGTGAAGTTGACAGTTTTACTTGTAGTAACACAAACTGGGAAATGGAATACTGTTAGAAAATCTACTTTCCTACATTACTTACAGAGAACATCCAAAGGGGTCTTCATTAGCATTCAAAGATGATCTCTCACTTGAACCTTATAGAGAGGCCACTTTGGTGTGCCAATATTTTTCACAAGGTGACCAGGTATGGTATTTAGCCCTGCAAATTTTTGTAGCACTTACGGCTGCAAGAGTTTGGCAATAGATTTTGAAGATGCAAATATTCTGCTTAGCCCGTTAATGACTCTTACTGTGTGAGATAAAGAGAGTGCCCTGACAGGCACTGACCGTGATGCTTGAACAATGGGATTGTTTTGAGGAAAGAAATGCTTGAGAAATACTGTTTATTATTGCAAACTCTAGTAATTAAAGCATCAAGGCTTATGGAGGAAAGACTATTCCAGAAATAATTATCTTATGTGAAAGTTATGGTAAAATGCGTGCCATTTTATTACAAAAATTAGTTGCGATTAGTTTAACTGTTAATTAGTTGTGATTAATTTTTCATTTAACACGAAGAAATTAAACAATTTCATTTGTGGCTTTCCATGTTCTGCTGGTATTTTGCTGAGGCTGTGATGGACTAAGGACCCAAGCAACACAAAGACTATAGGTAAAAGTTATATCTTTTTATTAAGCCAAGCACTGCAGTTGGGAAAAACTCCTGAAGGTTTTCAGCACACTGAAGTAGGGCTCTCGTGCCTGAAAGCTTTTCTAATTTTTCCATCTATGCGAGTTGTTTAAAGAAAGATATTATTGTTGCTTGCAAATTACCTGCTTTGTGTTAACACCCAAGTTACCGACACGTCCTGTCCTCGTTCAAGTAATAGCTATCACATTTTTTATGATGCTATATACTTAACATCTTGAAAAAAATTCTATGCTTATTTAGCACAGATGGCTCCAGGGAAATAACATACTTTTGTACCTGCTGTTTGGCCCAGGCATAGAGTACAGTGGTAGCCTTCCCTGTAATTGTTTTATTGCCTTTCAGTGTTCCTAGCTCTGTACTGGCTCAGCACCAAGAAACTGCCACTATCATCCAAATTTAAAAAGTAGTAGGTGCTCAGGATGCTTAGCACCTGCCAGGAGACTGTCACGCTCACTGGATTTTCCAAGAGACTCAGCATCCAAAGAAAACCTGAAGCTCACTATCAGATGCAGGTGTGCATGTGAATTTTTATTATCGGCTCAGAGCGTAAAGGGCTTGATAGAGCATGTGCTAAGCTGAAACAGTGCTTGATCATAACTAAACCCATGTAATGTTTGACTCTTGGTGATTTTATCCATTGTTGTTAACAATACATTTTTTAAAATAATATTGCTAATTGATTAATGTAAGGACAGGCGTATTAGAAATGCTTAAACTGTAGAGGCTAAACATACTAATAATTAAAAACGTGCTACTTTTGTGTTCATTTCTAATCACAGTGGGCTTTGCTCCTGTCGCTTGGACAGTGCTAGCTATAATGGGAATTATCTGTTCACTTCTGTGGACATCTTTTACAAGATGCTTCTTTACTGACCCATGGCACTTTTAATCTGCTTTGTTTCCTTCCTCTTACTCCCAACCCCTTCTTCCAGGATAACTTGCAAGATTCCAGCACTTATCAGTGGACGATGCCAGGTGAAAGGTCCCTGTTTTCCTCACGTATTACTTGCTTTGTGTACAGAATGCTTATTTTTTAGTAGAACTATTTATATTCATATAGTGTCTAGCATAGGGGAAGGTGGTGCTGCTTGTCCATTACTGTTGTCCCTACGAACAACCTTCAACTCGAAGCTTCATGGGAAATTTTATTCCTCATATGCTTTCGGTTATTATCATGTAGAAGCCTGATTTGCTATCCTACATACAATAGTATCCAAACATACTAAAGAAAATACAACAAACTAATCTTTGTAGTTCTCCTCTGAGGTAAAAGGAGAGCATGAAGCGCTAGAACTGGATCTATAAAGGGCCTTACTTAGAAGCCCAAAGCAGAATTTAAGCACAACCTTGATTAGTTGTTCCTCCATTAGCCAGCTGAGCTAGCTCCCAGTCCAGCATTTCAGATGTGGTGGGAGGAGAGGGAGCTGAACTCCAGCCAAGGCCAACCCACTCCACAAGGAACATCAGCAACAAAGATTTCCGCATTCTGCTACCCAGCCCTTCAGCACCCTATGGAGCTAGTAATATTCTGCAGGGCATGGTACGTTCACCGTTGCAACAGCTGCTTTTCTTTTTCAGTTAGGATATATACACATAGTTGGTGCTGATGCAGAAAATTCCAACTAGGCTGTCACTTGTTGCTGAACACACCCACCCACTCTCTGCTTGGGAGCAATGCAAGAGCTACTTGATCCCAATAGCACTGAGGAGGCTGAGGATGAAACTTCGGCTGGAACCTCCAACTGGAATTTCTTCCTCTGTCTCACCTGTGCAGTGAGACTGGAGTGTATATGCCAGAGTTTAGCCAGAGAAAGGGCTTTATTGGTGGGGTATAAGCCTTTAGGGCTTTTATGGTAGCCTGAAGAGTTTCTGAGGGTTTGTATTTTGATCTTAGGTGCCAGAGTCCCTAAATTTGGTTGCCTAAGTATTTTTGAGAATCTGGACCTTACTCTCATTTTCCTGATTGTTGATGGGATGGCTTCCCCCCTCTGCTTCTCCCCCCCCCCCCCAACAATTTTTGAGGAGGATGCTTTTGCAATGAATGGTGACTAGAATACACTTACTTACAGTAGTTTATATCCAGAATGGAAAACTCCTTTGTGAGAACATTCATGGCAGTAAAATTCAGTAAGCCAGGAACACTCATGTGACTGTTTGACTGTTTCAGTTTTACTACAAGCCAGGAACACTCATGTGACTGTTTGACTGTTTCAGTTTTACTACAGCTGGAAATTCATCCCGAGTCTCACCTATAATGTCCATAGCTGTTCTCTGAAATACGTAAGCTGAGATAAAATTAAGTAGTTTAGACATAGTTCAGCATCCCATAAAAACAATGGGAATGTGTAAGAATGAGTAGAATAGGGAAGTTTTGGGGATTCAGGACTACATACCTTGTCCAGAAACTCTATCACTTGCCCACAGAGCCACCCACTTGGGTTCATGGACATGTTGTGTCTGCAGTAAGTTCTCTTCACTCCTCAGAGACATGTACCTTTCACACCTTAAGCCCTGTAACTCAGATGAAGTATTACCATAGTGCATCTCTTAGATACTTAGCATTTGATGTTGTGTCCACTGTATTAGCCCATAGGAAAAAAAAATCCCAAATTATCAGGTAAGTGTCTACATCTCTCATAATTTTGTATGAAGATACTAAAAAACAATGTACATATTTTATTAGTGAAGATGCAGGCACAAGGCTCTTAATCTGGACAATTAAGCTGTTTGTTACATATATCCAAATGTCCTCTACAGTTCTGCATTTTCAGAAGGATAACTTTTATCAGTCAATTCTTTTGTGAACAAAGTTATGCATACTTTGTGAAACTGAAGCAGAAATTAACATTTGAAGTGTTCACTAATTTTGGTCTAGATGAGTATTCCTCTAGAAAAGAGTGCAAGTACTAAAAATGAAACAAAATTGATTTCTGGCATCTACTCAAACACTGTCCCCATATCTCCCTATGACAAAATGGAAACAGAGACCAAAATTCCTTCAGGCTAAACAAAATAAATATGATTTCCTGTGGTTTTTAAGTTCAAGAGAGAGAAAAACAGAATGGCTCTAACTCCCTTTCCTGAGATTTGACATAAGGAACACAACTCAGTTGTTGCCCTTCACAAAGGGCAGCAGTTGCCATTACTTTCACTGTAATGATTAGCTTTTCCATTACTTAAGCAATGACATATTTAGCCACTTGTTATATGCACTAGGCTGGTTGCCAGGAAGTTAATGAACTCGACCTATGCCTGGTTCCTCAGAGTCCTCCCCAGAGCTTTGTAGTCTGGACTCTGAGGGTATGGTATACTCCATCACAGACTAATCACTGACGACCAATGAAACCAGTAAATTACCAACATAAATTTAAATTCAAATGGTTCCTTATATAATTATATTGACTTAGGTAGTCATCAACACCAGAGAACAAAGCTGGAAATGTGTGTGGACAGTTTAGGTATTCCTTGCATGACTTCAATCAGCATGTTTTACAAAGAGCTTTTTGATAGCTGTGTGGCAAGGCTAGGTTAGATACAGAGGCAGTACTGTTTGTGGACCTGCTGAAGGGTCGCCTGGTTATCTGTTACCAGGTATGTAATGGAGGAGGACTGTGTTCCCACGGTCCCAGTAAGTCCCGTGACAAAGGTGCTGCAAGGGGGAAGAATGGCAGCAAGACTTTCAGCCCATTTGTTTTTTCAGAGTTGTTCCAGATAAAAGAGAGAGTGCAACTTCAGCTTGGGACCTTTGACAAACTCTTAGTGTTTAATGTAAAACAGGCCACTGCAACTTTGTATTTGTACCTCAGGAACAACATGAACGTTAGTAAGGAACGAATACTACTAACAGAATCACTGCCGACATCTTTTACATGCTGCCCATCTCCCAGTTTCCCTTGAGCCAGGGAAACAAAACAATAGAGGGCAACGTGCCAGAGAAGCAACAGAGTTAAGGTTGGTAATATCCAAGTGGAAGAACCGAGTTTCCAAAACAAGGAGCCCTGTTTGGAAGATTTTTTAAAAACCATTTCAGAGCAGGCACTTTGCGAATTAACTTTAGTTTTATCTCACAGAAAATGGGGCATGTTGCTTACTCACCTGAGATGGGATCTTAAGTGTCTTAGCAGAATACTTTATGGTACCTGGGAATGCTACTTAGCCACAGGATACAGGCTTCTTTTAATTGTCATTACGAGAAGCTAAGGTGCATGATTACATACAAACTTTCTACATAAATACAGCTCTGATAGGCTGCAACTCATGACGAATGGGAAATGAGATGCAAGATAATTTCTTTATTCAGATGATGTCCATCGTTTAAAAACTGGAGAACCAGGCTCAAATACATAAACATAACATATAAGGATACTGTAGCAGCTTCAAACCAGTGCCTTTTTATGAGGGCATGACTTATCAATACTTCTTTGCAATAGTGCTTTTATACTGCTGTGAAATACAATCTTAACTGTATTAGTATCCCACTGTATTAATACACACAATGCATTCTCTCCTACTATTATCAACTAGGGCAGAAGAGTAGCATCTCATACCATTTTTCTTCAAATACAAAACCACAACAGCCTTGAATTTAGGGGCAGAACCTCTGGAGCGGCAAAAGGGGCCAAGAGATTTTTTTACAGGATGTCTTATAACAGGATTTAGGAATCGCACACTGATCCCTTGCAAGTCCTCGCTGATATAATAAAGACAATAGGTGAATGAAGACAGACATAGATCTTTAATCCTGAAAAAAACAGTATATATGTCCAGTAGTTCACTTCTGGACTTATATGTTCAATATTCTCTAACAGAATTACTGAGTATTTTGTTTTATCTTAATTGCTCTATATGTAATCTATGCCACATTTACAATGCATGCCTTTGGGACAGGAACACTGTAGTATCTGCGTTTTCGTTGAAAAACTACCACAATTTTCTAGCAAGATAAAAGGATAACGATCCCTATTCATTATTCCTGGCAAATGAGGCAAAAATTAAAATCAACTGTGCTTGTTAATTTTAGTCCCATAACTGAGTCAAGATACTGAAAGCCTGTTTTTCCAGAGTACATAATAACATACAGCTCTTCTATATGAATAAATAGCTTCCTTCACGGTGGTTTCAGGTGAGCACCCTGTACTTACATAAATCATAACATAAGGTCTCAAGAAAATGAGAAATAGATTATTCATTGCCAATTAAATTTTTTTCAAGTGATTTTTCTAGATTTATTTTAAAATTCTAGCAAGAAAAGAATTCTTTAATAGTAACTGAAAATTTTTCACATATATAATAAACTTAGATACAAGCGCTAAATGACAATGTACTACATACATTTGAGACAAGAATCCTTTTAACGTTACCAGTGTTCACAGGTGCTATTGCAACCCTGTGCTACAGCCTTGGCAATACAGATTTGAGAATGTCTCTACATCCTCAGTTCCTCTTAATCTGGGATATAAAGAGAGTAGTAAACCACTGGAGGAAAGAGGAGAAAAAAGGTGGTAAGTGAATGTTATGTCTAAATCATGTAAAGACAGCATCAAGTGACAATCGCCATGCCTTTCAACCACGGAGCAACTCCAAGTCTAGTCTAGAACTTTCAGTTTCATGGAACTCGATTTCAGTTCTTTGTGAGTGAAAACCTCGGCATAGTATCATTCCTACATTCCTCTAATAAAGTGTTGTAAAGGGTATGAATGAAACTTCAGCTTGCCTTCTGCAGGTGTTCTAGAAGAGAGATACCATTTCGTGAAGTCACAGACACAGTTTGGCTTTGGTGGAAAACGTGCTTGTTTAGAATGCCAAAAGCTGCTAAACCTTAACAGATCTTAATCAAGGTATACAATGAACAATTAAATGTACAATTGAATTCAGTCAGCAAAATGTCTTCTCTCCTGTGCTCAAGTAGGTAAACTTTTATTTTAAAAACCTTCCTCAAAAATATAAAACCATGAAGATAGAGGTTAGCACGGCCAAAAAAAGGACAGGAAAAAAAAAAAGACAGAAAAAACAGACAAGTTTACATCAGCTGATGCTACTACAACAGAAAGATTGGAGAAAACCTGGGAAGGAAAGGCTTACGTTAACGTTGAAAACAAATGAACGCGAAATAACAACATGGGGTCCACTGTAACACTTTAATATCAGTCTGCTTGTGTTTCGCTTTCTTTTATAATTAGTTTTTTACAATGGCATTTTCCAGTACTAATGCTCATTATTGTATTTTTAATGTTCTTTTGTGCAATTATTTTTAATAATCAGAAGTTACTTTAAAAACAAAATTTTGCTATCATTTATGGTATTACATAAGAGGTCTTCCTTCTAAAATATCAAAAATGTCATTTAAGCTGTATTCAAGGCATCTCAGAAATTCCTGTAGTTCTTCATCTAAATAGCTAGTTGCATTACATCCTAACCAGTTGTCCGACACATGATATCCAATTCCAAAGCCATCTGATACTACTGGCCCAAATCCACCAAGATTAACTGCAGGACTTTGTAATGTACTCGTTGAAATTATATTATGATTTATTTTCTGGTAGGCGGTGTCAAGAAAGAAATCAGGTGTAGGTTCACCTCTGGACACTGCAAGATGTTTCAATGCAAATAAATGGCGATCAAATCCATTTCCTAAAAAAACAAAAATGCACAACCTGTTTTAAGACCTGAGAATATGTATTTTACTAATTATGATGCAATACTATGCAGAGATTTTCTTTAAACTTGTAATAGGCAAATACCAAAGCTAAAATAGCTAGAAATGGTATTTTCCTTTAGTATACTAGATTAATAAGATACCTAGGTTACTAATTTTGAGCATCTTTATTAGTTGTAATGAGATACCTGGCATGTGTGATCTTATGCCTTTATTCAGGTAACAAGACTTCAGCTGAAATCAACAGAAAGTACTTATTCAACATCAGATGCATATCATTTATACAGATGCCTAATTTAGATATCCAGTTCTGAAAGTCCAGGTTTCATAATGGACACATTAATTTACATAACCCCTCCTCCTAGCAATTTCACTAACGTGGCTTCTTTTCATCCTGCACTTACAAAGATAGCAGATTTAAGCAAACTGAATTTTCCAGCCCAAAATTTTTGTATGGATGTTCTGAAAAGAAAGCTCATACATTGCTGCTGCTTTGCTGTGATGGCAGTCCATTATACTGTGTGAAAGTAAAAATGACTTTTGATTCTAATCCTCATATAACATTTTAAAAGGAGCCCTAGAAGGGAGATATATATGGAAACTGATGTCTTTTCTCATTTTCAGTTATTTTAAGTGTCTCAAACTGTTAAGAAATGAGTAGAGATTCTGCATGCCAGGGTAGAGAATTTTTTCCCCCAGCTATTAAAAACTGAAGTCTTGTCATCAAAGAATACATGGCAACTGAAATGAGACATGGAGAGAGCAACTGAAAGATCGGCAGTTCAGAATCACAGGAATTCTTCATTGGAGTTTAAAACCCACCTTTCTTGATAACAGTTTGAAGAGAACAATATAAACAAGGAGTCTTTGGATTTAAGGTCTCTAGCTTGATATCTTAATGTATACATTCTATATATGTAACAGTTATAAGAGAGAGTAACACTCTTAATATCTGCTAGAGAATAAGGGTTGACGTTCTAATGTTTTTTTTTTTTTTTTTTCTTAAGGTAAAATCCACCCTTGCTAAAACACAATTTCAAAATTTCCATACAGACTATAAAGCAGTCAAAAGGGCAGAATACTGATTCTTAAAGCCTCTTTTGTAGTTTGTAACAGCAAGGACTGAGATCTAGATACCTCCTTCCCGTTACAGTGAGTCTTGGGAGGCCTTCAAACACCAAGAGGATCAGATAACATTAATAAAATTTTAAAGACTTCATTGGCATGGAACTAACCTAAGGCAGCTTCCATTTGCAATCGTCTATGATACTTTGAACATTCATCAATCATATTTCTCAGTTCTGCTACACTGCGTTTACCTCTTTCTTCAACAATTGCCCGTGAACACTGTTTTGTGAGCATAGATGTGGGTCGAATGGTTTCTGTGCGTCCATGTCTAAAAGCAGCAGTACTACATGCTTCATATGAAGGAACAACTTTTCCAAACTGTCGATAAAAAGTAATCTGACATGCAAGTTGAAAGATAGCATCAGGACTCATCCTCTGTTTTACAATATAGTCTTTCCCAAACTTTCTGAACTGAAACCTCTTCATGGACATTTTTTTCTGCCTTTCATCAAACTTCTTGTGTGCAACATGTATAGCAGATTGGATTGAGTCATTCAATTTAAATTTCAGTCTCTCACACGTTATGACAGTAGTTTCTGTTGACCTAGAATGTGGTAAAAGAGCTGGGTGCCGTGTACTGTTTCTATAAACCTCATTTACAAAACGGAGAACTGCAACTCCATCTCCCCAAGAATGCTCAAAGTTTATTCCTGCATGACCATCACCTGTAATAATCAGACTAAAAGATTTATCAAACCAACGATTGAAACCGTTTCCATGAAGCAAGCAATGGGAGAGCTCATCCTCATCCTTTGGAAAAATATTATCTAAGCAGAGACAAAATATTGCACTATCAATTTTCTTCAAGTTTTCTTCATTACCTGCTTCAAGAAGTTGTTGTCTTACTGTTGCCCAGATATTCCTGTCTTCGGTGGTCAAGTATGAGAGCGCAAATTCAGGTAAACGATCTGCCTCTTGTATAATATAAATTAAATGAGCCACAATTTCAGATGGATGCAGAATATTATCAACAGAATCCAACACATCAAAAATATAAAAGTGTCCATTTCTCATCACTAGCAAGTGTCTTGAGCATTCACTTGTAAACAGTTCATCTTTGTTTATTTTTGGAATTCTGGAACTTCTGAAGAGACGTTTATATTGTGACATATCTAATGGATATGCATTTACCATATATGCTCCATACCATGACACAGAGGTTGGAAGGAGACGAATAAAGTTTTTGAAGAGCCTACTCTCACTCCACTTGGGGTTTCCATAGTATATATCTGGCCTTAAATAATTCGTTTTTAGAGAGTTCAGAAATTTTATGGATGATATTATCAGATTTGTTGCTCTTATCAACTGGTTGTTGTAGGCTTCTCTCGGGTCAGGACTTAAACTGATAAAAGGGTTGAAGTTCAAAACAATAGGTTCTCTAGCAGAAAGATACATATTAAACCAAGGATCTACAAAAACAAGATTAAAACTCAATTAAATCCCTGTTAGCTATCTGTAGAAATACATCACACAAAATATTTCTAGATAACAACTTGTTACTTTGCTGACACAGCTTTACATTCGTACAAGTGTTTTGACTGATATAAAGACAATGTAAAATTCTCTTAAAGATTGAAGCTTTTACACTAAGTTCCATTTCCCTTTTTTATGTTGAATTTTCACTATAAATCTAACTTTTTTTTTTAAAAAAAATGCTATGTTTTCATGTAACAAATAGCATAAAAGAGGTAAGTTTCCCCAGTAACTCACTCCACTCCCGGAATTAGAGAAGCTATTTTTACTTCATGATATGTTCATTACGCTCTGTCTCATTGTGTTTTCAATTCATCTAAAAATCTTTTCGTTAATAGGCATGAGTTGTACACATCATTTCACACAGACTTCACTAAACATTGGCCTTCGGAGAGGGTAACTAACAGTAAGATCAGAATATTCCATTCCAGCAGAATACATTTTTCACAAAAGTATACCAAAGGAGAGATATACAAAATAGTTCTATTCTTTTGTTATTGTTGAAAAACTGTTGTTGAATAAACTAGTATTTGTGAAATACACAGGAAAGTGTTTACACCTAAATTTTACAGATGAAAACTATCACAATTAGTAAAGAATAAAATCGTGTTTTTCTCTTTACTTGTTTACCCACTTCCTTTTACCTTTCTCCCAAATACTTTTCTCTGCTTGGACCTTTTCAAACATCATTCCCTTACTTTCCTATTTTTGTTGGAGGACAAAATATTTGTTTGGATAACCCTTTAAAGATTTCCATAGATAAGAATCTACACTCAAGACTATAGCTAAAGTTGCTGCTAAATACATAATTGAAAATCATCATGTAATTTAAGACTCTTCACTGTAGAAAACCGAATGAAGATTTCTGATGATTCAAGTAAAACAAAAAAGCCCCAAGAATTTCCAAATCTTTTATTGGAGAAAAATCCTGATTTTTCTTCTTTTTTTTGGTAAATGAGAAGGAAAAAGCATGTCTAATTTGTGTCTCATGTTATCTTTTAGTAGTATTTACTATTTTTCCTTCCACTGTAAATATATCAGATCATATGAATGACTGGAGCCTTACTCACAGTGCCTCTTAATTGGAAATAAGGTGAAAAAAAGGCCTTTGCCTTTACAAAATTGATGCTATTTATTGTACGCTGTTTCCATCTTCAGTTTTAGACTGGAAAGTGAGATCTCATCTCTTAGAAACTGACAGGTTCTCAAGACAGGTTCAAAACCCAATTAATAGGGTTTGAGTGTGATTTTTGAAAAAGTACCATTTTGTTCTTTTTCAGTAGAGAAACAGTTAACATTAAGAGAGGAGGGGGAAAAAGAAGATATATGAAATTTAAACAGAATTGCATTATCTTGCATTAACAAAACACGACATTTTACTACGAGGTTCATAGAAGATGAAGAGATGGAAGGAAGTTTATGATGTGCTTCAACATAAAAGCACCACACTTGCCATGAAAAAGTAAATGCAAATAGTCCAAAAGTAAGTTTAGGTAGCTTGTTGATTCCAACTTTTGATACATTTTAGTAGGATATTAAGTGGAAAACAAACCTGATATATAGCTTGTGTGTGTGTTCTTTTCATCTAGCTCCATCAATTCCCTGTGCAATCGCTTGCCAGCTCCTTTTTCAAACTCTTTGGCAATTCTTTTGGTATTTCTACAGTATTGAGAATAGCACATTATTACAATATAGCAAAATTCTTCTTCTTGCTCATTTCTTTAAATGATCATTTTTTGCAAAATAAAAATTTAGGCCCTTAAAGCTAATCTATTCTAATCACCTCTGAGCAGACCAAGTTTCACGTTGACCACTCTGGCATTCTGACTTCATTTTTAGTTGCAGCTACAATACAATTAATAAAGCAGTGGACACTGAAGCAAGCAACACAAAACATCAAGTTCTAGTCAGACGGTTTATATCTGTGCAACCTCTAGATCAACAAATGCCAGGTAATTTGAGGTTACATTTATCCATCTCAACTTAAGAGGAAAAAAGCACATAGGTAAAGTACTTTAGAATTTCATAGACTGTGTCAAGACTGCATCCTAAGCTTGCAGAGCTGGCATTTGGAAGTATCTTCTTACTTGAAAACTTAGAAATTCGACCCGGCCTGCCATAGTGCTTTCAAAGATGATTTTTTTTTATTTTTATTTTTAAGTGCAGAGGTGCACTTTAAGTAAAATAATAACAACCTACATTCCAAGAAAATATTGTGAAAAGAAAAAAAATGACTCTGGGCTTAGAATTTGTTTGCCACTTCTTAAGGAGGAGTGATTGCTAGCCTAATTTTCAAAGTAAACAAAGCTTAGACAGTCACATTGTCCATATCTGTCTGTCTGTCAGCTATTAGTAGTGAACTTTGGCTACAGTCACGTGACAGTGAAAAAGCCTCAAAGATATTAAACTCTCATAAGTTTTGAAAAATACACTGCTCAGTAGAGAGACCTTAATTAACACTCCTACTGAGAGAACAGCCAAAAAAGGTAACTATTCCGTAATTACACACTATACACCCGAAATTTCAGGCAGGAAAGCAGCTTTATGAATGCCTGGGCTTTGATCAGAAGTGGTATCTTACCAGGGAAGCAATAATCCAAACTCTCCGACAAAAAGCCATGGAAAACTAGGCTTCACAGAGTTCTGCTCATTTAAAATAAACACATTTCTAAACCCATTTTCGCCTATATTCTTTTATCACATGCCACTTCTCACACCTGTATTGTTTATCATCCAGCAAAGGTTCCTGAGCAGCCAAATACCGCTTGAGAGTATGCTCCAGTTTTGGAATAGGTAATCTAGAAGTACAGAAGTATACAGAAGGCTATTAGACAAAAATTAAGTAATTTTCTATTGATATGGAAAAGGCAGTAATGACAACATTCAAATCCACAAGAAGCATTCTATCTCGGCGCACATAGCTCATCCTCTCTCATGCTGCCTGAAAGTATGCTTCTGTAGTAAGAGATACGTCGACAGTGGACCAGGAATCGTCGTTAAGAAGAAATAGCATCAACAGCCCACTTAAAAGCATAGATCTGAACTGTACCCTGGAATTTCTGGAAACCAAAAAAAATTTTTAATACAAAATGGTCATCAAATAACTGCTTGGAAGCTATTTATTTTTTGACCAAAGATGGCTAATTATTAATGTACCCTGTATTTTAATTCTGGAGAAGTATTGTTTTATAAAAAGAACTAGAAGGTAATTTTAAACAGAAAACTTACTCCTGACAAAGTTTTGTTTATGACTTACTGAGAACCTATGACACTGACAGCCGAATAAGTCATTTTGTTATGCATATACTACATAGTGGATTTTCATTTATCTAGGTATAATCTTTTATCCCTAGTTTTCTCTTCTTACAATGCACATCACCTCATATTAACTGGTATTAATAGTCTATTTTCACTTACCTGATATCAAGAACGTTATCTGCACCCATGTAATATATTTTTAGTAACAAAACCTAGAAACTTTATACATTACTGAACAAAACTGTAGGCAAGTGAAGAACAGAGCTTCCACAAAAGTGCATTATGCAGTTCTGAAGCACTTCTCTCTGTGGAGTTCATGTGCTGGGTCACCCGGACTTAAGCGCTTATCCACGGGATCATAAAGTGGATTAAAATGGTCTAGAACTTTCAGAATATGCTGAATGTACGCCATCTCTTCCCTGACCCCAGGCTACAGCAGTTTCTTCTGGAAAAACGTTCCCATGCCTCCTTGAGTATGTTGAGGCCACCCGCACAGCCAAGGTCCTCTGAACGGTGATTATCGGTCCTTCTGTTTGGGCCATCCAAAAAGCGAGTTTCCCCACCTCCCTGGTTCCCTAGCACCCAACTCCTTTCTCATTCCCCTTGGTGACTGCTCCAAATCCACCTCTCCCCACAGCTCCGCATCAGCACAGGACCAAGCTAACAAGCCTCGGTGAGGAGAACGCGGCCCAGGCCCACTCTCCCCACACGTCGGTATAAAGGCACCTCGGATCCTCGGGGAAGGTTAGCAGAGCAAAAGCCTTGGCCCCCAGCGCCGAGGCCCGGCCACCCACCCGTCGCGCCAGCCCCCGGCAGGGGAGAGGCGGCCCGCGGCCCCCAACCTGGGCAGGCTGTCCTGGAAGTGCATGGTGGGGATCGTGCTCTTGTGCACGAAATGGTGGTCCGTGTCCGCCTGCGAGACGATGCCCTCCGTCATCCCGACGCTCCGCCAGTAGGCGCGGCGCCCCGCCGGGCCCAGCCGCCTCCGCCAGGCGCCGAGGCCGCGCAGGCAGCCCGGCCGCAGCATGGCGGCGCCGAGGCTGCGGGCCGCCAGCCAGGGCGCGCGCCGCTCCGCAGCCCTGAGCGAGGCGCGCGGGCGCGTGCGCGCGCGCTCTGCCGCCCGGCCGCCGCCGACCGTTGGGAGCGTTACGTTACGCCCCGCCCCGGCAGGGTGGGAGGGGCGCGGCACGTGGCGCTGCTCGGAGGCCTGGCCTGGCCTCGCCGAGCGGTGGCGGCGGCGGCGGCGGCCTGAGACTTCGGGGATGTCGGCTGCATGCAGGTGACTGGAAGGCTGCGAGCCCCCGCCGAGAGGCTCCACTGGGGCGGGTAGGAGTCAGAGGTGGCGGAGTAGGTGCCCCGGGCGCAGGCTGGCGCCGCCTGTGGGCCGTCTCCTCCTTCGTGGCTGCCGCGTTTGCGTGGCCCAGGCCCGGGCGGCTGCTTCGGGCTGCTGGCTGCTCCGTTGCTGCCGGCGGCCGGTGACGGGAGGCCTCCCTCGCTGAAGGGGACCCGCAGCTGAGCTCTGCTGTGGGCTCCGGTGGGGCCTGGCCGGCGCTGCAAGGCGAGGCGCTGGGTTCATCTCGCGTGGGCCGCCCGGCGCTCGCAGTCCCTCGCCAGCAGAGCGCTCTCTGGTTTGAACTGTTTTTCTCAGACTTACTTTTTCTTGGTTGTGCTTGTTTCACTTTCTAAAACAATAACAAATAAGTATAAACCTACTTTTTTAATACTTTGAGCTGTGTGGTAATACCATTAATAAATTTTGCTGAAGATGTGAGCATTATAAGGTACATTTGTACATCTGTCGTTATAGTTGTGCATTCTTATCAGTGTGAATGGGTATGCTTTCTTACGTAGCATTTAATATTGCTTTGGCCCTTCATCTCTGCATTTTAAAACACTGCTGCAAGCTGGGGGCATGTATGCACCAGATGATGCTTATGGTGAAACAGCAACCACTTGGAGGTCAGCTGTTATGCCGAGCTTTTCCAGTAACAGAGCTGGCTTCTAGTCCATTAATTATCCACACCATTTTCTAGGTTTTCACAAATCTGTATTTGCTTTCACAATTCTGTTCTGCTATAGCCTAGATTATGTTTGTGTTAAAATATACATTCTTTTTTATTTCTTTTTCTCTCTCATCAGATCATTTCCAGTTCCCTTCATACTTATGATTTAATATTGTGTTACTATTACATTACTTAATCTGATATTAATGTTAGACCCAATAGATTAAGTAGATGTTAATAAGTTACTAGGACTGGATAGCATTTGCCAGTGTTCTTTGGAAACTCAGATAAGAAACTGGAGGACTGCAGGCTAAGGTCTGCAGTGTGTCGTTACAAACTGTCACTGTGCTAGAGGCTTGCAGGTTGCCAGTATCACCCCTGCGTATAAAAACTGCTTTAGAGGGATCTGGGGAACTTCAAAACAGTGAGACTGGGTATCATTTCTGATCAGATGGTAAAGCCTATAATAAATAACAAGATCAAAGAGCACACGGATAAACACAGTCCTATTGGGAAGGAATCGATGTGGCTTCTGTACAGGGGAGTCCTGCCTCACTAACCTGCTGGAATTTGGAGGAAGAGCAGTATGTGAATAAAGGGGATTCTGTGAATATAATAATCCACTTGCATTTTCAAAAAGCCTTTGACAAGTTTTTTATAGAGCTTATTAAGCTTTATAAAGAAACTAAGTTGCCACAAGATTGGACAAGAGGTTGGTTTTTGAACTGAAAGCTGGTTCAAGACTGGAAAGTGAAGGATAGGGTTTAATGGTCATGCTTCAGAAGGGAGACAATTCATAGAATAGTTCAGGTTGGAAGGGACCTCTGGAAGTCATCTAGTCCAACCCCTGCTCAAATCAGGTCTAATTAGGTGAGATTGCTTAGGGACTTGTCCGGTCACATCTTGGACGCCTTCAAGGATGGAGATTCTACAACCATACTACAAATGTCCTGGGATTTGTACTGATTTTTAATGTCTTCATTAGTGATTTGAGGAAGGTAGTGAACAGTGAAATCTTCAGGTTTGCAGATGACGCTAATTTTTTTTTTTTTTCTCACATGGCCAGATGCTAATGCTGAGAAACTCCAGAAGGACCTCATGGTATTGAAAGAGTGATAAATGATATTTGGTAGATAAATATGATATAAAATGATCAAGGCCATGGAGCAGCTGCTTTACTAAGAGAGCCTAAAAATGTAGGGCTCTTCAGTTTTGGGAGCCGAAGGCTCTGGGGTTATGATTAAGGTTTACAAAACTGTGAAAGTGGTAGATAATGTAAAGGTGGAGCTGTTATTCATCAAATCTTGCAGTCCTAGATTTAGAAGCCACTTGATGAAACTAGGAGGAGGTAGTTTATAACAGATGGATATTCTTTTTACCTGGTGAGTGGTAAACTTTGTGACCTTGCTTCCCTAAGAGGTTCTTGGGGCAGGCAACACCAGCATGCTGGAAAAGGGATTAGACAAGTTTATGGACAACAGGTCTTAAACAGGTACTTATGGGGCTATGCAGGGATGCACCCTTTAACTTCCCTAATGCAATAGCTGCGGATGCTGGAGGAGTGTGAGGGAAATGGACTTCAGACAGAAGCGCAGCTCTCATGCCTTCCCTAAACAGCCCCTGCTGTAGCTGCAGGTGGATATAATGTTGGATTAGAATTAGAACAGTAGCTTGACCCAAGAAGGCGTGTTTTGTGTCTTGTATTTTATTCCATGCAAATGCAACTACACAAATGGCCGAGTTGGCACACTGAGACTGTTGTTGTCACTGTTATCATTAACATTGGATCTGTGCGCTCCGGATTATGCAGGGCTACTAAATTGTAGTACATGGCTGCATTTTATGTCAGCTGATAAAGCTGATACAAAGTTAACCCACTAATATTTTTAAATGACTTTGAACCAACAGAATGAGTTTATATTGGATCAATACATTGCATCCATTTGTGGTGGTGGTTTTGATACAGCATTGTCAGATCAGAGTTTATTGAGTTGTTGCACTGCAATCCTGAGGGTTGGAGGGACAATAAGCTCTGGCAGGGAGCAGTGGTTGTGCAATCTCTTGAATAGGCTCTGCTACTTAAGTATTTATGTGGAACTGTGTTTCCAAGTCAGATTAACCCTACAAAGTTTTTTCTGGCATGGCTGTACTGAAAAATATTAGTAAGCCTTAACAGCATGCCATCATTTGTTCCTCTTTCCCACACACAGTGTGCTTTTGTTGGCTTGAATGTGACAGATAGCAACAGTGAAGAAAAACTCCTTTTGTTGGTTTATGCTTTATCTGTGCGAGACATCTTGGCTGTTAGAACCTATAGCAACAATCTCTGTAGTATAAACAAATGCCAATAAAATCAAGCCTAAGAAAGATTACATTTTGTGTCATTAGGAGAAAACAACTCTATTCACCAACAAATAGTACTGTTCTTTGACATGATCTTCTGTTTTCTTTTAAAAACAACTTGAAATTTTACCTGTCCCAGAACAATATACTTAACAGCATTGGGTACACAAGAAATTAATAAAGTCAGCGGAAGCTCGATGAATTAACAAAATCAGAATCAACAAATCAGCCTAGAGTCAATGAACCAAAGTACAGAATTGATGAATAGGTAGGACTGCCAACAGCTTTGAATTCAGGAGCATCAAATCTCCTCACATTTGTGAAAATAAGGGATAGTTAATCATATTTGAATCAGTGCAAGTAAGATTACAGCTTCCACGATGAGGAAATCCTCTTCGCTGACTTGGCTGCAGTTCTCTCCTTGCCATAGAAAATGGCATTACCCTTTTGTCAGCAAAGACTGGATGTTTCTTTTCATTGTTCTGTCTGAGATAGTCACTGGAAATCTTCGTCAGAAATCATTTGAAACAATGTAATAATGTTCTAGTATTAAAGTGCATGACATCAAATATGTCATTGTTTTCTGAATCCTGTCAAAGACTCTCTCTGTTTTCTGCAGTTTTGTCTTTGTATGTCAGCAGTAAATGGCAAATGTCTGCTGGATGAAGTGTTTGCTGATCCTAGGATACTCAGCCTCCAGATTGCAAAATAGGAAACAGTCAAGCAGTCTTTTATAATTCTATTCTTTTAGTTAAACAGTTTTTTATTGCTTTCACTTGCAGTGCCCACATAACTGCATCTGAGGTAGAGGTGCCAAGCAGCTTCTCAATTCATGATGTTTATTAAAATGGAACAGTTAACTTTTTTTTTTTTCTTTTGAAATGCATTATGTAATCACTCAGCAATGCAGAGGAAAAAACGTGGGGCTACGGACCCAGTTACGTAGAAGAACAGGCAGTATTTTCGTCCTATTTTCGTACTTATTTTTTAAATGTTATTTTATGTCTTCTGGTTGTTAAAAAGTTACTGACATAGTACAGTATTTTAATATGGAAGCTTTAAGTGGTGTGTATCAGGTGAGATGAATCCCACATCCACTGTCTGCAGAATACACTGCCTGCAAAATTAATGCTTCTGGCAGTTCCGATTAGTTTCCCAGATGGTTCAAGGAAGGACTGAGAGGAAAATAAGTGTTCTCTGTGACTCTTCAGCTCTACCAATACCCCAGGCCTTCTCACTCTTTGGGCAGGACTAGGTCTAGAACACTTGGCTATGCCATCTGGAATTTTTATCAACTGAGTCACTTTCCCTAGATCTGCCTTATTTACCAATCCAGTTTCCTTCCTGGTGTTGCAACTGAATATGTGTGTGTGTATGTATCTGTCTGTCTATCTCAGCTGGGGAATCAGAGCTGACTGTGATGGCAGGAATTAGAACACTGATAAATCAGACTAGTCCTAAACTGTAAAACATAACTTTACTAGATTGGCATTCATTAACAATACACTCTTTGCTAATAGTTAGTTTTTGCACATTATTCATCATTATCACTATTACTACATATCAGTTCTTGCACGCTATCAATCATTATTCCTACAAAGCAGTCAGCCACTCATTTTATATCCTAAATTAGCTGTGAGCATGCAGTACCACAGAGCGGATGGTGTAAAGTTAGCACCGATTGCTCCAGGCTTGGTCTTAGTTGTGGAGGTGGCCAGGCTCGAGAGCTCTTTGACAGCAGAAATTGGCGCTAAATGAGGTGACCTCTTTCTCCCCATCTACCCTTCCCCAATTTAGGATTTTATCCTTTTATAAAACGAAAGAATTTCTAGACCATTCCTAGCCCTTGGCCTTTACCCTTTGGCCTGAGTACTGAAAGATGTGTTGGAGGTTAATTTCCCAGGCCTCTGCAGGTGTCTTAGGCTGTTGCTCAGCTGCTCCCCCTGCCCCTTGCTTAGAGGATTCTTCCTTTGCTAGAGCAAGAGCAGCTTTTCCCAAGTTCTCGAGGTTGTGCTTTTACAATGACCAGTAACTGGCCATAAGTGGGCTGTTAATAGTTCTTGGATCCCAGCTTTCAACTTGTGCCTGTATTTATCGTGCCTTTGCTGCTATCCCATACTTAAACTATATAGCGGAAGACGTTATCAAACTCCGGTTCACGCAGCAACTTATCGTAACATGTTGATAACAAGCCAAACAGGACAGGACTGGGGCCTTGCACGGCTAGCATAAGGCTTATGACTGTTTTTACTGGGCCACTGGGTATGGAAATATGTATACCATTATTCTAAATTAGTGTGCTTATGTCAGGACTCAAAACAAGTAAAGGCTGTTTAGTGTGCCTCTGCCTTTATGGGTGCAGCAGATTTCTGCTTTAGCTACACAAGGTTATGTTTGCTAGTGTTTTAAAGAACTCTCCTCTCATAGAATGTTCCCTCATTTTCAAAGTTTAGACCATTACAATCCCCAATTCCTCTGCTCAGTCTTGATGTTTCCAAGAATTATGTTTATTCCTCTCTAAAAAGTACGCTAATAGACACAAGTGAAGGAGTATGTTGGCTCTAATGCAGTAAATTTATATGCAGTGTTTGGACACTATTGAAGAATTGAAATGTGGGAGCCAGACAACACATGACAATCTGGGTGATTCCTTCGATTGCTTGGTCTTGTTTAAGCTACCTAGGAAAGATGGATTCAGGCTTTTTTTTGGACACCCCCCTCCCCTCCCCTCCCAAAGAACCTCCTCCCTCATCTGTCATTAGTCTTTTAGTTTTCTAAGGAAAGCTGGATTGAAAAGTGGTAGAAAGTGGAATGTGGTAAAACACAGGAGAGGGAAATGACAGTTAGTAAATGTTCTATTGGTTTGTTTTACAGTAAGTCCTGTAGTATTTATAATAAAAAAGTTAAGAAAAAAACCCTATTTGACTTCATTAGCATGCATCAGCTATTAATGCCTGTGATTTTTAAAAATAATCCAGCTAATCAATACAACATTGTTACAAAACTTCAGCGCCAGTGTCAATTGGTATTCTCCCACATGTAGCTTGTCCTCTTGTCATCTTACTAGTAGGGGAACAGTACCTTTCTAAGAGTATGGATTGCTGCAAGGCAAAGGTCACTCTGTTAATTATTCTGTTGATTGTCTTATCAAGACCTGTGTTAAGTGGGTTCACGTAATTTAGTACCTTTACCTGTGGGATTAACAGCAGAATGTATTTGCATAATAGAGAGTGTTCTATTTATCGTATAATATACCCAAAGTATTTTGACTCTCTTTTTAATTCTAATGTGTACAGTGATATCTGATAGAGAAGGTGCCATTTTAGACTGAATTTGGTCACAGATACAAATATAATTTTATTTATTTCATTATAATTAAAAATTATCCCTTTCAAAACAGTATTTCCAAAAGCAAGTTAACACTGAAAAAAACCACGTGGTTTACATAAAAATGTATTGATCTAATATTGAAAAATTTAAAATATTATTAAACAAAGGTTGAGTTTCTTTACGAGTGTTCATTCCTTCACATTGTTCTCTTCTTTAGCTGAGACTGTCCTTTACTGCTTTTCTCTCATTTCGTATGGTTCAGCATACTGCTAATGCAGATTAGCTGGCAGCGATTTTGTATATTTATATTTTTTTGCACAGCAGCAGTAGAATTGCACCATGTAAATGCCTTTAGTGCAGTCAGATGCTGCTTTGCTGAAGTGCCTTTGCCTCTCTTTGCTGACCTGGCTGCATTATGTTGCTTCTGCAGAAATGTCGAATCTCCGTCCCCGTTGCGTGTATTATGCTCTTAGACTGAGTTTACTGACGTCAGGATGCAATGGCTGTGACTGAGCTGCCTGCTGCTCAGTTTACATGCTGAATTCACCTACAGCAGCAGCAGATTAGCACAGTAGCAAGCATTTGTGCTGTTGCTACTGTCACAGGCAGTTGCATTCATTGACTTGCGGGGGCTGAAGCACTGAGCAAGAAGTTAGAACACATTGCAAATACAAGAGGATATGCGACAGGAATTCTGGAGGTTACATCAGTGAGACTGAATATGGAAACAGACAAATAAAAAGCCAAGCAAGCTGGGGATTTATAATGCAGGCAGCATTTCCAGGTTTCTTTTCCACTTTGCTCTCATCCTGCTATTGGATTTGAGATCATGTATGTGTTTTGCTGTTGATTACTGGGGGTTTTCAAATCTAATGAAAGAAGAGGATTCAGAAGGATTAATATGTTCTGATTTAAAGGGATTTTTTTTTTCTTATCCCTTCTGCTGATCTTTGTTAACACAGCTATGTCTTTGTTACTTTTTTTTTTTGTTTAGGTCTGTTAATATTGTAGCCTTTGGAAATGAAAGAGATGGATTTTCTGAAGACAATCAGCAGTCAAGTCTGATCTGGAGCTATCTAGGGAGAAGTGCTCTCATTTCAGAGACTGAAAGTGGTCTGTTGCTGAATTCTGCCAATCACATTAGAAATCCTGTTTTTACTGAATATCAAGCCTGCGTGTTTGGAAATGTCAGATTGGTGGTACATGACTGTCCTCTTTGGGTAAGCGATTGGTCTGAAACTTATTAACTGGACTTGACAGTGTAGGCTGTCTTAATCAAATGAAAAAATATTTTTATTTTGAATGATTTTCATTATTGTGGGATTTTACTCATATTTTACTCATTGAAAGTAATAAAAACATATAAAATGTAACTAAGGCACATACCAAAAATTCTCTGGGGAGTATGACAGAATGTTCCTCATTAACAAGCCAATGTCTTTCGTATGTATGACAATGAGATTTTCAATTTGTTGTTTAGTGAAAACTTTATTGACAATAATCCAGAAGTAAACAAAAACCTCTTTGTGAAACTCGAATATAAGCAATCTCTCCAACTATTTATCTAAAAAAAAAAAGGAAAACACATACTTTTTTTTTTCAAAAGTGAAAAGGGAATCCGTTTTCCAGCTTTGAGAAATGACAGACACTATAATTTAATCTGTTGCAAAATACAGTATATGGAGACATTTTACTTCTGTTATAATGAATAATCGCATCTTTACTTACCTTCTGATGTAGGAAATAATATTAACATAATTTTGGCACTGTTCCACGTTGTCAGCTCTCTTGTTAGTAAGTGAGGCTGTTTAAGTATGAGCAGAACAATTACTACATAAGAAATGACATTGATATCTGAATATGTTAAAGCATACTTTAATGACTGTTTAGTTGCCAAGTTTCATGCACGTTACTGAGTCCTTGAGGACTGTATCTTCTGAGCTAATTTAAAGACAGATTTACATCTTATATCAGTTTGTATCTTATCTAGATTAAATCCATGTGGTTAAGGTGAACTAGTCCTAGGCACAAATTTGGCAACTGTGTACACTGATAGCTGTGCCTCAAGTGAGACAAACTGCTCTTCATCCTCTACACAGTTCCTTTTAGCTAAGTGTGGAAAAGCAGAGGGATGCATACTTGCAAATTAAAGTCCCCCAATGGTAGGCCCTTTTGTGAGAAAGACTGTGATACAAGGTGAGTTTACTTATTTTTCCTTTTTGATGCTGGGAGAACATTTCTTTAGTCTGCCACTGCATGTGTCTTTGTCAGCCTAGAATGCTGCTTAACTTCTTCAGTCTGTAGCAGTGGTCAGAAGCTCAAGTGTGTTGGATGAACTGTCCTGACTATAACCCCATGTTTATGACACAGAGCATTTTACTGTGCTCCATAGGTCTCTCTGAAATAGATGTATTAAGATCTTTCGGAAGTTCTGAAAATGCTCCTGCACTGACGGGGTGGAAAAATAAAACAAGTCTGAAATGTGTGAGGAATGCTACAACAAGTGCATTGTTCTCATGTGCACGTGATCAGTAAAATAACAGTAAAATTAATCACACGTTCACATTACTTTGTAAGCCTTGGATGACCAAACATGGCTTCCAAACAGCAGTATTCCTTTGGAGCCTGTTTAAGTCTCTTGTCTTTCTAGTGCCATCATTGAGGTAGTAGCCTGCTTCTATAGTGATTGGTATGGGCTGCTGAAAAATGGCTGTCCAAGATGACTGTGTTTTCTTAGTAAAGCAGCTGGATTTGGCAACTTCAGCTGTTGATACTGTGTCAGTTTACAGTGCTTTTGGGAATGCTGATTCCTGATGCTGACTACTCACAAGTAGTGTCTGACAGGTGTTATGGATAAATATTGGAGAATGGTATTCCCAACCTGCAGTGGGGCTATTTTCACACAATTGCTCCTTTCCCCCCCGTTAAGAACTGTAAATGTGGTAACTGTCTGTGCAAGGTGTTATCTTTGATATTGCTGGGCTTGAAGAATTAAGGGAATGAATTCATGATTATCAAAGTGGAAAGTAATAATAGCGTTCACACCATCTTTTGAGAAGACTCTTTCCCAGTGACATTTACAGAGTACAGGAGAGAAATGTTGAGTTTAGGGAGCATGTTTATCATTTACAGAGATGACGTGGAGTTTTAGAGATAGTGGTGGAGCTTACTTTTCAAAATCTGAAGGCAAAATATCACTGTTTCCAAAATTGCTTTGATCTCAGTGTATCGAGCACTGAGTATATCACTATGGCCTTCTGTGTCCTGAACCAGATTAATAAAGCTCTGTGCTGGTATCTTCCATGTGGAGTGCACAGATCCACAAGTGGACAGATTTCTTAGTGGTTGACATAGCTGGAAAACATTCTGACACAACATACAGACCCAGGCTGAGAGGAGCTATAAAGAACTGGGGAAACCATATGTGCTATCGTTATCGCTGCATATTGTGATTTTAATAACTGATCAATTGCTCATGCATGCTCAATTTGTGATGCCATACAGTATGCTGAACTAGTATATACCACTTTTTTTTTTTTTTTTGGTAAATCTCAGTATGGGGGCTAGTAACTTATAAGGAATAATTTGCAAGATTAATTTTATGAATTACTTTGGTAAGAGTTGATTTATTTAGCAAGATATGAGTACATCAGATTTGACAGCCTTGGGAGCTGAGGTGCCATTTCATTGGCTTGCATGTAGTTTGCAGCCTCATTCACTTTATACTGAATTTTGTTAGGCTTGTACATATGTACAAGTAAAAACTGCAGAAAAAGTAGAGGGAAATGTTGTAGCTAATGGCAAGTAAATCTTGATCAACTTCAGAAAAAAACATAGCATGGAAGGTATAATTCATGTTTTGATTCATTTAATTATGATGCTGAACACTTCATGGCAGAATGAAAGCTTCACTCGTAGTGATACTTCCCAGTTATGTTATCTCTCTTGTTCTCCTTTTTCTATGGTTTGAAACAGTGCTATGTGGACATTAGAATGTCTCAGTCCTAGATTGGACTTTTACTGTCTTTCTTCACTTTTTTTTTTTCTCCTTTGTGAACCATCTTTTTTCTTTCCCAGGGAACATACCTCCAGAAATTTGTTGTTTCCCCCAAGTTAATAACTTCAATTTCCAGAGAACCCACTGACATCATGATGTTCTGAGTAGTGCGTACGTTAAAACAGGAGCAAGTGGAACAGCTAGAGGTTGGAGAATACCTTGTGATTGGTTACGCACTCTAGAGAGGCATGTTATGGGAGCCATGTTTATGAGAACCTTTACTGGGTCGTTGCCAGTGCCTAGTTAGAGACTTGCACTGACCTGCAGACCTCCATGGGACTGACTAGTGTTCAAATATATTAATTGCAGTTTTGAAAAGGTGTTATATGAATCTTTTTAAAGAACTTCTCCCTCTCCACAGTCTCTTGCCATGAATCTTTCCAGGTTTTTCTGTTTGCTTTTTTTTTTTCTTCTTACTGTACCAATCGTAGTAGTTCCCTGAATCCCGTGAGTTTTCTTTTAACAGTGATGCTATCCATGGTGTACTTTTTCCCTCAGCAGCATCCTTATGCTCAGGTTCCTGGCTAGGCTGGCTGCCCATTCAGGCCCATCAACATTTCTGAAGAAAAAAGAATCTAATCTTCTTTTTTATTTTACGTGTTATTTTTTAGAAATCCATTCACGTTACTACTTCATTATAAAACCATAGGTTGCAACTTTTCATTGTTGGTATGTCGTCCTTTCTCATTTTAAAGCTTGACTGTCTGAAGTTTACAATTTACAATAATTGATCATAATTGATCATATCCTGTTATTTTCCTTTTTTTTTTTTTTTTGGTAACAGAGCAATGCTAGCCTTTTTTTTTTTTTTTTTTGGTCAGCTCAGCCCATTAAAGATACAAATGTTTTGGAAAGCCCTGAGTAAAAAAAACAAATGTGGCTCTTCAGGGCTGTGGTATGAATTGCCTTGATTTGTGAAGAAGATACTTGTATGCTGCATGTCACTTAGCTAAATTTGTTGAGGAGTCTAGTAAGTTACAGAAAGTGCACCTACAAAATTTGTCTTGCCAGCTAGTGGAAGTGACTGATTAGAAATTCTGTTGCCTGACAAACTTGCAGAGATCACCTTCAAAGGGCAGGGAAGGCTCGTAGAAGCTGATGTGGAAAGCATTGTTTGAAAGATTTTTTTTTTTTTCCCCCAAAACCTGCAGTTCAAGAACTAGAGGACACTAAGTAAAACTAGTAGATGATCAGTTTAAAACAGTTAAAATATTTCTTTATACAGCACGTAGTTAACTTCTGGAGCTTATTGCTACAGGAGTTTGAGAAGGCAGATGGCAGGCTCAGAGTTGATGAATTAATGGAGAATGAGTCCATGAATGGATTCGGGACAGCTTTGTAGCTTTTCAGCAAGTTGTTCAGACATTCTAGACGACTTTCTAATATTCCTAATCACAGTAGTTTTGCATTCTGGGGAAGGACAAGGAGAATGGAACTGAGAACGTGGCCAGGATTCTATGCTCTCCCTAGAGAGCATCTGCTATTGCTACTGTTGCAAATAAAGTGCTGAGTTAGAAGAACCATTAGGACATTTCTTACCTTCCTATGAACAGCTTTTAGGAAGAGTGTGAGTATTGCAAGAGCAGAGCAGATTTCATTGTGATTCCAAAAAGGCATTCATAAATTACTTTTAACAATAGAAATATTGTCCTTTAGAGGAGTCGTATGATTTTGTTGGGAAGTCACATCTCCATTGCCTGTCAAGGCTTTTTTAAACTTTAGTCCTTGATGAGTATGATATGTTCTGAGATATGTGTATCTAAGACGTGTAAGAAAAGAACAAAAGCCCTTTTTTTTTTTTTTCCTAATAAGTCTTGAGAGGAAGAAACAGGATTATGATTAAAATTAATAAGTTTGTATTATAGGACCCTTACTTGTACCATTGTTTGTTTCTTTTGTCAATGGTTTTGTCAGTGGCTATCTTGAGAAGTGAATTGTGCTGAGAGCAGGAAGTGATGAGAAGTAGCTGCTAGACAGGTTTCATAGATAGTGTCTGGAATCTGAATTGTTATTTTGTCATCTGAAGAAATCCCTTCCACTGTTTTTGCATGAAAGCTGCCTTAAAGGTGATAAGCAAGGCATGCTTAACTTAGCTAAGGCTCCAGATGCTCTGTCACCATGATGTATTGGGCAAGTAACCCTTCATTGTCAAGACACATTTTCAGAGAATTTTCCCAGTACATGAGCAGTAATCTAAACAAGCTACTGCAGATTTGCTGCAACATGAAAACAATCACAGTAAGACCTCTGGGAGCGTATCTTTCTCCTTTATGTCTGTAAATGTAATATTCATCTTCAAGATTGGGGTTTTGGGAGTGCTAAGTTTAATATATGAGAGCATAGGGAAACTGTATAACAGTAACAGAAAACAGAGGTGTTGTGAGACTTGGCTTGTTGTGTTCCGCCTGTCTCTATAGCAGCTTGATATTCTCAAGGCTCTTATCTTAGGAATGGGGGGGGATAGGTGTCCATCCTTACTAGAACTTTAAAAACTCTGCTAAAATCTGTCTTTGTAGTTCTGTCTTAAAAGTGACTTGCAGTGGTAGCACAATCTAATGGAGAAAACTACAGACCTCCTCCAAACTTCTTATGAAGTCTAACTGGTAGCACGTAAGAACCTGTTACAACATGTACCAAGTTTCCGTAGTTCCCTCCCTCCACAATAGTTAGATGTAGAGTTCTTGTGTGTTCATGCACCTGTGCTGTTGTTTTCAGTGGGAATTTTGCTAGATTTTCCCACATGTGCAGAGACGGGAATATGGCAACTTGGGCTAAGTACAAAAAAGGGCTGCATAGGAGAACCTTGCAAATAATGGCCATTTCTTCTTTTGCTGTTGTTATTTTGTTTCCCAAATTACAAAAACTTTTGTATTTTTACTTATGTAAGAAAGCTTTATTACTATTCATCTGATTAAGAAAAACTTGCATTTTTTATTGTACAATATGGATCTGTTAGGCCACTGTTGTTATGTGCATGAGTGTGCACACCCAGACCAGTACAAGTCTTCTACAAAATAGTCTCTTGAGATTCCCATCAGCTAGAAGAGCATTTGAGCTGCCACTGGTTAGCATTAGGGAGCTGAGGGCCTTCTGGGCTGGAATTGTGCTAGACGACCGCTCTCCTGGGAGAGCCAGGAAGGGGTCTGATGTGAGATTGGGGCCTGTATCTCAACAGGTGTTAGAAAATGGGAGTTTTGTCCTGTGCTGAAGATAGGATTAGGGCCGGGGTCTAGGGTTGGGGATCTGAGGGCCTCCCAGTGAGTACCGGAATACTGCTCCAGCCAGAGAAGTAGCTTGATGGCTTATGTCAGGATGGAGCCATATCTCAGTACACGTTGGTCTCTAGGATTCCTGTCCTCTGATACAGGTTAGGACTAGGGTTAGGGTTGGTTCTTTACTTGCACGTGGTGGAGTTCATACCCACTAAAACCTTAGAAGTCTTACCAGGACCTTTCTTTGTTGTTCTGTCTTATGACATCTCCTTCGCTGGAGATATTCAAAACCCGTCTGGATGTGATCCTGGGCAATATGCTCTAGGTGACCCTGCTTGAACAGGGAGGTTGGACTAGATGATCTCCAGAGGTCCCGTCCAACCTAAACGATTCTGTGATTCTGTGACATGAAAATATGTCATAGCGTGGAGGTCTAATTCAGTGTAAAAATGGCATGTTATGTTCTGTAAGAAATTTCCATAAATATTTTTTATTAGTAGTGCTCAGACTTGTTGCAGAGTTCTTGCACGTTTGTGCACCTGTGCATTAGCCCTTAGTGGGGATTTTGCTGGTTTTCCCCAAACTCATACAGATGGGCATGTACAGACTTGGGCTGAACTTGAAAGCAGGCATGTAGGAGAAAACTGCAAAGGAACAGCTACTTATTCTATCTTCCAACATATGACAACTAAATATTCTTCCCTTATTCATGTTATCTTGATTATAAATAATCTGTATTATTCTGGGTTTGTATTGTTCCCTTATGCCTTTAGTTGTGTTAAACATACACCAGTCTACTACCAAATTTTCTGTTCAGGACTTCACCAGCTAAAGTATTAGAGCTGCCCCTAGATATTCTTGATTCTTATCAAACTGTATGATCAGGTTCTATGAAAGCCCATCCGGTTGGCTCTCTCAAGCTAAGGTAGCTGCTAATCTTACTACTATTGATGCTAAACTTGTGTTTATGTATTAATTTTATGAACTTACTAAGAAGCAAGTATGTTCTCCTGGATATTAAAGTGGACCTTTTTATTTGTTTGAGCAAGCATTCTTTGATTGTTAGGAGTCTAAAGGTGCTGTGCTGGTTCCTGAGAGCAACCCAAGAGAGAAAAATTCGTTGATTAAATTCCAAGCATGAGGTTGTAAAATACCGTGCAATTTCTAGTGACAGTAGCTATGCAGATCTCATAAAATAGGAGGCAGACAGAAGCTGAGACACATAGGTTTCAGCTATGGTATGAGCCTTTTGATAAAACCACACTGCAAAACAGTTGTGTAGAGAAGTGAATCAAGACTGAAGTTGATATATAGCTGAATTAACATAGTCTAAATGATTCTTTTAAACGCTGGTGGAGATTTTCCTAAGCCTGGGTTTATAATAGTCTCTAACTAAGTTAATTGAAAACCATATACAAAGAACACTGCTCTTAAAGCCCTTATCAACATGGTGAGTAGCTTTAGAATAGCTATTCTTGTTAATTAAATCTGATTCTTTTATGCCAGAACATCTACTAAAGTAATTCAGAGGAATGCCTGTTCTGCTTTAAGTTTAGATAAGCTTTCTGATTTAAGTCTTTGTAGAGACAAGGCCTAAATTGGGTGCAAAGTGCACTCACGGTCTAGACAACTATTTGCTCATTGACATATATCTGTCAAGTTAATGTTCTCTTGCACTTAAGAGTACTGCAGCTGATTCACCAGAGATCTGAAACAGTGGTTGGTTTGAAGTGATGAAAAATATCTACTCTATTGAGAATGAAAGCCGCTTCAGTTGCTGACAGTAATGATCTTTATGTATATTCATATGTATATATTTCTGCTTCCAATCTTTAATGCTCATATTTTTGTGATCTGTTCTTCACAAATCACATTGATCTCCCTCCCCCACTCTGCCACGGAACTTTGAGTTATTTCCTTTTGTCACTTCTTCTATGCCCATTTATTCCTCTCTTTTCCATGTTTTGTTTATATCATTGCTTGTTTCCAGTGTCTTCTCGACATCCCAGGTTCTTTTAGTTTCCCCTCATGCTCTATATGACTGTTCTAAGACGGGTTTGAGTTCATTTTCGGTTCTCTGGATCAGTTTTAGATTTCTGTCAGAGTTTTCAATTCAGCATAGTTGCAAAACCATGGCTTTCTTTGGTATTTATGAGCTACCTTCAGATAAAGCAGACATTGTGAAATTACAGTTCTCATGCAAATGACAAATATACAAGTAATAACTATATGTTACATGTAAATGAAGCTCAGCTGTATATTAATTAAATATAAAATAATTTTAGAGTATAAATCTTTGTTACAGAGCAGATCAATGACAAGTGAGTAGGAAGTCAAAAAAGAAAGCTTAGTTAAGTGATTAAAGTCCTAATGCTGATGGCATTAACACCTGTTACTACATGGAAGCTTTTGTGAAGCAGAAGCAAATTCTGTCAGTTAGCTAGAATTTTTATTTAAAGATTCCTGAGTACCTAGCAGAGTTCTGTGTAGCCCTCTTCCTAAAAAATTACGGTAAATAGTGGTTTTATATGAATTACTGCAAATGTTTGCCACTGAAGTTACTTTTATTTTCTTAATAAAAACATTTGAAAGTTAAGTGATTAAAACATTAAAGGTTTTTTCCCACGCAAAGTATATTCCTAGATAAATACTATTTCTTCTTCTCAACTTCTGAATTCTTAAGCAGCAATTTATTATCCATTATACTGCATAACTTGTTTTCCACACAAGAAAATTATAAAGCACGAATTCTGCTCTTTTCTGTGTTACCTCTCTTCAAAAAGAGATTGAACTGTCCGTTGGAGATGCTTCTGTGAAGTTTTGTGTCAAAAAAATATTGCATAGTTGGTGTTTTCATTTATAAACAAGAGAGGATTCTTTATCAGTATTTTTTCTGTTTAGGATATATTTGACAGTGACTGGTATACTTCTCGCAGTCTCATTGGAGGAGCTGATATTATTGTGATTAAATACTCTGTCAATGACAAGACTTCATTTCAAGAATTAAAGGACAGTTATGTCCCAATGATAAAAAAAGCGTTAAACCACTGTTCAGTTCCAGTAATAATTTCTGCTATTGGTGCAAGAAAAAATGGTATGTATTCAATCTTATGTAGTGAACTATGAAAATATCATTTGGAAGTTAAATATGTAGTGGATTTCAGTAGAAGCTGATTATTTTTCCAGAGTGCTAGCAGAAATAGATATTAGTATGCCTCTTCCACAGTCTGTCAGAATGACAATAATATGTTAATGTATTATGGTTCTGGAGATTGGTGTTTTGGTGAGAACACAACGCTTAATTAACACTGGCAATGAAAGGCATTCTACTTTGACCTCTACAATCACTCCTTTTGTTGAGTTATCATACACTGGAATCCTAGTGCTTTAAAATTATAAACACAAGTTTGAGTGTATGAGATGAATCCTATAGTTTTGAGTTCTCTCTGGTCATTATCTCTAGTACAAGAGACCTCTAGTGAAAGAGATTAAAATGAGGTCCACTGGCTTGGAGCTACTGGATAGGAGGATAAATTCTCTGGAACGTGGTCAGCAGAATGCAATCGCCTACCCTTTGGATGCTCTGCAGACATAACCACAAAGCACAGTGTGCTGCCGTATTAATACAGCTAAGCTGTCACAGGAGAGTAGCTGTGGTATGGCTGTGTGTTAACACAATGTTCTGTCCAGGCTAGTTAGTAGATCTGGTATGAGAACAATGAAAATTACTTTAGACTGATTATATACTTAGCACAAAGTGTTTTTTTGATTTTTGGCTTTTTAATTTTTTCAAAGTAAGTATCATAGTCACACAACCATGGATAGTGATTCTTAGAACTGAAAGACTGAGTGAATTTTAAAGTGGCCCACAATTGACTGGCGTAATTCTGATGAAAACATGTTTATGGTTTGGACAGACATTCATACTTTTGGTCTGTTTACATCAAGGAAATAAGCTTTAAAAAACCACCATAGATTGATGGAAGAAACACAAAAACTTTATTCTGTATTTTGAAGCATTTTATATTGTGCTTCAAACAATTCTATTTAGTCTTGGGGTCTAATTTTTTGGGGGTGGAGGGAGAGGGATGTTTAATTTTGCTTCTAAGGCAAAATGATGAATTTCAAACTTGTACCTGTGAGTTGTCTTTTACCTTTAAAGTTTGGCAAAAACAGGCATTTCTGAGCATCCCTCCTGCTATGAATATGGGACAGGATTTATGAATGTAGGTACAGATATTTATTTTGTAACATGCAAATAAATATTAAGCTATAGTAGATTTATCATCTCTGGACATAGTGTTCCATTTTACCAGGGTTTATTTATATATTTCTTTGGTCAGTGACCCAGAAAGGACTGTTAAATAACTCTGTAAAAATTTTTTTTTCTTTTTGTAATTCACTGATAATGATAAAATGTAACCGCTCTGACTTATACAAGGGTACTGAATATGCCATTCTAATGAGATTGACATAATGAAGTCAAGGTTTGCTTAACTCATGTTTGGTTTCCCCAGCTCATTTTCTTACTTACGCCTTTTCTTTTTCTTTTAAGCGTATGATACCGCCAATCTGACTGACTCTACTACTGGCATTTTTCTTTTCTATTTTTTGTTTTTTGACTTTCTTCTCAGTAATGTCACTGTGAGAGAAGTCAGTATTCTCTGATCATAGTTTTGCTTTGTGATATGTTTGAGTAGACTGCTATGCACACACAAAGCCCTTTTCTTTGATGAGGTATGTGTGAGCACAGCAGTTTACTCCTACAAACTATTAGGATGTTACTCCTTCAGAGCAGTGAAAGGTTCTGCTCCCAGAATAGCTATGTTAATACATGTTTTACATTACGGTTCTGTAATCTGATCTGTGTATAACATGTACGCCATATTTTAAATCGTGTTCATAGCTGTCAGATTCTTAGCAGCGTCAAGCAAAGCTGTGTCGTTGTGGCTCACATTTAGATTTTTTCAGTTAACTAGGAGTAATCTTCAAAAATACATATCCTAGGATAAAAATTGATATATAAAATGTGTAATAAAATCATATTCTGTAGTATGTAGGTGGCCAGGACTGTAGTGGCAGTTTCTCTCTTCTATTATTTTGTATACTTCCTCCATTGACAGGTAATGATAAAATAATCTTAAGGGTGTCATTAATGAATAGCACCTACAGATCTAAAAATTAAAAACTAATATATATGAATGTAAGGATACTTAGACCCCACAACAAACCTGGGTTCCGGAAGTCTGCTTGACTTTTCTACTTTGACAAAATTTAATTTTAAATATTGCTAATGTAATACAAACTGATTCTATGTAGTAGTTAATAATTTGAACTGATTATAAAGAAGTTATTTTGCCATACTGATAGATTTCTTGCTATAAAATTGTTTCTCTTTTCCTTTCTATAGGAGTAATATCTTTACAATACATCTTTATAATTATTTAGAAAGTTAAGTATTTTGAATTATTTAATAAAAACAACTTATCCAAGTCATTTGTTTTCCTTAAGTGCCTTGTACCTGCCCACTGTGCACTTCAGACAGAAGGAGCTGTGTTACTTCTTCTGAAGGAGTTCAGCTTGCTAAAGAACTAGGAGCTACGTATCTTGAATTGCACACTCTTAATGACTTTTATATACAAAAATACTTTGGAGGAGTGGTAAGTGAGAAATTGTAGTGTTGTAACTACAGTATAAAACAAATCTTACTGATAGTTCAAGTCTTGGCTTCAGTTTAAAACAATGTAGCGCAGATGGAAAGTACATAACTAATGTGATCCCTTAAAAGAATAAGTAGAGGCAGTCCATCATGCTTCCCACTGAGAGTGAATTCCCACTGGTGTTAGCAGAATTAGTAATACTAATACTGCTCCAGTTTTAACTACCTTTTAGGAAATTTTAGGAAAGCTGTAGTACACAAGAAAATTTTTTCCCCTACTCCTGGCCTTTCTTTTTGCTCAGATGAGATAATCACAACTCAAGAGCAAAAGGCCCTCAGCAACCTCATCCAACTTTGAAGATAACCCCAGCTTCTAGCAGGTGGTTTGACTAGGTGACCTCCAGAGGTCATTTCCAATCTGAATTGTTCTATAGTTTTCTGATATTTTTCGATTTTAATTGCTCAATCTCTTACAGTTGTTCTACTTGTGAAGTGAGAATGTTAACGTGCTTAATTTTTTTAATGCGTTCCTGTGGTTGCTTGGGTTGCAGTCACTAAGCAGTTTAGAACCCTGAGCAGAACATGTAGTCACCTGCAGTAAAATTGAACTAGGCAGGAACTGCAAAGCTTGTTAAAATGCATCATCTATGATTAGACCCTTCCTCTCCTCTTCTGAAAACAGGGAAGTCTGCTGTGCAATTTCAGACTTTAGTCCTTTAACTGTCTTCTGAATAAAATTACTTCTGATCTTTATGCTAATACTTAATTTTCAATACTATGAGGTGTTAAAAGTTCAGTATCTTGTTGACCCTTGCCTTTACTTTCCTGGTAGAATTTGGAATTGAAGAAAAAAATGTAGTTTGTTTGGCATAGTAATTTCACATGATCTTTATTGTTGTCCCTGGCATATAGGTATAGCGTGCATTCCACGGGATTTGACAATAACTTGAAAAAGCTGGCACAACACTTAGACAATCTTAATTGGATCTATTTGCTTCCGCTTAAGAATATGGAATCCGCTCCATACCTTGTCGAACCAGAAGATTTTTTTTTAGTTTTTATGAAGCTCACTCTATGCTACACTAATACCTGATGTGATAAAAGTGTTCATCACAAATGTTAACCAGAACTGAACTACCCTTTATGTTCTCTTTGTTCTTGTAAAATGGATCATTTCACCTCAGTGATCGTGCTTCTCTTCTGCTTCCAGTAAAACAGACCTTGTGCAAACACATCACATTTTAATGTGACTTTTTTAGAAGATAGTATAGTATTGTGTGGTAGTTTTGGTTATTTTCAAACTGAAGAGCTTGTATACTGCTTTGTTATTTCCATCACTTCCACCTGATCAGTATTCATCAAGTCTTATTTTTCTCTGTAATTCTATAGCTAGCATCTACTAAGGTTGCTAAAGTGACTTTCTTTCTGGTCACATACCTGTCATTTCTGCCAAGACTAAGTACACATTTGGAATTGATAGTCCTTTAAATTATGCTAATTCCAACTACATTTAGTACCTTCTGGTGATAAAGAAGTACTAGGACTCTGATGACCCGCATTACTGTTCATAATGGCAGTAGCTTCAGCTTTGCATATAATATCCACTCATTGTTCCTTAGTTTGATGTAAGTTTGCTCTTAAATAACTAGTAGTTCTTAAAAATCCACTTCATGTTTTAGCTGGAATATTTTATGATCCAAAGTTTGAATCGGAAGTCATCTGAAAAAATGAAGAAAAGAAGAAAGACCCAGAAGTACCATCGAGTTAAACCCCCTCAGCTTGAACAACCAGGTGCTCACTAACATCTGATCTCTACTATGTTGTTTGTTGTATATGTGATGGTTTTTATGCAAGTATTGTTTTGTCATAATTATTGTGTTCAGTGTTATCTATTATCAGCTACTCTGGTTATCTTGCTGAAGTTGTATAATCTTTTAGTGATGCTTTAATGTCTTTTGGGAGACTTTTGTAGCAGTATGTAACATCACAATGGGTCTCTAATATATTTTATACAAAAATCATAGCGGTTTTCTGGTCCTTTTGATGAAATAATGCAAGTGTATGAGTTAATAAAAGCTGTATATAAAAGCTTTGCAGATGAATTATGAAAAATCAGTACATGATGCTTTATTATGATATAATGTTATGAAGTAATATTTTTAATTTGCTGTAAATAAAACACAGGGGAGGTGTATGCTTTCCTGCATTTGATTTCTGAATGTCTGATATTGCATGTTCAGTGAAAGGATTACTGACAAGTATTTAGTTCTAAATATGCAGTTGTTTTTTCTCACTCTTACTAGAAATTCACTCAGATCCTTAAGGCTTGGTAATCATAGCCTAAGGTTTTTTTAAACATAAGCACCATAAGAGGTTTTGTAAAATGATGGACGTTTTTTACTAAATAGTTTAGTTCTACTAACCAGTTCCGTTGTTAGAATATTTTACTAAACATATTCAAGCAATACATAAGACTTTTTTTTTCCCCCCCAAAATTGGTCTTTTGATCAGATCTCTGGGAAAAAATGTACTATAATTAATGCTTACTTAAAATTTACAGACCAACTTATTATCTTTTATAGAAAAAATGCCAATCTTAAGAGGTGAAGCCTCACATTATGACTCTGATTTACACAAGTTGCTGTCCTGCTGCCAGTGTGTGGATGTGATATTTTACTCAGAAGACTTAAAGAAAGTAGTAGAAGCTCACAAGATCATTTTGTGCTCTGTAAGCCATGTCTTCATGTTACTTTTCAAAGTGAAGAGTCCAGCTGATATTCATGATTCTGCTATCATACGGACTGCGCAAAGTCTCTTTGCAGTGAACAGTGAAGCTGTGTTTCCGTTTCCTAGCAGTGGCTCATCATGCGACCCACCAGTAAGAGTCATTGTTAAAGACTCCATCTTCTGTTCTTGTTTGTCAGACATTCTACACTTCATTTATTCAGGTATCCTGTGAGAATGGTTCCAGCTAATTCCGTCTTTTGCAGCAAATGTATTACTAAAGTGTATGTCTATTATCCTGAGAAATAGACTTCTGTTAACTTCTACTACTAAGGTGTAGGTTAAGCTCTGATCTGAGTCACAGTTTGCAATCTGATAAGAATTGCCCAAAGTCATTGCACTATTTGGTACATTTGAGAGTTGACATTTGAGGCATAGGTTGAGAACAGATCAGATCGTGAGAAGAGTGTCATTGCTTTGAGCCTTTTACTGCCTTTACATTCTGTTTATGAGGTTATAAAGACTGACCATCCATTCTGGAAGAGCTGATAGAGCTTAAGATGTCCTATGCTGTATCAGTTTCTGAACGCTGTTTTAGTTTTTGTACAGTAGAATGCCTTAAGAGCTATGCTAGTTTATCCTTTATCCTGAACTTTATTCTGTCTCTGAATCTTCGTTATTACAGGCTTTTGTGGCCCTATGGATGAGGACTGAAAGATACTAAAAAAACCCCACGTGTAACTGAGACTTATTCCAGCAAAGAGTATACGCATGAGCTATGGGGTTTTGTGCTGTTTCCTTGACTACTGTCACCTGAGTTGCTGTCAAGAAATTCTTGACTGTTTGGGCTAGATTCTACTGCTATTCAAGTCAACTAGAAGCCTTCTCAGGCGATCAGTGGAAATGCCTTTTAAAGCTGGACAACACTTTCTGTTTTGTAGAAAAAACATTGAGAACTAAGAGATGGCCATGATTGTAACTCTGAAAACAAGAAAGAAATTCCATTGCAAATGTTGTGCTCTTTTTAATTACTGATATTCAATTGTGCTGTAAACTTTTCTGGTTCAGATACCTACCAAGCAACGTAACCAGTGATATGCATTCTGAAGAACTCTGATAAATAGTGAGACATGCAGTATTTTTTCTGAATGTCTAACTGCGGTATGTAGTAATTGAGCAGGGAGGAATCACAGCAAATGATTCTGAAAGCAAGGGAAATGAGGATTACCTTAATCTTCTGCTCTGAACAGGTCAATTTTTCTCTCTCAAATTAATATACCTTTAGGAGGTCGTGACTGGACAGTTGATATGCCTCCTAAGGATGATATAGGAGAAAAGCTGTGGATTCTTTTTTTTTCTTTAAAAATCATTTCCAAATTTTACATTGTTATATGATTATATTTATAGATATTTCACAGAATCACAGAATGGCCGAGGTTGGAAGAGACCTCTGGAGATCATCTAGTCCAAACCCCCTGCTCAAGCAGGGTCATCTAGAGCACATTGCCCAGGATTGTGTCTAGGTGGGCTTTGAATATCTCCAGGGAAGGAGACTCCACTACCTCTCTGGGCAACCTGTTCCAGTGCTCTGTCACCCTCACAGGAAAGAAATTTTTTCCTTATATGCAGATGGAACTTCCTGGGTTTCAGTTTGTGCCCGTTGCCTCTTCTCCTGTCGCTGGGCACCACTGGGAAGAGTCTGGCCCCATCCTCTTGACACCCTCCCCTTTAGATATTTGTATACATTGATGAGATTGCCTCCTAGTCTTCTCTTCTCCAGGCTAAACAGGCCCAGCTCTCTCAGCCTTTCCTCATAGGAGAGATGCTGCAGTCCCCTCATCATCTTTGTAGCCCTCTGCTGGACTCTCTCCAGGAGTGACATGGCTCTCTTGTACTGGGGAGCCCAGAACTGGACACAGTACTCCAGGTGTGGCCTCACCTAGAGCTGAGTTGAGGGGCAGGATCACTCCCTTGACCTGCTGACAACACTTTTCCTAATGCACCCCAGGATCCCGTTGGCCTTCTTGGCCACAAGGGCACGCTGCTGGCTCATGGTCACCTTGTTGTCCACCGGGAAAGCTCTGCCTTCTCTGCAGAGCTGCTTTCCAGCAGGTCAACCCCCAGCCTGTACTGGTGCCTGGGGTTATTCCTCCCTGGGTGCTGGACCCTGCCCTTGCCTTTGTTGAATCTCATGTTGTTCATGAGATTCCTCTCCACCTGACTCTCCAGCCTGTCCAGGTCTCTTTGAATGGCAGCACCAGAGGGTGTATCAGCCACTCCTCCTAGTTTTGTATCATCAGCAAACTTGCTGAGGATGCGCTCTGTGCCTTCATCCAGGTCGTTGATGAATACGTTGAACAAGACTGGACCCAGGACTGACCCCTGGGGGACACCGCTAGCTACAGGCCTCCAACTAGGCTCTGCACTGCTGATCACAACCCTCTGAGCTCTGCCATCTAGCCAGTTCTCGATCCACCTCACTGTCCACTTATCTAACCCACACTTCCTGAGCTTACCTAGGAGGATGTGATGGAAGACAGTGTCAAAAGGCTGCTGAAGTCCAGGGAGACAACGTCCACTGCTCTGCCCTCATCTACCCAGCCAGTCATTCCATCATGGAAGGCTATCAGGTTGGTCAAGCATGATTTCCCTTTGGTGAATCCATGCTGACTACTCCTGATCACCTTCTTGTCCTCCAGATGCTTAGTGATGACCTCCAGGAAGAGCTGTTCCATTACCTTTCTGGGGATGGAGGTGAGGCTGACAGGCCTGTAGTTTCCTGGCTCCTCCTCCTTGCCCTTTTTGAAGACTGGGGTGACATATTTACCATGCTATTCTTAAATTTCGCCAGAGAATGTTTCAGGGCAATAAAATTGTTTTGTTAGCTTTTTTTTTTTTTCTCATAAGGTCCATGATTTGAGCAATGACTTTTGTTCTTCTCAGTCTATTCAGCCCTGCAAGAAGCTTTTAATAAATGTCTGCAGCATTACCTTTGTGCATTTGGTAAATAATTGAAACATGAAATACAGATTTAACTTTCATGTAGAATCAAAATGAGAGAAAGCTGGTTTGTAAAGAAGGATCCAATGGCAGTTTAAGTTAGCACGATGACCTGTGAACAGTAGCTGACATGCTAGCACACTTACGTGTTTACCAGCAGTCATGAGGCAGTACCCTCCAGTGCAAGAGCAGTGCAGCACCTTTTGGCTGCTATGAACAGATTCAGCAGAGCTTATTTAACTAATAGATTAATAGATTCTAAACTAATAGATTCTGGTGGAAACGTCCTTCTTTCCAGGTTTTATCTCAGTGTTTCATTGAACAGCTGATCACAAATATTCTACTAAAATGGAATTATTTATAATACTAAATATTGTAAATTATAATAACATTATTTAATACCTAATGTTATGCTCTGAAACAGTAGTTTTTCCTTTAAGTGCTCTTGGTCTTCTTCTTAATGGCTTTGACTAATTTTAAATGTTCATATTTCTAAAGTAATCCAGAGCAGCTAGATGCATTTCTTCTTTCTTCTTCCTCAATTAAATTAACATATCTGAATCCTCTAGACAGCCCTGAAGGTCTGAATTCAGACATACTGTCTGTACTTGGTAGAATCTTTGTAAAAGCCATCACCGATTTACTGCAAAAGTTTGATCATGGCAGAATTGCATCTTTAACTTTCTAAGCCTAAAGATTCCACTGACAAAAGTGCTAAAAATATAATTTCTGTAAGAACTATTTGGCATTGATGTCATCTCTCCTCTGCCTGCTAAATCCTGTGCCTATTCTATTTATAAATCAACGGTATTTGCTCTTGTGACAGGTGCTTTCCAGTGGGAACGGTTAGAAGAAGATATAAAGAAGAAGCTAAAGGATCCTGAAAAAATTGAACATGTACTTGAGAAAGTTAAATGTATCCTGAAAACTCCAGGGAAGGTACATCTAACTCTTCTGTGGTAACTTTTAGCATTAGTTAGTTAAATTCTTAGAAAATTCTTTTGTAGACATTGTTTCCTTGTCAGTCTTTGTTTTAACTTTATTTTGGTTTACATAGTCTTTTATTTATTCGATTTTATTTATCGATAGGATGCCCGTACACATTTACAAAATAGAAGGATGGTGATCTAATGTGCAGAATTAATATAATCAGTAAAAAGCACATAAGTAGGTCTCTTAAAAGGATTACTTACATTTCCTGCTTTACACATTGTCTGACAGTATGATTATCTATTCCTAATTTTCGTGTAATAGAGGCTACCCAGGAAACCTTTGCTGTCCTGGATATATGCCCAAAAGGTTTGCTTCTGCAGTAGCTTGTAAGAGATTATATCTCATCTTTTATAAATGTTGTGATACGGGAATCAGTCTATTGGCTAACATATTCAATTCAGAAAATGACTTCACAGTAAAATGTATTTATGTCACATTAATTATGTGACTAAATAGTTACATAGTAGAATTAGTTTAAACAGCTATTTACAGGTAGAACTACAGGTAGGACTGGTACCGTAGAGACTGTACAAGGTCTTTTTGTGAGTTTAAATGGGAAATAGTCCGGGACGGTCTTGAGATAACATAAAGATCAAAAGTTACTTAGCTCTTTTAAGCTTCTGATCTTTCGGTTATAGCCTTACTAGTCCTAAGGGTCCAAAGCTAAAAGTTCAAAAGACCAGATGTAAAAAGGCCTGAAAACTTAAGATAGTAAGTCGAAGGGGTTTTTTCCTTTGGGTTTTCATCATGTCTTCAGCATACATTTATTTCGCATTTAAAAGTTTTTCTTCAAAGGCATGAGAACTATAAATGAATTGTGATTTTCTTGGTAAAATTAAATATTTATTACATAAAAAAGATTTTTAACTGTTTAATTTAAGAGTTAATTCAACTTCATCTGGATTTCATTTCCCGTAATCTAGCAACATGATTTTGATATTGTTCTTTTTAGATACAGAATGGTAGTTTTAAACTCCATTTTTAAATGAAGAAAAAATTGGAAAAAAAGTAGCTTAACATACTAAGCTTTGAGGATCTCAATTCTGGCATGCCCACGTTATTAGAAGTCAATGGTAAGGCCTGTGAAATCCGTTTGCCTTTGTGGCAGGCAATCTCAGGACTTGTCTAGTAACAAACCTGACTTTTTGGCTGCCTCAAATCAGCGTGTGGCATTGCTATGGAGGGAATATGTAGCCACAGTATGGGCAGCTCTGGCACAGTGCAGAAATGTGTGTGCTTATATCTGCACAACTCACACATGGACATTAATGCTCTTCCCGCAGTATCTCAAAGCTTGTGTTAGTACAGCTTTATGTTCAAACTGTGTGTGTATGAATAATGTTTGGACTTGAACAAATTTGTAATGCTGCGTAAACCTGCCCAGAGATGGCAGATGGAAGAATTTGTAATAGGTCAAAGAATATTAGGACAAGACTCAGAATGTGTGGGTGTGGCAGACATGCTTTAGATCTGTTACACCATGAGAAACAGGAAAGGAAAAGTCAACAATCATTTCAGAATTATATGCATGAGAGATGTGGTTGAGTAGCTCTAGCAAAAGAATGTAAAAGATAAAGTGAAAGGCTGTTGTTTAGTCTCCCCCTATAAATGATATCTCGTAGTCATTTATCCTGTGAGGTATTATACATGACAGTATTTTATTAATTATTTATTTTGCAGCTCAACAATTTAAAGGACTGCAGATCTCACCAGATAAAACGAATGTGTAATACTTCTCTCAGGCTTTTCTTTAATACATCTGTGCTAGCTGATGTCATCTTCAAAATACAAGGTGCGGTACATCTGTTCTTGTTGCTTTGGATGCATATGTGTCTCCAACATTTATCCTCTCTGTAAGAAAGTGGAAAATTGAGCTGATTATATATTTTCTGTTGCATCTGCATTAAAGTCAAAACTAAGAAGATGTATACGTTTATTTATCATTGTGAAAACCAGTTATTTGCTTAGCGATAACACTGCTCTGTACTGGTACTTTAGAGCAGTGTCCACTTGTAACGCAGTTTATCAGACATGAGCCTCTACAAATGGTATCTGCCTTCAGGGGTAGACTTTGTGTCCCTATAATTCAAGCATACTTCTTACAGGCTTAGTAAAGTGATGCATCTACTGCAGGAAATGCTGTTGCAACAGTATAGCAACAGTGTAGCAATGCTAAATGAGAGATGTCATAGTAGATGTATGGTGATTTTATTTAAAATTTTTTTTTCACTCACTCGCATTCTCGTGTCTACATACATAAAAGCACCCAGACATGTGCAAGTGGTCTGTCCACCTTTCAGGCTCTGTGACGCATGTATTCAGGTGGTCTGGTCTAGTTTCCTTGCAGTGACAGGACAAGGAATGTTGGCTCTTTTCTGCTGATCCCGTTTCCCGATATACCACTTTGGTTGGTGCTGGCTTTGGATGTGCCTTTCTGTGCCCTTTAGAAGCTGACATGTCTCACCGCTGTGTCTTTAGGATTTATTCACTGCCCTTTTTCTCCTAACCTGGCTGTCCTTAGAAATGCGCTTAGGTGTGCTGGGATTTTGATGAGCTGCTAGTTTGGGGCCATCAACACGTGCCATTTTTGTTGCCCTTGCTTCTGGTGTTTCCATGCCTAGATATTTGTATATCAATCTTAACGTTTCTATTACAGTTCTCTACAGTACAGCACTCCACAATTGCCTTATGACAGACGACTCCTTATGAGAGCAGCTTTCATCCTTGTGAAACCCTGTGTTATAGCTGCCTACTGCTTAATACTATGAGTGTGAAAACAAACATTTAAAATGGTTTTTAAAAAATCTGTTGAGAGACAACAATAAGCATCTATTCCTCTTCACAGCTATGAGTAAAATGTATACTAAAGTGATTTTGGGGAGCAGAGGCTAGCTTCCCTTAGTTGCTTTTTACTTGAAATCCTTTCACATTTTACTGAGGAAATTATGAATTGGAGAGAGACAGCCAGCATTCACTTTCTTCATGCCACTGAAATAGCTTGGAGGATCTAGCCTTCTACACAGTTTAGTCTAATACTAGTGTCTTTAGGATATTTCTACCTTGTTAACTTAGAGAGATTGTTGGTGAAGTTTCATAAATCTACTTACAAAGACTGCTAAGTACTCCTTGGCAAAAGTACAGGAAGGAACCGCACAAGTGAAACTATTTGTTGTTCCTTTTTTGTCTGTAAAGAATGTACCAATGTATTAGATTATCATGGATGAATTTGCTGGAAATTACATGCATTCACCCTTAAAAATAAAAAGAGAGATGGAAAAACAGCATTGCATGCTTTGTGAGAATAAGAATGAGATGTTTTTTAAATGCTAATGTTTTTCTTGATTTGTCCACACCCAGCCTCTGTACAGAAATGGTCTTTTAGGATTAGACAATTGTTTAATTATCTTCAGCTTTAAATCTCAGAGCCAAATATGGAGCATTAATCCCTCAAAAATAAGCACATGGGGACAAGCAGATTCTTTCTAGATGTTCTGTTTAATATGCAGGAAAAACAGAAAGACCTTTGAAAAAGAGAACAAAGTACTAAGGCCGAGTTTGATGACTTAAACAATTCAGCTCAATGTCCCATTCTTGAGAGAGGGTTTGTGGGAAGTTGATGATATCGTAGCACCACTGTATATTTTATAGAAAAAAATTGCTGTTGAATCAGTTGACATTTACTTGAAAAAAAAAGTATGCCTATCCACTCACCACGTTGGCTGTTTTTTTTTTTTTAATGCTTGATAATTCTCCCAAGTTTTTTTCCTACTTCATCAGGCACAATAATAATTGTATGAGTTGAATAATCACTAAGACAAATTGAAGACTTTAGTCTTGGTCTGGCAAATAGATTTTAAAGTCTATGCCGAATTCCTTGAATGCTGGGAGTTGGTTGTGTACCAAAAGTGGTTGTGTACCATTAAAAATGGGAGCCCATTAAGCTTGTGTAAAGACTCATAATGGGATCGAACCTCCTAATTAGTAGGTGAATATACAATTGCATGCAGATACAAAAATGCACACCTATTTTATATAACATCTGTATTGCACAGTGTTCATATTACATAATATAAAAATACATAATACTATTTACCTGTGTTTTCTGTATATAGAAATGTTGATTTTGTATGCAGGTTAGACAATTTGAAAGTAGAAACAAAGATGAATAGAAATGGAACGAAAATGAAAAAGTGACAGCTGCCTTCAAGGAATTAGCTGGGTGGCAGGGATGTGACTGAGGAGGAAATTTAGATTAGAATCTATATCTAAGTATATGTAGTATCTTAAATGTCAGTTAATCTGTTTATAATAATTTTTATGATTTTTTATGTTTGACTGTAAATTCTCATTCTGTCTTTAGTTGCTGGTCTGTCTAATGTTAGTTTGGCAGTTTTTTGTGTATTGGATTGGATTATTGAGTTCAGCTGGACTCTGCAGAAGTCCGTGTGAGCTCAAGGAGTCAGGAATGGCCTCTTAGTCTGCAAATGTTTTCATGAAAAGACTGTACTGCACTGGACTGTTAACCTTATTAGATCTTCGAAGTGCTGTAGTAAAATAAATGGTTTACTTGTAAATATTACAAAATGGAATAACTTCTGGAATAGTGCATTATTTGTAAGAGAACATCAAGAAATTCCTTTTGGGTAAAATACTTAAGTTCAGATAAATACTCCTGACTTAATGGAATTTCATCTGTGAAAATTTGCCTTTCTCTATTTTCTGTGGTTGCATGGACGTTTGATTTCTAGAATGCTACTCACATTCATTACCAGTGGGATCCCTAATGAACATGAATAATTCATACACATAAGCATTAGCAAGATTGCATATTTATACCAGATCAGAAGTTGAGTTAGTGTAAGCTGCTGTAATTCCAATAGTGTCAGATGTTATGCTAGTTGAAGGCCTGTTTCTGTCTGATAAAGCTTACCCTATTTGGAACACCTGCTGTTGGGAGCAGGTTGTAGTAATAAATTTGGTATTTCTTTTTAAGGTCTAATCTGTTAATATGCTATTTTTGTTTGTTGGTGGCTACTGTATATATGTAGATATTGACTGGTACCGAGTGAATGTGTTATTAATTATCTATTTGATATTTTTATTTCAAACACTCTATAAAAGTGTTTTAAATCAAGCTCTGTGTTGTGTAAAAATTATATGAACCTTAATATCAAAATCTTACCATGTGTATAAGTTTATCTTAAACTTTTGTCACAAATCTTGCAGGTACAACTGTACCAGCCCACAGAGCAGTTCTGGTGGCTCGCTGTGAGGTAATGGCAGCTATGTTTAATGGTAACTATCTAGAAGCAAATAATATTTTGGTTCCAGTGTATGGGGTTTCCAAAGACACTTTCCTCTCCTTTCTGGAGTATCTCTATACCGACTCCTGTTGTCCAGGTAAGCAAATTTAAAAGTACACGTGCATCTGCTACACATTTTTCTCCCACTGAGGCATGGAGAAAGAAGGGATAGAGACCAAAGTAGCAGGATCTTTTAGTTCCCCTTCTTTTCTTGTCCCCTGATAAGTATTTATCTTTAGTGTAAAATGTTGTAATGCAGAATTTCTCCCAGTGTACTAGATACTGTAAAGTCACTAGAAAACCTGCTTTACATTAGTGGAAATATTTTCAATTAAAGATCTGGTATATTCTGAAAATATTTGTTACTTAATGGAAACATGCCAATATTTTCCTGTATGATCTGCCTCAGGAAAAAGATTTTTTTTCATATTTTACAGTTAGAAAATTTGTATTATTCAAGTAAAATCAGCAAGCAGCCAGTATGAATACAACTAATAAAACACTGTAGTTATCTTCTGCTTAGTTAGCAAGACTCTAAAAAATGTGTGGTTTTCTTTCTGGGCCATTCAATCTTCTGGAATTCTCTTTCTACAAGAGAAAGAATATCAGTTTCTAATCTTAGTTCTAGGTTTTATTTCAAATTTGTCAATTAGTTTGGCATATATTTTGTGAAGTTTAATATAAATAAGCTTAAATTGCCAAAATACCTTATTCATATAAATGGATATCTTATTTATATATAACACCAGAGAAATTATATGAACTAGAGTATTTGGCAAGAATAATTGAGCTAAAATACTCTTAGTTTCTTAAACATTGGTTTTCTTAGTGAGAACGGTATCTAAAAATCTGAAACTAAATCTGAAATCTTATTTAAATTCAGATAATTTTCCTTTTATAGAAGGAATGGTGGTGTGATACATATTTTTGTTTTGGTTTTCTTTTTTAAAAATTTCTATCTTGCTCTTAGGTTTTCCATCTTTTCTTTTTTTAATCTAACATTTCCTTGTCCATCAGTTTAAATATGGAAACAGTATATCGTATTTTTAAAAAGAATTATTACTCTGTTTCTCTTAAATCTTACTGTTCTATTTTCTTTTACATATTTTAGAGAGGTTTCTTTTTTTGAAAGAAAAGTTAGAAGGCTAAATCCTTTTATGAATTATCACTCCCTTTAAATAGACCAGCAGCATTTGTCTTAGCATCCTTAAGATATATATGACTATGTAGTCAATAGAATGCAATCTGTTACACTTGCCTTCTGAAAAGCCACTAACTACTCTCTTGCTGCACATTAGTTTATCTGTTGAAGTGATGTAGCAAACACTAATAATAGTGAAAAAGGAGGGAATCAACAGCAGTGTGATTTTGTGTGCATTGTTAAACTATGAAAAGTGGCTTTCATCATCTTGTCAAAAAAGTAAAATAAATGTAATTTATTTTATTGTTTTGTTGTTTTTCAGCTAGTATTCTCCAAGCTATGTCTCTCTTGATTTGTGCTGAGATGTACCAAGTAACGAGACTCCAACATATTTGTGAGCTTTATATTATCACACAGCTTCAGAGTATGCCTAGCAGAGAATTGGCCTCAACAAGACTCAGTATTGTTAGCTTGCTCAGAAAAGCTAAGGTACGTATTTTTTACATTACATAAGACTATATATGTTGATTCTAAATGATAGATTTTTTTTGTTTTTAAAACATAATTGTTAAGATTTTTAAGATGATCTTTCAGATTTCAAGGACCAACATTGATATATTGTCTGTTAATCAAAGATTTTAAGTGTCGCATGAGTGGCTGAAATATGGCCTGACGAGACTTTTGCAGCCCTTCATTTCTTTAAGAAGTAAAAACTTTACTGTAGGGTATGCAGTCATAGCATGTTCTATCTGATTTTGTTCATCAAAAACACACTGCGGTAGTTCAGCGTAATGATAACTTCTGTCAGAGATGATGTGTAAATGCAGTAAATGCGTAGACCGTGATCTTTCCTTCACTGGCAACACCATATAATTTCTTACCAAGTTTTTAACCATGAATATCACTGTATTTTGTTTACTTCTTTTTCAAAATCCACCTTGAGCTAAATAACTCAAGTGCAGTATAGATGTGTGCTAAAACTTTCACACAACTGCTGCCTAGCACTATAGGGTACCACAGGGTTCCAGTTACCATATTTCATGGCCTCAGATTCCCCAGGGGTGCGAAAGCTTTACGCAGTACTAATACAAAAAGGTTGTGAGAGGACTGAGCAGTGCAGAACCTAATTCATGCCAAATATACTAATCAGGATCCAAAAATCCAAAACTGAGTGTACTGTCTGACCTGTGTGCGGTTTCACCCAGTTGGTGTTTGCATAATGGTTCTAAAAGACTCCTGCCAGTATTAAGCTTTTTACAAAAATACAGTCCTGGCTGCCATTTTCCTTTAAAATGCATGTCGGAGTTAGAGTGACGGTGTCCTTAATGTAATAACCTGACATGAAAAACCTGACTTATAAAATAGGATACCCAGAGTGCCTTTTGTGCCCAAGAGAGTTCAAAGCACAATAGCTCTGAGACTATGCAGCTCACCAAGACAGAGAGGAGGAAGGTGACACGCCTCACCTTTCTTTTTCTGAAGTTCTGCTGCTGTGCAGAAGCAAAGTATATCCCAGATTCATGGGACCAAAAGGAGACATAGAGAAAAGCAAGAATCTGTAGCACTGGGGTTAGGTCACACAGCTAGGGGGAGGGAAGTTTTAGAATTTGTTCATGGGTCTGCATCTGTTTACATATTTCCTTCAATCACTTTTTCTTCTTTATCTCCTACTGTCAAGACTTTATTTAATAAACTGCTGTGTGGACAGCTGTAATCCAAAATAATATATTTTGGCATGTAAGCTGTATTAATTTTTTTTTCCTCTCCTACTTTTAGATCTGATAGTATTCAAATGTTGTTTGTATTTCCTTTCTTCTTGCAGTTTCACAATTCTGATTGCCTTTCGACTTGGCTTCTTCATTTTATTGCCACTAACTACCTCATCTTCAGTCAAAAGCCAGAATTTCAAGATCTCTCAGGTAGTTTACCGTTTTTTTTTTTTTTTTAAAGAAATATCTTTCAGTTCTACTTGGATTAGAAATGAGATACTGAATAATGCTACTTCTGCATAAGGAAATGAATAAGACTTTTTTAGGATATACAGTCTAATCCAGTCCAAAGTCATTCTGAGCCAGATGGTCCATCAACCTTCTAAGGGAGAGTAACACAGCTAGCACTGCATCCACTTGTCTTTTGGTTCCTATGCTGAAGACTAGGTTCCCACCTATTGCTGAATTGGCTAGGGCAGTTTGCTTCTTATATTTCAACACTTCCATGCCTTTAAGCATGTACTTTGTTTAGTTTATACATTTGACTCAAGATAATGAGATACTTCCAATAGCTTTTGATTAAGGTATTTTTTTTTAGGTAGGAAAGAGGTTTCTTGTGGTATTCTCCAGCAGATTTTAAGAAATCAAATAGCTAACGGATGCCAATTCAAGTAAATAAATCCAAGTTGTTCCAGGGAATTGATGTTTATTTTCCAGAAGAGAGTATATTTATTTCCTGACGTGTAATTCTAGAATGTTTTGCCCATTGTCTGTGGGGGAATATTTGTTCATCACTCTGATGAAGGTGATCTCAATGGATGTGTCACTTCTGCCTGCAGATAGTATTCAGACTGTTGGTACAGGGCCAGTGTTTTCAAAACGGAATTTTCTTATCAGTGGGCTGAAACGCTATTCAGTCCAAAATATGTTAAAGGTCGTCTTTCCTCATTTCCAAGGCTCACGTATGCATGTGATGACGGATGACTTTGTGGTTGTTTGTTACAAACAAAAAACGTAGAGCTTTGTCCCCTTTGCTTTGTTTGGGACATAGGGCAATTCCAGTGTTATCTGCCTCTCAGTGGTCCGTCTGCCCAGATTCTGAAATGCCCATTTTATAAAGGAGAGCTGGACTGCAAATCTGGATTACAAATGAGAGATCAGAAAACCTCTGCTGATGGATGTCAGCTACAAGTAGGTTCAGTCCATGTAGAACTTGGTTTGCTTCACTTCCTTGTTGGCTCAGGTGGTGGACTGTGTTTGAAAATACTCTTTGGTAACTTCCTTCCTTCAGGACTTTGATCTCAACCATCCTGAGGTTCTCTCTTGAAGTTCAAGGAATCAGGTCTTCCGCTCAGTCTGGTAAAGTTTCAGGTGTCTGGTAAAGTCTCTGTCTCCCATTTGGGAGGTATGGGACTAGAGACTCAAAGGCTTCTAGATTCTTCCAGGGCTTGATGTAGGCACATCTGCTTACTCGTTTTCCATTTCCGCAGTAGGGTATCAGTTTTGTGCTGTTTTTTCCATGGGATTCTCTCTCTTAAAAACTTTCCCCTGTCTCCTCTTGTCTAGAAAGGTGGTATCACTTCTGTCAGAACAATGTGAGAGATTCAGGCTTTCATAGGTAACCTCTAATGTACTTTGCATTCTTCAAGGACAGCGTGTCTCTTCATGCTCACCTTAAATTTATATCTTGGTTGTGCCAGATTTCTGTCAGGCAGAAGATTTATCTTTAGGTAGCCTTCCTAAAGTCTTGTACTTTTAGGGCTGAACTGCTTCACAGCAGCAGCAGCAGCAGCAAGGAGCTCTTTTTTTCTCTTTGTAGATCCAGACCTTTTAAGAAGTTTGTTTCTTAAGCTGTTTGTTTCTACTATGAAAAGTTCTAAGAGCTCTTTTATCTCCATGTTGCAGTTATCCAGATGGACATTAGGTTGCATATGAACCTCTTATGAAAGTGTGCAAGTGATGTTTCCGATAAGGATCAGAATGTGTTCTAACAGAGCCCAAGTGACCTAAGGGATGAGCTGTACAGTATTTCCATACTGAATATTTGCTGTGTGATCACAGGGAGTTTCCTCTAGGCTTTCACCATTCCTGAAGCACCCAGGGCTGATGCACAGCAGTACTACAGTTGTTGGTTGTTTGATGAAGTTTTTTAAATCTCTGCCAGGTGACTGTTACCAGAGGGACTGTTTGGAGTCAGCCACCGGTAGAAAGCATGTGTGGATTCACCCAAAGAGAAGGGGTACCTTCCCAGTAATTGGTATTCTTTGGGATGTGCTGTCTACATGCACGTTAGTCTGCCCTTTGCTTTTCTCTTTTTCTCTGAGGCTCTTCCAGATGATTCTTTACTGAGAAGTAGACATGCTCTGCTGCATAGGCTTTGCACTGGGCAAGATGGAGCAAAGAAATAAAAGTGCATATGTAAATATGTGTACAATAGGGAAAAAACATTCTTTTCTGGTTTGTCAGAGCGCAGATACTCTCACAGTTAGAATTCAGATGCAGAGCGTACTTCTCAAAGAACAGCAACTATTGGTAGGTGACCTTGTTTTTTTCATTAAAAAGGATGCTTAGTCTTCATTTCCATTAAGTTTCAAGAAGAACAATGGTACATTGTAGGTGATTTGTACAGTTACTTTCTTAAAGTTAAAATCTTCAAGTGCAACTCTGCATTTTGCATAAGACAAATGAAATAGTCTGCCTGTTGCCCAGTCAGTGGCCTGACTTCACCATTTCTCAAGCTGCAGGTCTCTCTGCTGTCCTTTACTCTCTGTTCTGGATGGTCTGAATCTCTAAAAAGACTGGGCAATCGCTGCTGCAGACTGATTCAGAAAAGGCTGGGGCATAGGGGTGAAAAAGCTTACTTTTATAAAGTCAGACAGAATTCACCTAAATAACATAACTTAAAATTCTGTTAAGTTTTTATTTTATCAGAGACAAAAACATGTGGAATCAAAAGACAAATCTTACTAAATTCTTAATTCTTCCCCTTGCTTTTTGTAATGATCTTGACACAAACCGTTGGTATAGAGATTGAACTGCATTCCTTGGTAGTGTTGCAGCGTAGAGAAGCTCTCACTGTTGATTTCCTGGTTGTCTTCTGTGGATAAAGAACATGCACCTCTAAGGTGATCTCTTTGCTCTCTTTAACGTGTCTTGTATTCATTTTAAAAAGTAGATAATTTATGGCTGGCTTAATAGCAAAGGAATGTCATATAGTAAATTTTTACATTATGTACAAGACTTAGGCAAAATGGACAGCACTTGTCTTAACTTTACTTTTTTGTTGTATTTATATCCTTAATGTTTCTAAACCTATTTTCAAAGATTTATTTTTCCAGCTAGTGCACCTTTGCCTGTGTGTTTGTATACTATGTTTAATTCATTTATCGCTTTCTTTAGCGGATGAACGCAATTTTGTAGAGATGCACAGATGGCCCTCCGATATGTACCTGAAGCAGCTTGCTGATTACAGGAATTATATCCATTCTCAGAAATGCTATTGCACAGTAATGTGAGAAGACTGAACATACTCAAAAGTATATCTCAACTGGGAACTTTCAGATTGAGAATTATCTAAAGTATAAAAATCATATCAAGAGCAAAAATACTGAACACTGTATGCTATGCTGTAGTGCACTTACTAATATTCTTTGCTTTGATAATAAACCACTCTTTTCTTAGAAGGGTGAAAAATGTATCATGAGGATTTATTTCAAACATGAGGATTTTACACCGATTAGGATTAAACCCAGTATGGGATTGTGGCATAATTGCTACCTATTTCCCCTTTCAGTTTCTTTATTGCTTATTTTATTGGCCTTTATGGTTATTTTCAGCTGCTAATAGGTTGAAAACAGATGTTTTTGTAAATCTTGTGTTTGGCCACAGTAGTAGTTCAGGAGAGTTGGGTAGATAACTCATGAGCTCTTTGAATATTTCAGAATGCAAGCATTTACCACAACCTGCATTGACTTGCAAAATTAAGGGTGTGCTTAATAAACATTTGAGTAACTGTTCATTTTCTACTTCAAGTGAAGCTTGTAGTTCTCATTAACAGGACTTTTATAGTTACACGAGCAGAGATTCTTAATTCCAGCAGAATGCATATATGGCATCATCGCTATGCTGTTCAGTACTTCCCATATCTGTTCGGTACTGGTAGAGATAGGGAGGCAAAAGGAAGGGGGTCCACAGTCATTCTTATGTTTTGTGGGAGAAAACTCCCTGGCACTAGTGGCTTTCTTCAGAAAAATTTTGTCTCATAAAAAGAAGTTTCCTCTAGTAGCTGATATCATTAAAGTTTCAAATAGATGTGGTCATGGAGGGAGGTGACCTTTCAGATAGGCATGCCAGTCCTATGAAGAACTTCAGCTATTGTAACATGACATTTAGCTTGACTCTGTTTGGTGGGAAGTCAGTATAAAATGGATGATCATAAAGTGTTCATAAGCTACTACATATTATGCAAATCTGATTATATTTTTCTGAATGTGTGTATTTTTTCGGTTATAAGTGATAAATCTTGAATATTATGAATAGGCTGATCCTTGTAGCAGCTATTGACAGTATTCTTTAGGTCACAGGTCTAAGTCATTCATTTAACTAGCCATTACATTATATGTATTTAATAATACTGATGAGGACAAAATGAACCCAACCTGCACGTTAGGGTGTCTATCTAAGGACAAATACTTGCTGTAATTGATACTTGCCTTCACTATAAGTCTTACTGTACTTTTATTTCAACTCTGTTTTGTCAACTGCCTTTAATTTCATTTATGTAGTCTCTGAGCCTAGAAAGACACACAAAAATACTGAAAGAATTACTTAATATTTCTCCAACAACCACAGCAGACCATTTCAAAAGTACCTGGGAACTATAGTTGTGAGGTGAAGATGAAACTGCAAATTGCTGGAACTGAATCTTTTTTTGCATATAAAAATTGTTTCTATATTTCAATAAAATTTCATAGGTCAATTGTTCTTTTCAAATTCCTCACTAGAATCATAGGGATTTTCTGGTGATATTTTGCAGAGATCAGGATGGTATTTCCTTTCCTATTTTGGGACCAAAAAAGAGATTATGACTCAACTGAACTGTTGCAGGTTCAAAATTCTAAGGTTAGTTTTGTATAAGAATAATGATAATTGAAATCAATTTTCATTTCTGACTTGTCGTCTGGAGGTCATAAAGTTCTTTAAAATATGAGACAGTTATCTGTATCTCACATACAAGGAGACTTAAATGTAGAGCATTAAGTAGAAAAGTAATATATATAGAAACTAAATGTAGAAAGTTATTTTCTAAGACTACGATATTTATTACAGTAGAAATTAAAAGTTCTAAACATAAATTAACTGGATAGATAAGAATAAAACTTAAAGTTTTTTGAAGCATAAGACCATGGACAAAAGTGAGTACAGAGCTGGAACCGTAACTTGTATGGATGCCTGACAGCATGCTTGATCACAAGCTATGCTGCTATCAGTAGGCAGCTCAGTTATTTTAAGTTATAGTTTATATGCCTCATACAAACTTTTAGTACAAAAATGATTACAAAAGTTATGTATGAATGTTTGCCTGTATTGCATGTAGTCCTAAATTTTTAGTATTTTGAAAACTTCACCCAATATGTGGTAGGTGTTTTACTAGAAATTAGTCTGTTGCCAGTAATTTAGGTGTAGATAAGATACAAAACAAAATAGTATTTTTAACTTTGCATAAATGTTTTTTGAGCATTTAAGAATAGGCTTAATGAATATCAACACTTTGTATCTGAGCAGCGGAAGTATTTTGATATTATATATTTCAGTCAGTTGTAATCACAGGTTTTATACAGAGAAGGCAGGCAATGTAAAAATATTTATTATTTAACTTAATATTCAGACATTGAAATAGCTTTCCATTTTACCAGGTATCCTCATAGTGCCACCTGTATCAGGCACAAATATGATACTCTTGCAAACATAGAATGTATGTGATAAATTTATGAAAAAAGTTTTCTCCATTCTTATTTTATATGATGTTTTTCTGTAGAAATGTATTTATCGTAACCCATTTTTAAAATGGATACTTTAGCATTCAAAAACATAACTGAAAGTATATCATAATGCTTGGTTAGTTACTATTGATAAATTTTGTTAACAAACTATCTTATTAACCTTTCGGAACCTACAGATCATGGATGTTCAGGAGTTAGAGCATTATTGAGTTTGGTATTTGTGACAAATTTTGTATGCGTAATACGTTAGGACCTTTGCTAGGCTATAAAGTAAAAAGTAGGAAGTAGCTGAAAAAATTACTCAAACAAGTAACTTTTCTTCAAAGTAAAATGTGTGAAGAGGAAAACTTACACATTAGTTCAGGAAACTGTTAATAACCTCTGCTTCTCTTTAAAATAAGATTTCAATGTTTTGAAAGACAGTTTAATATATAATCCAGGGATTTAGTTTTCTAGTTTCATAACTGCCAAAAGAGCTTTTTGTTGTGCAAGAATTAGGATTTGCCTGACCTCAAAGTAGAATCCAGAAAATTGATGACCTTCTTAATTTAATGGGGCTCAAACTTGCATTTCTTATATCCAAGTATGGTACCCTGACTGTTAAGTGATCAGTTAATTGCTCTTCAACCTTTCTTTCCAGATGTGCCATTTACACAGGAAAAAGCAGTGAAGGGAGCATGATTCTGGAACCTTTTGGGCCAATCAGAGGGAGATTCTTTCTTCTCCGCAATTTAATATATTTGACTGAATATCTGTTGAGCCTTACTGGCAGGAACAGTCCTAAGAACAGGTCATGGAAAAAGGCTCTTTTTTTTCTGAGGAAAGGATTCCTTTGAATCATGCTTGTTCTTCAGTGCTATCTCCCTTTCTGACTACAGGTTTCTTTCCAGGCTTCTCAACCCAGTGGCTGGGTTGAATTTTCAGATCCCATGGCTGTAATCACATCCACTTTTCCTCCTGTAAAACATGCCTTGTTTTCATATTAAGGCCCATTCCCCTCTGTACTGGGCACGCTCAGAGTCAGCTTACCATATACAGCCCTAGAGATGCCCCTGCTTCCCCAATTCCAAGCTACTGAGGCTTGCAGTTCTGAATACCTCTGGAAGCAGAACTCCTAGAGCATGGGGAACTTCAAGGTCAAGGTGATGAATTTGGGTGTTATCAGGCAGTAGCTAAGCAGCCTTTAGTTTTGGGTTATAATTTTAGACAAACATTTAAGTGTAATTTAGACTTCCAAGTACTTTATTAGATCTAAGTCTCAAAATCTACTTTTATAGGATAATTAAAGATATTTTGTCACAGATTGCACCATATCATTTTTGCTGTATTTGATGCATGTTAATGCTTGTCCCAAGCTAGCACAGAGCTTTATATTGAAGGGCTAACATATCCAGCTTTCTGCATTAATGAAGTTTCCTACATGGTAGTTACTGATTCTCTGCTTTAGTCCTTTAGTCTTGATATATTTGATGTGAAAAAACATTAGAGGGAAGAAACAGTAATTTTATTAGGGGTGTGTTGAAACTCAGCCTTTCACATGTTTGTATTTTAATACCGTCTGACAAAAATTTATATGTTTTTAGATTCAGCAGTTAATATTTTGTTTAAAAAATAAACAGTTTTTTCTAGTCAGTCTCATGTGATCATTTACCCTTTTTTTTTTTTTTTTAGAAAATTTGAGCATTATGCCACAAAGATTTTTTTGCAGCTTATTAACTTAAAATTTATTTACAAGGTGAGAGTGAGCAAAAAGTATAAATAATTGTTTGTACTGCACTACTTCCCCAGGTCCTTAAATTAAGGCACACTGAATCAGACGGTGTATAGGGAAGTGGTTTTTTTCTAGTGTTTTCTCCTTCTTCACATGACTTCTAGATGAATTCTAGAAGTTAGTTTTAGTGGAATATTCCGTATTGAATGAAGGGGATTTAGGTACTTATTCATGTCTAAAATCAGAGTGACATTAGCATCCAGTTTTTTAACTTTCCTCTAACATAGAGAGAGAAAGTCTTTACTCTAGCCTGTCATATAAAGGAGAAAAAGAAAAGAAAAATATAAGATGGATACCTTTTCTTGTTAGTGATGCAGCAAAGAGCAGCTAACCTTTATGTCGTCAGCTCCTGGCAGTGCTTGTTATTCAAAAATAATGAAAGGAGATAGGCTGAGTAACTGTAAGGGAAAATTATGCCAAACACCTTTGGATAAAAGACAGCAAGGTCTCAGCATTTAACCTCCATAAGAAAAATCTAAGCATTTAGGATGTTTATGTTAGAGAGAGTCCTATGCCAGGCTGAAAATATCTTTTGCATTTTGAAAGTAGTAGCGGAGAGAGTCTGTAGAACAGGCCTGCATACCGCACAGCCCACAAAACAATTTCTTTGACCTGCCCTAGTGTCTTGATTTAAGAAAAATTCACTCAGGCTTACCTTGCTTCATTCCCCTTGGCATACTGCTAAGCACATGCAAGGCTAGCACACAGACTACAGCCTCTTCCTCATTCAGCTGATCTTTATTTGATTGGCGTCAGCCAGGTTATTCGTTTGAGAAATTTAAAAGCAGTTCCTCTTCTGCACGTTGAGAAGTGGGGCCAGGAACTCTTTTCTGAAGATGAATTAGTGGGTGTACAGGTCTTGCAACTAGGCAGAAAGTGGTGGACATGGAGAGATGCAGTACCAAAGGAGAAAAAGGAAGGAGAGAGAATGAGTGGGAGATACTTGAGTTGTAGTCCCTGCCAGTAGAGGAAGGATTTGAAAAAATACAGGAAACTAATTTGGCCTTCCAGAAGTGAAAGGCAGTATGAAAGAAAAATACTGAGCAGAAATTGAGGAAGAATGCCAAACAGTTCTTTTAAAGTCACATGAGAAAAAGGAAGGAAAGGAGCGCAGTAACTGGTTTGTATGAGGGCTGAAGAAGATGATGAAGAAGCAGAGCTTACTTCAGTGTGGAAGAGCAACTTGTAGAAGGAACTGGTGTTACCCAAGTTACATTTTGGTGCAGATGTTCTGTGGCTGGTGGACATAACGAGAAAACATGAGGCAGTTCTTTTGGCCCACTGTCCTGCACTTAATCACAGGAGAATTGCTCAGATGGCTAAATCACGTTACTTCACGTGCTCACTAGCTCACTGCCTTTCCTTTCCTTTCAGTGTCAGCTGTACAGTGACTCTGGTGCCAAAATCTACTCTGTAAACGAGGACAGAAGATAATGAGAGAAAGTCAGTTTTAGAAATATGAGGCAGGATGACAGGAGAAATTCAGGCCGAAGTGGGACAGAGGAAGCATCATGTCATTTTATGTAGACGTGTAGATTTAGCAGTATGGAAAGAAAACCCACCCTAGATCTCTTGCTTAACATTCTTATTGCACGATTCTCCTGTCCCTCAAATTGAGAAAAGCAAAATAAGTCAGTTTGTGTTGATACTTAATCTTGTCCTTTTATTGGATATTAAATTGTGTGGGGTATATGGTGCAGCATCTGTCCAGAAACCGTTATCTCTGAAGAAGAATGCAGTATGTCCTGGTAGCTGCAGCCTGGTGTTAGAATCTGCGATGGGACACTTAACTGCTCTGAGTGTTGAATGCTGCTGGGGAAAAGGTAAGAAATCTTTTTGCAATCTGTGTACAGCTTTGCCTGACTTACAACAGAACTTAAAAGTCAGAAATATTTCAGATTCTTTTGCAGTAAGTAAGGTGATATTTACAGTGCAGCATTTTGTATTTCCTTATGATAAAGTATGGAAAGACATTGCAAAAGAAAAGAAAAACAATTACTGAAGTGCTTTTTGTGCTAAACTTGTAAGTTACAATCCTTTGAGTGTAAGCATTTCGGTCAAATTATTCATGGCATATTTAGCCTCGGCTAGGCATGGATTGTTCAGGAGCGCTCACGGAATAAATTCAGGTCACTCTACTGCATTCTACCCAATTCACTAAGAAAATGAAGGACATTTTGGTCTTGAAGTGATGTTCTGCCAGAGCTAGTGAGCGAGGATTGTATCTTTTTACTCTTATGAACATTTTGTTATCCTTAAAGTGCCCAGCAGGGAAATTTTACAGAATTTTTCTTTTAAGTGGAAATAGATTGGACCAGAAAATGTGAAAGATTGTGCAATTCTAAAGATTCTTCATGTTTGAATCTGCCTGTTCCATAGTTTCCATATAAGTCTATCCACACCTATAGAATTCATACGCCGATACTCTCCTCTCATGGGTTACATTCTTTACACATATTTGTCATTTTAAAACACTGTTTCATCTTTGTGTATTGATTGTGAACACCTCAGAGTTTTAAGAACTTCTTTCAAAAATCATCTTTTAGCTTTTCTTCTCTACTTCTCTCCTTGGGATGTTTGGGATTTTTACCTACAGACTAAAGCATAAGTAGCTGTTAAACAGGAATGTATCTGAAGGCCGTCCAGTGAGAGCACAAAATTCATGTCCTACGATGGGTTTTAAAATCTGGTAAACTATTGAAATTTACATTTGGCTTTTCTGGAAAGATAATGGAGCCTATGGCAAATGCAAATCTAGGATTAGTTTTACCTCCCAGGTAGGGTTATGTTGCTGGACCTCTTTCTAAATTACTGTAAGGCTTCTGGAAGATGGCATTCCTTTTCTGTTTAACTCATTGCTAGTTAAGTGTTTCGAGAGTGAGTTATTTTCTGAGTTACATGTAGGGATTGTACTCAAGCTGCTTTGCTGTTGGTGGACATTTCTCTTTTGAGGCAAGAAAAATAAGGGAGAGATTTTGTAGTAATTTTGCTTGAAATCATTTACCAATTGAGGCTACTGGGATATGTAAGATACTGGAGTGTGTTCTTAACTGTCTGTTTCTAGTAGATTCATTAATGTGCCAGCTACCTGCCAGTGTCATCCATCAAGGTAAAAATGATTGAGCGTGGAGATTTCATATATTCACCACTGATTTCTCTTTCCTGGTTATTAGAAATTCTGATTAATACCCTGCGTGCCTCATCTATAATAAATGATTTAGGAACTAATTGAATATTCAGAAAAACAACGATATGCTTTGCAATTACAGTTTAATGCAAGTCTTTATACATTTGTCATGCACCTAAATAAACCTCTTGTTTCAGAAACCCAGATTTCAATGTAAATCTTATCAATGTTAATTTATTCCTTAACTATATTCAAACCGAGAATCTGAGACTTCAGAAACAGCTATGGTAAGCCACTGTACATGTATTTTCATAATAAATAGTGTGATTCTGATTATAGATTATAATCAAATGGGCAAGAGTTTGTGTGCCATTTTATTTGAGGGGAACGTGATGAGCCTGAGAAATGATGTGTGGGCAGACCTAAAACAAAAAAATGGAAACCTGTCGAAGTTGAACCCTCTTATTCTCGGAATGTGAATAATGTCTTACCACAGTACTTTAATACCAAGTTGATTCTTCAACTGAGGTGTCCTGTTTTCCATCTTCTTTATGTTTCATTGATGACATACTTCTCTTGGAGAGAAGGTTTGTGTGTTCTGTGGCATTAGACACACTGACAGCATTGATCATTATGTGCCAGAGTGTACAACTTACAGATGCTTCTGACCAAGTTGCTGGGAACACAAGTACCAGTGCTGTCTTAGTGGAGTATTCTTCAATTAACAGCCTCTTAAACGGGCTACACAGTCCCAGGCATTCTTCTGTTCCAAGTAGCCTTGCCCTTAGTTCATAAAGATTACAGTCAGACGTGAAAGATCTGATATATAACTTCCTGCCAGCGGCTGTGTTGTAACACAATATTTATTTAAAAAAAAAAAAAAAAAAGTGCTGCTCAGACTAGACTCCATGCCCCTGCTGTGAGACATGAGCCAAAAGACCATAGGTTGTAAGGGTAGGGACAGTGCTTACAAGCGGCAGTGGTTATTTTCAAGATTGCATTCCAGAATACCGATGTTATGGTTGTCTATGTATACTTCCAGCTTAGTCTATTTAAAGAAATTCTTTACACTACATAGAAACATTGGGAATTGCTAGCAGGTCATTTGGATGAGAAGGCAGAAAGAAGATTCGAGAGAAAAGAGAGAGACATTTAGGGTGAGTGTATGAATTGATCAATACAAAAAAGAACGACAGAGGTGACCACACTGAGTGCAAGCATATTTTATTTGGCCAGGTCAGATCTCGTTCTGAACTTCTTTCCAGCATTACAGAAAGGATGAAGAGATGTAGCATACTGAAGCACTAATCAATGAAATCAAAAGAAATTGCATTCTTCAAAAAAGATTCTTCTGAACCTGCTTCTGCTGCTTTAGGACGTTAAAAGGAAGCTGTTCCAAAAAGCATGTGCGTCAAAGTGAGGAGGTTGTAGCTCATGGTCGTCTTCCTCCTGAAAGTAGAAACAGTAGATGTGAAGGACACAGATTCCTACTGTTAGGAATTAGTTTATTGATAAGATATGTTTAGAGAAGAGACTTTGGAGACCTTTTAAATAATGTATGTATATACATGTATTCGTATAAGTTTATTTACATACACATGTATGTGTGTATCTTTGTGTTTTTATATATACATATTATAAGGAAGTCTAGCCATCTTTGCTAAAAATCATTGTACAAAACCAGTAAGTTTGCCACATGATTGTATTTATGTTTGGTCAAGGATACTGACTACTATAATGATTGTAAGGTTGTTGTTGTGTAGAGCACATAATATGTGAAGTGCACACACACGCACGCATGGGCATCCTTGTCTGTTTTCACAGAGTTGGTTGCATTTTAACTTGGAAGTAAGCAGGATTTGATAGAGGACCAATCAAAACAAATGTCTCAAGTCATGTTGAATGGTTAACAGATTTCACAGCTGTGTCGTCCTTTTTGGTCAGCGTAGAAATTATGTCTTAAATGTCTCTTCATCTGTACATTTAAAAAAAGGAAGCTGGTATTTTCTTTTTGCATGATAATTGACACAGCATGTACATTAACACAGCAGGGCTATATCTGGCTGTCACTCAGATGTGGAGATTTGGGGCTTCGTGTTGTAAATTCCATAAAGGGGCCTAGGCCATTATATCCCCTCTTGTGCAGGAGAGACATTAATTATGGTAGTACCAAGATATGCTACATGATGCCATCAGTTGCCCTTCTTCTGTCAGTCAAGTTAAGAGCGGCAGATGCACCCTTTGGGACTGAGAAGCTCTTCCTGTGGTTTTATAACACAGGAGGAGCAGAAATTTCAAATTAAACTCTTAGAGGTTATCACGTTAGGAAATGATTGTCAAACATCGGAAGGCAACTATATACATATAAAGAGAAACTGTTACTTCTAGGCATTTATCTTATGGATAAATAAGATGGTGCAAATTTTCCTCTCCTCTGGCAGGAATTAACGCATGTGATATTGAGTAAATCTGTCTGCAGCCTGTTGTCTGGGCTACCTTAACACCTTAGCCAGTGGTCTGAACTGTTTCATAAGGCCGGGAAGCATTCAAACATATCCTGGCTTCATAAAGAATGTGCAAATGCCTATTTTCCACCAACAGATCCAAACTCCTCGTTCCAAGGGTTTTACTGAAGATAATAGACTTAGAGAAATATGAACCTGGCTCAGGGCATTAGTTGACTTAAGTAATTCTGGTGTCTGATTCTCCTTTAATCTGTCAGAAATTAGTCCAAGAAGCCTAGTCTTTCAGGTGTACTTGCAAACCCGGGTGTCTAGACCACCTTAGCCACATTATTGATCTGCACGCTGTTCCACTGTGTAAAAAGTATTACACAGCTGATGGAACCCTTACAAACTTAATCCATATATTGTTTCCCTAGTTCGCTGCTGCAACGTTTGCCCATTCCTGTAACTGCACGAGTCTGTCAGGCTTATGCTGTGTAACAAAATGGCATACAAGAATACCTAAGCTGTCTGACCAAACTACTAAGGAATTAGAAAGCAGCATAGCTACAATCAGTGTCCAGCTACATGAAAAAGCCCCACTGGGAGTCAGCTCTAGTCTTTCCACATTCTCTACTAGAACTAATATAACAGTATTTCTTTAGAATCCTAAGTTAGTATCTCTGTGAACTACTGTTGAAAAGTTATTTCAGTCTGTTAAGAATTAGTTAAGGGATTTCTAAAGGTTTGTACTGTGTCATGTAGACAGGCCTTTATGTTCCGATTAGAAAATTTTAACTCATATTTTACCAGTTTGTACTTAGGGTTCTACAGAGCTCTTGTGCTAACCGAAATGGAAACCATCATACTGTATGACTGAAAAAGTATATCCATGCCACTGTCTGTAACGAGTACGTTAGCATGGTAGCAGAAAAGTGCAGTAGATCCTCCAGAGTGTCCAGATGTTTTTTAAAGCCAAGGAGAATATAAGGCCCTATCTTCTCTACCACTAACAGTCAGATTAAAATGTAGAGACTTTGTTTTTAGACTAACAGACTCAATCTTCTTATATATAGAAAAAAAAAGATCTAGCTGAACCATTTTGCCTAGATCCTTTTACAAGCAAGCAACTAAGGTCTATACTGTCAAACATTTTAGAAAGACATTTCTCTCAAGTAGGCAGTAAGAAGTTCATAGTGAAGATACTGCAACTGAGAATCCCAAAAATGAATTCATTCCTCACTGTCATGTAATGGTAGACAGCATTGCTCCATCAAGTCATCCATTACCATTAAAAATGGAAAAACCCCTCACTAAAATTAGCTGCAAGAATTTTGTAGCTTGTAATCAGAAAAAGATGATATAGGAAAAACTAAAGTTAAGGATTTTAGATAAGGGACAATCCTTCAAGGGACAATCCTTTAGTCTGGTAGCCAGAGCTGACTTGTTGATCAATAAGCCTTGCCCAAAGGAAGCAAAAGGGGCACATGCCTTTGTACTGCATATCAAAATTAACTGCATTGTCCCCTATAAAGTTGCAATACACATAATACCAACACAATATGCAGTCAAACATCCAATGTGATGGATGCCTAAGGTAGATTGCTCAGTACTATACTCGCATTTCATCTACAGTACTGAAAAATCATTACTGTTGGCCAGAGAGTGTTTCCCACTACTTACACTTTACTGCTGTAGAGCATGAATTTGACGTAGCATTCCTGGGAGTTGTCTATATAAATTTTGCAGATCTGAAAGTCCACCAATGCAGTTTTTCCCGATAAACACGCAAGGGACCTAGACAGAAAACGATATGCATTAGTCCGTGAAGAGAGAGACCATTTGTACAGCTGTGTCCTTGAAGACAAAGAGTGAGCAGAGTATTCATCAGCAAACTTCATGTTAAGGAGGCTGTAGTTTACGAAAATCTCTCTCTTCTTCCATCCCCTTCCCCACCACCTGCAAATCTGTCTGAAATCTACTGTTAGGAAAGAGAAAAGGGTAGAGGAATATTCTACCCTTTTTTTGTAGAGGCTGCAGAACAGTAAAAGCATCTGATGGTTTAAACAGTATTGGTCCTAAATTTCACAACTGTTTTTAGGATAACAAACCTTGTGTCAGGAGAAGAGTAGTGCCATGACGGAATCACCTGCTTAGCCCTGTAAGACACATACTGGTTCCAAATTAGGCGAATTGTTCTGCTGGCCAAAGTGACTTTTTAAAGCCTGTTCTATTTCGCACAACATCAACACTGATTTCTTGCAAAGAATTTAGGAAGTCAGAAATGTTTATGACTGTGAGAAGACCAACAGCAACTGACTTAGAAGTCACTGTGCAAATTCTTCATAGGGAAAAAAAATCTGTTTATTAGTCTTTGGGTGCATCTGTATTATTATTTTAGTACATGGCATTTTTGAAGCAAATGTTCAGTTAATCCAGGTTAACCCTTTTTAAGTCACAGATAGAAGTAGTCCGAAAGTATGCAAACAGGATTTTTTCAAATGAAACTGAATTAGGAATTGAACTCCAAGATAGCACTAAATATGCTCAAATACTGATGATTCTAAGGCAGTGAGTGAGCAGCTCCAAGTGCTAAGACCTACCAGCATGCACTGAGCATCTATGTGCCAGTAGGAGGTTCTCAAAATACAGAGATATCACACCATCCTCTAAAGCGCTTCCTATACTATATAAAGGTGCCAGGTGGCACATGCACTTTCGTATTGGTTGCCAGTTGACTGATTGCCACAGCTATGAAAGTCACTGGTGTAGCAAACTTCTATTTTCTGGCACAATCCCTTCTCCACTTACACTTTTTCTTGCCTTCTGTCCTCTCCCCTCTTTATCAGCCTAGCCATCTGTTACTGTTCACTGTGTTAGTCCTTTTTCAGAATGCCTTGCCTTTTCTTTCACTTCCTCTGTTTTGCATTGATTGAATTCCTCTCATTGCAAAGACAAATTCAAGCCCTGCCAAATTACAGAACCTACGGTTTGGTGCTCCCATGGTGGGTGCAGCAACCAGTTAGCCTGTTAAATCTGTGACATGAGAGGGGCAAACTTCTCATCTAGAACGATTGCCTTCCTACTTCTAGGTTGCCAATCATCTGGTGACTGTCATCTGGGTACAAGAGAACTGGTAATCAAAGCGGGGTCAAATTTAAGGAAAAAAAAAAGACACTTCTGAAAACCAGGAACAATTACCAAAACTCAGCTTCTGAGACTTCCTAAAAAGCATCCATATGCTTCTCTTTACAGTCGGAAGTAAAAACTGTTGAGCTGGGAAACAGTGCATCTGCTAAAGCCAGGCAAGATAAAAAGAAGAACCCAGGCAGAAGTGAAATTATTAAGCCTGTAATAGCTCAAGGACTCAGTAAAGAAAACTTGCATATGAAGAGGTAAAAATTCTAGGGGAAAAAGTGGACAATAGGAAGACAGTAACTCAGAGATATCAAAGATGAGCCTGTTCTAGGGAGCAGTGGACAGAGGCCAACCCTTGCCTTCCTGACTGATGACTGCATGGCTGACAGACTCTTTGGGTCTCTCATCGACATAATGGGTATATTAATGCTTACCTTATAGCATGTTAGTCATAGCTATCTGCTGTGCATATCAGTCAACAAGTTTTTTTGTACTTTCAAATGGTGTACATCGAGTTTGCAGAGCCTCTTTGCACATGGCAAAGGATTTGCAAACAAATGTGATCCAGTAAGGGAGTGCTACAGGCTTGACAACAGTTTCTGGATCAGCTAGATATGTGGCTGTGCGAGGCACAAAGAAAAGCAGGCTCCTGGCAGTGGGTAGGAGCAGCAGTTTCTGCACTAAGTCTGCAACCTCCTTCTAGAGTCCCTATCCCCTGCTCCTGTGCAGCAATAGGTAGGTCCAGCTTCTGGAGAAGCCAGTGGAGGAAGGAGAAGGACATCATAACTTGAAGACAGATTGCCTCTCCCCCATCTGTTTATTCCTTCCCTCCCTAGGCATCCATGCTGATCGAAGGGAGGACCATTTGGCAGTAGGCTGAAGAAGAGCAGTAGCTTTCAGGACCTCTGCTGCCCTCCCTTCACCAACATGGTGTATACCCTGTCAGGTGAGCCACCTTGGCCTTTTTCTATTGATGTTTGCAGCTCAGGGACATATTGGCCCATTAGGAACATTTTTATCTTCTTCCTTTCCCGGTCACTCAACCCTTTCCTGGATTTTGTGATGCTGTTAGCCACCTCCTCTCATCTCCTTTTCAGTTAAGGGCTGTGTTCCAGTTGGAAGGAATTAAGTGTTCTTGTTCTTAAGCAATTGCCCTAGGCTGTTTATGTTTTGTTTCCAGTGCATATCCCACCCACGCTTTAACCCAGGCTTTTTTTGCCTGCACTGGAAGTGGGAAGAAGGCCTACTTTGGGGATGGCAAGGCACGGTCCTTTCCCACATGGCTGCCTGAGGTCTTTGTAAAGGGGGTAGAGAGCAATGTTTTCTAGCTCAGTGGTCTTTGGCGGCGAAGTTACTTCTTGGTACTAAGGAGGTCTTGCTGCAAGAACTCGTTGTGGCTGGTAGCCTGTCTGCAGCATGGGATGCCTGTGGCTTGTCAGGAAGGTTGGTGTGGCAAAAGCCTAGGTAAAGGACAGAGGCACTCCTTTGGCTGGACTGGGCAAAGGAAGGGAAAAGGAACAAAAGCTCTTGTATTACTGGTTGGAAGAACAAGAAAAATTTTCTTTTAAGAAAGCATGGGGAAGTTTGTTTTTCATCCTGCAAGGCCAATTTAGCGAACAAAGCTTTCCCTGACCATATCAAAATCCCCCAAACCACAGCACAGCTGAGACAAGCCTTTTCTGTCATCTAGCCCCCAAAAGCACCCATCACCCTTTGTCCTTACTTAGCAAAGCACGGAGCAAGCGAGCCCTCTTCCCCCATTCCTCTTCTGCTGGGAAATTACCTTTTGCTTTCAGTAAGTTATTTCTCTCATTGGCAAAACTCTTTAACTTCCCCCTCCCACTCCATTCCGTGTCTGCTAGGAAATTTGCTTCCACTTTCCCTGGGTGGCTTCTCTCACTAGTAAGGCTATCAATCCCTGTCCTGCTGGGAAATGACCTACTACTCTCAGTATCTTACTTCTCTAGTAAAGCTGTCCATCCTTTCCCTCCCTCCCAATTCCTTCTCTGCTGGGAAAACACTTCTGCTTTCCAGTTACTGCTTATATTTTCCAGTATCACTCAACACCACTGCTGTGATTTAGCATACTCTCAGACATAAGACCGAGGTTTTTTTTGGGTCTGTAGAGACAGCCATAGGCACACAGCAGTATATCACAAAGGTCAAAAATGGTACAGGGGCTGGGGCCAGGGAAGACATAGTCAGATTAACCATGCTTGCCTAAAAGGTGTGATGGGTCAAGTGCCACGGAAGGTTGGGGCAGAGGGAAGACACATAGAAGACATTTATTGACATCTAATTTCATTAATGGAGTCCCACAGAGCAGAAGGCATCTTCATGCAAACGTCTTCATGCCCCTTCCCCCTTCCAGTCAGCCCACTCCATGACACACCTGTTAGCTTTGCTGTCCGCTTTGCCCCCTAAGGCACAGCTGGCATACTGCCACGGGGACATCCTTTTGTGCCCTGACTGCTTCCATGAGGCCCAAAGGGCTACATGCAACAGCTGCTTGAGAAAATGGTCTTTGTTGTTCCAGCTGGGATCAAAAAGCCCATCTGCATCTTCATCTGGAGAGAGTACAGCAGGAGTTACATTATCTGAAGGATTTGGAGAATGTTTGTATCTTACCTGTCTGTCTCACTGTGCTATCTTGCAGTGACTTGACTGAATGTATTCTTCACTTTGAACTGGCTGATACTGAGGATGCAACTGAACTAAGCCCCTTCATTGTTGGGGTAAAGTGTCATGATCCAGCAATGAAGGAGGTGACCAGTATTCCTGATGTTGCAGGTTGACGCCTGAATGCTGCAAAGAACCATTTCCATGTGTGGAATAAAGGTACCAGGGTGTGGCCTGAGGCCCAAACTTCAGAATGCTTGGGTTCCCATGCGGCAGACCAAGATGCCTCCCCTGGTCTTGTGTGCCATGTAACGGGTAGCCCTTGCTCTTAATGTAACCATAATCATACCAGGCTAGGTGCCAGGCTAGGCATCAGGCAGTAGATGTAGACAGTTTGGTAACCCCAGAGAGTAAAAGCCTTGATGATCTTGTGCAAACAAACGATCTGCTAGAATGGGATTTGAAGGCTGAGCACCTTGCTGATGAACTCATCCATGATTTGAGTTATTCACCTCAAACTGGTGAGCCATATACTGATAGGAGCTGACGGGCACAAGGCCCTAGAAAGCAAATCCCAGCCTCTTGAAGACGGGTATGAGATCACAAAGCTTTATGCAATGATAGCAAAGCTGTGTCCAGCTGACAGCAACAGGCTCCACTGTGCTTACACACTGAAAGCACAGAATTCACTGTTGGTCCTTCTATGTACTGAAGATGAAGAGGTGCTCTCAATGTGAGCTCATTTCTTGTGCTTAACATTTCTGGTCAGTTGAGAACAGCAGTCACAGTAGCAAAGTCTTATAGTTGTCTCCCCTCCTACCACTTCAAGACTTCCCTCCTGGACTATGAGCCATAGAAGCATCAGTGAATCCACTTGTCCCCACCTGCTGGCCCTCAGGTGTGCTCAGTTTCCACATTCAGTATGGGGACCGGGAGTTAAGCATGCAATAAATAAGGTTCCCTCTGTCACTTGTAAGAGGTTAAAAATGAGAAGGCAGGATCAGAAACAAGCCAGGAACAGACCTGACTCCGTGAGTGAGGACTTCACAAGAGGATAGCAAAAGCGGCAATGTATTGTCATCGTCTGTGCGAGACAGACACCACGGCACTAAGGCCAGCTAAAGAGCCTGCTGTCTTCAAAGCAGAAGGACAAACTTGGATTTACCCTGGAGTAATTCAAACCACATGTCTGGTGAGGACATTCAGTCCACGGTACCAGATCAGGCTAGAGTAAATTCCCCGAAACTCAGAGAGTGTGGATACTGTGTCCTCAGCGTTTCTTTTCAGTTTCGCTTTACAGAGCCAAACCTATTGTACCTTGCTATTTAAACTAGATTGTATTAAAAAAAAAAGTTGCACAATGGCATAACTAAGGCTGAAGTGTCAACTATCTGACCTGCGTGACAGCATTTCTAAAGAAATTACTTCCTGAAACTCAAATACATCTTATAATGTTGATACACTGATACAAATCCAATTATTTAATTAAATTTCAAAATAAATGGCCTTTAAATTTTGTAAGTACAGTATCTGTTTTACTGCCAGCTAAAATGAGGCAACTCTGAATGCTTTCTCTGCTCAAAGCCAGAGGGAAGGAAAGCGTAAAAGCTCAGACAAACTCCCAGCTCTGTCTTCTCTCTCCTCTGCTCAGACTGCTCAAACACATTTTTGCTTTGCCTGTGTGTTAACTAGGACAATTTTATAGAAAGATCTTTGAAGGAATTTCTGATCACGATCCTAGAAATATGAAGATTACCTTTTACATTAATCCTTCTCTAACTAGCGAGGTCAAGAACTAAGAGTTAATGTGAGGCTCTGTTACTTCTGTGCTTCCACATGTTACAACAGCCAATACATTCCAAACAGGTACAAAATATTCTTAGAGGTGTCATGGTGTCATAGCTCCCCAGGAGGCAGCTCGCGTAGAGTGAAGCTTTGTAACAAGGTTCTTACAAGGGGGATTAGTGTGCAGTTCTAGATACGGAAGCACAGATTTGTGCAGTTCCTCTGACTATGAGAAGGCACTTTTTAGGGAAGAAGCAGAAAAGTGAAAACAATATTTAAAACATTTTAATAATAGAATAAGGATGTGGCTTTTCCTTGTGAAGTGGTTAGTTTGATTGCAAAAAGAATTAAAATTACTTGGGAAAGAGACCTCACTTCAGTCTCTGTAGCAGCTAACACTATTTTATTTCTGAGAAAAGATTAGCAAATTCTGAAATAAGAATTTGAGAACTTACTGTTCTTTGCCCTGTTGTTTGCTGGAGGTAATCCTGGACGTCATCCCTCCCACTAATATCAACCGACTCCAGACAGTCTGGCCTGATGTTAAATTGTGTGAGGATCTCCATCGTATTACGGCAGTAAGAGCAAGTTGGCTTTATAAAAACAGTTACTTTGTCATCTCTGATTTTGTTCTTCACAAACCAGTCAGCCATGTTTCTTTTTAAAGATGAGCAGGAACGCTGCACTTCAGCAACGGGCTCAGAGGCAGATGAGACAAAAGCAGCAATCTCAGTCCGAGATATTTATGAGCTGCACAGTGCCTTCCTCCTCGAAAACTCCTCCCCAGAAGGATGTAATCTCTTCACAAGATCATACACTTTAAAGCAACACTACTTAACGTCTATATATTATTATTAAAACTCCATTTTGGTGAACAAATCAATAGTTTAGAAAGAGGAAGACACTTAACTATCTTGTATACTTTCAGCGCATGAACTTTCATACAAGATCTGCAGTAGTTGCTTATTAACTAATGCACTGGCTGAAGGTGAGCTGTCACTGTTGTCTGCCTCTCTCCTCCTACAGAGTTTTTGTTATGCCTTTCCTACCTGCCACCTCACGTGTTGCAGGATGTGAAAATCCCTTTGAGGGAAGAGTATAAACATCAGGAAACCTGCAGATAAGTTAATTAAGATCCATCTTTTGACTTTCCATCCTAGAAGTTAAAAAAATAAAGTATTTTATGTGTATATATTTGTAGCTGTACACCTTCCATAATGAGTGCCTGTAATTGCCTAGAATTTCCAAAAGTGCCTGAACAGCTGAACAGACTTGCTTCAGTTTCAAAAGCATCTATGTTTACCCCGTACATCAACTAAGAACCAAAAGGGTTCGAAGTACCAATTCTAGAATTGAAAAAGTTCCAATTTTGGAACTTCTTGGATGGACCAAAATTCTTTCGAGGTTTAAAATTGTAAGAGACATAATTGGGTAACCGGCTAAACTTGGGTAGCTAGGGCTAAATCTTGTCCAAGCTCCAGATATTGAATGGTGAGAGTATCATTGCACCTGCAGGTGAGAACCTCAGCATGACCATGAGTCTGGTGCCACATGACCATTCTTCCAGGTAGAACCTATCTTATACCATCTGTCTACTCACTAACGTAAAGCTGCAGCATTATAGGTACGGTGAATGACTGTACTCAGTATTTCAAACTGCTGCTATGCAGACTGAGTCTAACATTTAGTTCAACTATTGTATTCTGTAATTGCCTGGAGCATTCATTCTGTGGCCAGTTCTAGATAAGCCAGAGGTAAGGAGCTTGTTTCTTCTCACTCACTGCTCACCTATTTCCTATTTCCTTTGATTTTTTCCCCCAACATCTCTTTTTGACTTAACAGGCTAAATACCTTGACTTACATAGTTTCCTATCAAAGGACTAAAAAGAATGTTTGCATTACTACACTCTTCTATGATTTTCTGTATATATGTATGTATATATAATTTTTTTCCTTATAGCAGGAACCATATTCTTATCTAAGTGCTGCACAGAGTGATGGAACTTAGGGTTCCTAGATACTATTAAAGGTCTACAACTGCAATGCTTAGGTTGTGGTTCAGAGAGGTATTTAGCCAACCCCTTTTATGAGGGCATTGGGGTAGTGGAAGTACTCTTCACACATTATCCAGGCCTCTGGTAGCACATAGAAGACACCTAGCTAGAGATACAAAAAGTCAAATGAGGTAGACAGCATAGAAGCTGTCCACATTGGGTGGAAACTCCATCTTCCCCAGATAAAAAAGCTTTATCTTTCTATAAATCTCCCTTCACTTGAGGCTCTCTGAATGATATATCCCACTTTTACACCTGATAAAACCTGTGACTCAGAAGACAGAGATCTTGCTTTAAGTCAGTCATTAAGTCAAGACATAATGATCTTAACTGCCCAGTCCACTTTTTCACTTTCTCTTGAGCTAAATCAGTTTGCCGCTTAAGAATCCCCGATCCTTGTCCCCATGTTTAATTTTCACAGAATCGCAGAGTGGCTGAAGTTAGAAGGGACCTCTGGACGTTGTCTAGTCCAACCCCCTACTCAGAGCAGGGTCACCTAGAGCAGATGACTCAGGGCCCCGTAGGGTTCTGAGTATCTCCAAGGATGGACACTCCACAACCTCTGTGGGCAACTTGTTCTGTTGTTTAACCACTCTCATAGTAAAAAAGATTTTTCTTAAGTTAAAATAGAATTTCCTGTATTTCAGTGTCTACTCATTGGTTCTAGTCTTGTTACTGGGCACTCCTGAGAAGAGTCTGGATCTGTCTTCTTTATAACCCTCCCACCAGATATTTATATGCATTGATAACATTCTCCCCTGAGCCTTCTCCAGGCTGAAGGGTCCCAACTCTCTCAGCGTCTCCTTGTGTGAGAGATGCTCCAGACTCTTAGTCATCTTTGTGGCCCTTTGCTGGAGTTGCTCCAGTATGTCCATGTCTCTCTCATACTGGGGAGCCCAGAACTGGACACAGTTTATACCGGTGAGAAAGTTCCTTGAAGTAACTTGGGCCGTTCACAGAATATAAGCAGCCCAATCACATTTTAACTATTTAAACCATCAAGGGCTAATACAGAAAAAGCATAAATAAATTCAATTTCTTTTTCATGAGTGTGGGAAGAAAAAAGCACCAGATCTCACCCCACCTTTTTTCAGTCGATTGAATTTTTAATTGATAGGCAGATACTGATAGGAGCTGTACCTTTATCCAAAACAGGACTTCCCAACTTCAGTGTGCTGTAGCACCACCATTGTAGAAGGAAAATTGCGCTATTGCGTGCAGAAAAATGCATGCTTTGAGCTCCATCCTTTCCTTTGTAGGCCTCAGAAAAGAAAGAAGATTCAGGCAGCTGGATCCTCTTTGCACACCATACCACAGTCACTTGCCAGGAATCAGACACATGCTTGCCACATTTTAGAAAATCCTAAGCCAAATAACGTGTTCCCCTTTCCAACTTTCAGTATTACTCTTCATTCCTTTTTCTTATTTACAAGAAAAAGGAGGCCTTCTGAGAACAGATATTCTTATGGGATTATCTGCTTGTTAGCATTAGCAGGTGGGCCTGAGCGGTGGGAACAGCTATCACCTGGTTGTAGGACCTCGTTGCCCAGTCTGAAACTAGAGCAAAGGTTAGGCATGACCTAAGTGTGCCTTTGAGGAGTCAGCAATCCTGGTGGATGGCAGCCTAGGAAATACAGGTACTTAAATAAGTTTCCAACAAATTTTCCATGTATGTGACAACCTCCAGAACTGACTGAAATCCCAATCAGCTATACTTGTTGTATTTCCAAATGATAGGCTGGTAACTCATTCTTTATAGAGAGCTGGGGAAGGCTTTACTCATGGCTGTTTGTACAACACAGGTCGGTGCCCTGATAGGCATGGTTAGGGTTAAAAAATACACCTGAGCAAATGATCTGCAGATGTCTGCCTTCTGTGAGTGCCTACTGGATAGCATCAGCTCTGAGTGGAGATAGAGAAATATGACTGGGCTATTAGTCCTCAAGGAAGAGAGACCTGAACTGTAGATGGGAGAGGGTCTCGGGCTGCTATTCACTGGATAATTGTATCTGGAGACTGTAGACACAGTGGAGAAAATCAGGATGCTGGAGAGCTATTCACGTGTGAGGTTATTGTGATGCTAAATACGTAGTGTGAATCTGCAAGGATGAGTTTGGACTTTCCTGTGTGCACTGTGGGAAAGCTATATAAAGTGACTAGAAAAACCTTGTGTCTTTTGGTTTAAAATGTTTCAATTCATATTGTAGGGATAAGCATTTCTATTGAACAAGCAGGGCTGTTTGATTATTTGGTGCCTGGTGTCCTGGAGCTTGTTGATCTGTGACAAGCATAGCCTGTATTTGTGTGTGTTTCAAGGGTCTATAATTGATGGGCCTGTGGAAGGCTCATCTCTCACCACTTCAGTGATACCGCAGTCCTACATTATTTCTTTTTCTGGATGTTATTACTGTGAAAGAGCAAAGCAAATCTTCAGTGAAATCCTGGTAGGGCTACTGGCATTACTTTTAGACCTCTTGCAAAAATGGGAAAGTATGCTTCTTTGGGGGGAAACCACTACCATAAAAATGAGTATAAATGCATCACAAACATAAGGAACAAGGAAAGGACAAATGTACTGTTAACTCTGTGCAAAACATGTGTGTACAAATGTTAAATGGTATTCAGCATATGATATGTATGTGCTAAGATCTCGATCCTACGCAGGCTTGAAAAGTGTACTTAACATGTATCTTCTTCATGAAGGATCATCTCTGCAGCCAAAACATTGCCTACAACAAAAGGATTAAATTTTTTCCTGAGAGCCAGAAGGGTCCAGATTTAAGAGCAAAAGTGATATCCTGGCAAACATTGTAATCTCTGCAGTTTTGTTCAAAAAGCACTGCTGATGACTGCAACATCATCGCTGTGTGAAATATAGCTCTATAAGCTTTTTTTCAAATACCTTTTTCTCAGCTACTAAGTTCAGCCCTAGAAATGTCACCAAAACGAAAATTAGAAATGAAATATTTGCTAAAAACAGATAGTAAAGTCTCAACTCTAGCACTTTTTCCAGTATTAAGCATTGTGTTTTAGGGGGGTTGTGGGTCTGCTGAAGCACAGAGACAAGTGATAGGAATGATCACAATCCTCCCAAAAAGAGTGAAGTAGTTAAAGAACTAGTTTAGTCAGCTTAAAAAAAAAAAAAAAAAAGGAGAGAGAGAGAGGAAAGGGGTGGGGGGAAACTGAGGGAAGACAAGGGCACTAAAGACTGGTGCAAAGAAGCAGACTGAAAGCAGAAAAAGGTCTGATGAGTTTAAACTGCAGGAGAGGTTACAGGTTATATCCATGCCCTGCCCTTCTTTGATAGCCGGGTGTTATAAGCAGTGCTGGCAGCGAGAGGTGAGCAGAGCAGAAGTCGAAGGGCCGCCCGGCTGCTCGGCCCCCTCGGACGGATTACACCCCCTTTCCTCATTGCTATGAGGAGCCAGTCATGGCTTGCAACTGGCGACCACAAAGGCTGATCCCAGCTCTCACGTTCTCAGCTAGACAACGCCACCCAGAACCTGGGTGAAAAGCTACATTTTAAGCAGCATCGTTTTAAAATATGCCTAGATCCAAACACCTCAAATGCACTCAGGCTATCTGCCTTTTCCAGAATCCAGTGGGACTGAAACCCAAGTCTCTATCTCTCTGAAACTGTCAAACGTCAGCTGGATGTTAGGAAGGACCTTCACAGATACAAGCACAGTCAAATGAAGAAATGGAGAGATTGTGGAGTTTCAGTCACTGACTGACTTGCGTTAGGCGAATGTCCGTCAGGAGTGATGTGATTATCGTTTATCCTGCTGTGGGCAGAGGTATGGACTGGATAACCTTCTGAGGGGTTTTCTAGTCCTATTATCTTTGACTTCAGAATAAGCACACTTTTAAGCTGCCTTGAGGGTTGTACTGCCTTAAGCATTCTAGGCTAGCTAAAAATCATAAGAATCTGGAATTTATGTACAAGCCCAAATAACTTGGAAGGACAAGTCTCATTGTATTTTATGCCATGGAGTTTGAATTTAAGTGAACTTTTGCTCCTAAATCTCTTAAGTCTTTTGGGGAATCCTACTGCTAGGGTATATATTTATAAATGAAATATGTACCAGTTATCTACAGACTTAGAATATCTGAATATTTGCACATTTGCACACTGAATTTAGATACATGAAGTGAGACTCTGGAAATCTAGTAGCTAAATATTGCTATCTAACTGTGCAAAAACCTCCACATGCACATGTGTGTAAAGACATGCACACACGCTTCTATGACAGTATACTTGGAATTCTGTTTAATTTTCTAAGTTGTTTTGATGGTGATTTCAATTAAATGGATGAAATTTTGGCTCTTTTGAAGCCAAATGGGACGTTCGTCAGCCAGGGTTTTATCCTATGCAGAGAAATTGTGACTAAAAATAAACGCAGTCCAACAGACTGTTAATGTAGGGAGAACAAAAATGAGTCCAAGTATTCAGAACCTGAATTGTACATGTTATTTACCTTAATTCAGAAAAGCTTTAGGGATTTTTGAAAAACAGCTGAGTAATTCAGGGACATACTTGGAATATATTTATACTATTGGTAGGACGTAAAGGAACATCAATTCTTAAGGTTCGTTGACATACCCCTTTTAAAACTGCGAAGAAAAACAGAATCGAGATTCAGGGCGTACTCAATGCAGTCTTGGCTGGAGCGATCCTAACACAGGGGAGACGCTACTGAGTTCTAACTTGTCAGTAGCTGACGAGTTGTAACTCGTCAAGCTTTTGACACGTGCCCCTGCGACGGGCCAGACCTCTTGAATTTAGCACCAACACTTGCTAAGGTTTTTGTTGTGCACAGGGCTTCGTTAAAGACGGTACTGAAATTAATTCTCATAATGCTTTCGACACATCAAGAATTTCTTGCACTTTGGTTGAGGCCTGACTATGACAAGCGTGCATATTTGTTATTGACAACCATCTCAACCTCTGCTAGCGCCTCATTGCAAGTACAGGGACAGTCACTCTTGCTTGCACAAACACAGCTCTGAAAGAGGAATAGAAATGGAAAGCTTGGTTACTGTTCCGGCGAACGTTTAAGGGCGGGTCGTGAGCTCCATGCAGCGCTTAGTGAATTTAAGTACTGCAGTGCTGATCTTTTGTGATTCTAGTCCTTGGTTCTGATGTCATTTCTGAAAAGGGGGCTAAATGACTCCATCTTGCATTGCTGAGCAAAGCAATATCCTAATACCTTTAAAAATGTGAAATGAGCACGTACCTTTCTAAGCCCTGTCTGTCTGATGGAAGGCACAGAACTGGCGTTTAATGGTAAAGAATTGTTTCATGTCCTTTCTAGCAGGAGGGTCACAGTTCTGAGACAGGCAAAAAAGGTGGAGAAATGCCCCAGAATTTTTTTTGCATTGACTCAGCAAATTCCAATGGTACAGCCACATGCATAGCTGGAAGCTATTTTTAGCGGTTGATTAGTGTTCAGTGAATATCCTGTTCAAAAGCCAATAATACTAGCGCAATTTAGAAACTGCTTTACTTAATGCTGGCTTTGCACCAAAGGGGAAAGAATATTTGGGATCTTAGCTGAATCCAGGGCATACAGGGACGGACAATCTGAATATCTATAGGAATTATTTAACGACAATGCACAGTAATCAACATAGGTTTATGAGAAACAATTCCTTGTATTATCCTGCATTGTTTTATTTGCAGAGTGAAATATTATGCTTCCTTGGATTCTGCCTGTGACGTGACTTTGTTGTGATTAGCAGTGGATGAACCTCACGCACTTCGGAGAACTTGTGTGGTTAACAGAAGCATTTAGAAATCCAGCTGGGCTCTGTGCTTCGCAGTTCTTTTCCTTTATCCTTTCATAGACATTTGGCAGGAAAAAATAACGTTAGTTGGACATCCCAGTGACGTGGAAGGAATAAATAGTTGCATATATTAATGAACAACGCTCCTTTTAGCTGGAAAGTAGTTTTACTGCCATTTTATACATGGACACCTCAACAGCAAAGTTTTCAGGCTCTGCCTTCCTATAATTAGGGGTGGATTTTTATTTATTTTGTTTTTCCAGAAACATAGTGCAATCATTAAGATGCCTGTTTAGACTTGGGAAACCCAGTAAATTCTGTGGCTCTACCAGGATTAGGAAGGTCTTCTCCCACTCTCTGTTGCGGTTGGAAGTACCGTAAGGCTGTTCTGGTAGGGGTGACTAAGAGAAACGCGTGTGCAGTCTTCATGGATACCATGTGTCTCTTACAGTGTTTGTCACTGTTTTGCCTCTTGAGTCATTATTTATTCATAGTGAATATTAAGTGTTACCTGGTCAGCATGGCTGTGTTTATACTTCCGTTTGTATAGATGGATGTGGCTGTGTGTTGGGGTAAGCAGTGGAGAACTGAGTCCTATTGGGTACAATTTTAATAGAAGTCAGACACTGGAAAACTACTGTCTGGATTCAAGCTGTGTTCTCTAGGAGCTTGAGGCTGCGTCTTCTTACGTTAGTCCAGGTTAGGCACTTTGATGAAGGTCAGTGACGTTTTTGCATGAGACTCGAGCAAGAAGCAAGCGCAGGAATTGGCCAAGTTGGAAATATTCCCAGCACCCTCTTCCCCACAAAAGTCAAAGCAAAAGCAAAGTATTGACTAGGTCTTAAAATGTACCTATTGTAATGTGTTATTTCTCTGTAACTGCCGTGCATGTGACAAAAAAGAAGCTGACACGATGCTGATTGCAATCTCAGTATTTGTAGTCGATTTTACTTGCCTGCAGTGATTTAGACATGCTATTTCCACTGAACTGAGTGATGCTGCTCATTTGCTCCTTAGGAGACCAAAATAAACCGATCTCTGATGTGTAAACTGTGCTCGCGTTTCTCTCGACAGCAATTGAAAGCAATCCATTCTCTGAACCTCAGTCTCTAGTGTGATGGGAACTATGTCAGCAGACTCCCGTTGTGCTGGGCCGGGGAGGACCGCAGCGGTGGCCGGGGTGCTGGGGACCATCCCATCCGCCGCCCCGGTGCCTCACGCAGATCCCAGGAGGTGGCGGCAGCACGTCGCGTATAGCGCTCGGCGGCCGCTGGCTGGAAACGCTGAGTTTGCACACCAATTTATGCTGCAGAGTAGAGCGAGTGCTTCAGTGGCTTGAGAAAATACTTGGTTCTCTCTTTGAAACAAATAACTTATGGGGGGATAATTGAGCCAGATAAAGCCTGGCATTTTCTGAAATACCTGTTGTTATGGTTTGTGTAGTTGATCGAGGGCATGAGCCAGAGCCACTAGGAGGATGTTACCTACTCCAGCAAGCATTGGGTTTGTCTCCAAATGCTGAATTAAGCTGATGCCCTCTGATGAGGGCATATTTGTGTCTTGTGTCTTTTGAAATATGAAGAAAGGAGAGTATGCTTTTGGAGGGGGAGGGGAGGGGGAGCGCCAGCCTCACTCAGGCTACAATGCCCAAATTTAACAAATAGCACTAATAACACTGACAGCCGAGGGAAGGTGAAGCAACAGATGAGGTTATAAGTATTTACCGGGAGGGCATGGCAGCTTGGTCTGGACTGAGGAAATGTTAAGTGCTAGGGTAAAGAAAGTTGTGAAAAGACAAGTGCAAAAACTGGACTCTCTTTTGGGACAGACATTAGGGGAAAAAAAGAAACTGGCTCATGACAGCGGGACTGGAGAAGGGTAGAAGCTTACAGAAGTCTTATGGCGACGTTTGGTGGTCAAGTTGGCTGCAAGTAGGCCCTTTTCTAGGCAGTATTTACGGTGTTTGCATCCCTAATTCTCTGTGTGTGGCACTGAGAGGAACTGATGTTCTTCGTTGTACTTTTCTAAACTATAAAAGAAAAAGCCTTCTTTGAAACTGTTTTCTGCTATAATTTTTCCTGTCCTGCTCACCTGAGACAAATGATTTTTATTGGTTTACTTGAATAGGTATCGCAGTTGCACAACAGATACCACCTGAAAATTTTTTTTTTCCTGAGCTGATCTTTAATGACTCAGAAGTAAAATCTGGTTAGTTGAAGGACATCATTTTTATTTTGGCACCTTTTTGGATCTGCTTTTTATTAACTTTGATATCATTAAAAATAATGTGTTTTCTGGTTCTCCTGCCCAATATGTCAAATAAAAAGTAGGTTTTAAATCCTGTTTGTTTTCACCTAGTCCTTTATTTAAAGAATAAAAGGGGGGGGGGGGAGGGCACAAGTCCAACCTGTTCTTGCTCTGTTGTACAGCTGGCTAATTAGTACTGAGTAACACACCTGGTATGTGAGGCAAAAGACGTGCTGGTTGGGTCCTGTCCTTTTAGAAGGACTGTTGATCTGAAAGAATTCAAAGAATCATTATATCTTGATTAAGAGTTTGATTTGCCTTTGAAAATAAATAATGACTATCTACTAACAACATCAGATATTTTCACTAATCTTAAATCTGTTAGTTAGAATTATTTAAAAGCTGTCACTGGTATCACTTAAGCATTGAATTTTGGAGATTTGTTTAATAGCATTTGTAATGGTTTGGTCACTTCTGTGATAAAGGGAAGCAATACTATCTCTATTTTAGAAAACTCAAAGCTGAGTTGCAATAAGGTTAAAGGAATTTACTACAAACCGCACCAGAAATCACCTGCAGACCATGAAAATCTGCACTCTGAACACTGCATTAGCACAACATAATCACAAGCCTTTCTTCCAATGAACTTAAACCCCTTTTTTTTTTTTTTTGTGCAGATTAGTTTAATAGTTTCTAGTAAAGCCTGCTGTATATTTGTTCAACAGAATAAATAATCCTCATGTTCTTTTTTTTTTTTTTAAATCTTTCTTATCTATGTTTGCTAATTGGGTAAAAGTCAGTGTTTTTATTTGGTTACACTAATGAAGACAGGAGACCAAATTCATCTTTTGTGTTTGTACACCAATTTCAGTATAGGGGTACTGGGAATCATTTTGGTCAGGCATATTCCACTTGGCCTGGCTTCTGTTAGTAATTTCCCGTCTTCTATTTCTATTCTATATTTGACTAGCTGAGTACATTTCCTGCCTTTATGTTTCTCTAAGTGTAATGTTCCCTGGGTGATTGAGTGCTTATTTAATTGAATAATATTACAGCTGAAAAGTGCCTGAAGTAATTTTTCATACTGGACTATTGGAAGGCTGGTATTCAGTATATTTCCTCTTGCTTTTGTAATTCTATTGGAAAATTCAGAGCAACTTCCTAGTGGTAATGTTACTGCTCAGCAATATATTGGGAGTGTATGCAAGCCTCTGTCATGACATTATCTTGCAAGTGCATTATGTCCACAGTTTTTCTTTCCGCTCGTGTTGATATACATCAGCCATTAAGTCAGCTAAGCTACGTTAGTATAAAAGAGGACCCTGGGCCAGAAGTTTTAGGATTGATCAATTTAATTGAGCAGAGTAAGAGGAAGGAAAATGCGCTGTGAGAAAACTAAACGATACATGTTTCAAAATAGTATTTCTTTTGACTTCTGTACCAATATTTTTTATATTTGTGTGAATTTTTGAGGGCACCGTATTGGCGCATGATACTATTACGGAATGGGGGTTTCTGAAAATTATGGTTAAATAACTGAGTTAACTTTTTCCTTTGCGTTTATGAAAAGTTGCATTATTTACTCCAGTGTTAACAGAGGCATTGTTTTGAGGAGAAGCAAGGGAACATGGTCTCCCCACTTCTTTCGGAGCGTAGAGAAGTTATTTGCAAATCTGTCTGTCTTTTGTGGTTTGCCATTTAAGTCGGAAGATCAAAGATAAAACTAGTCCTTATTTTCAAATGTGTTCTTGCCTCTGTTACCTAAGTAGATTAGGCTGAAAAATCTTCATAAAAGAGATCTTGTCGTCTTAAGTGTTTGTAGATTGGTCTGATGCTAGTGCATCCTATTAATGTATTCTGAAACTTGTGCTAATCTTTTCACTGAGAAACATAGATGCAAAGCAGAAGGCACAAGGTTTACGTGTGTCCATTCTGCCAGGTTGGGCTTTTAATAATGATTAACATCAAATCTCATTCCTTTGGCTCTGTTTTTCTGTCAAAAATATATTCAGTTTTTCAGAAGACTTTCCGGCTGAAGCCGGGGTTCGTGCCTGCTGCTCGTACTCACCTTGATGAGCGCTCGCTCATCCAGGCATTTCCAGAGAATCTTCTTCCTGAAATCATGCTCGGGAATAGATACAAGTTTCAGTTCTGCAGTGAGTGCACAGATTGACAGAATCAAGACCTCTGTACACACCGGAACGAGGTGCTGTATGATGCATGTCCCAAAAGAGGGTGCAGGTAAATGCTAAAGTAATTATGTCCATTGCGTGGTTAAGTAGGCAGGAGCCTAACAACTGCTGATAAATATCTTCTATTAGATGACAGAGCCGGATGTTTATTTTACGTGGTTACTATGGGACATGTACTTCCCAGACAGGTATCCAGGTAACGCTGCGGTAGTGGATTCTGGAGGAGGAACACTAATAAGTAAGCACAGACTATGCAAGGAATTTACAAAATATATTAATATTTAACAGCTTTTAAAGCAGGAAAACAATTTTTTCTTCTCCGTGTTGAAATCCTGGAGAGGGTCCACTCCTGTCATGTACCAAACATCAGTGAGTCCAGCTGGCATCAGCTGGTTCTGAGGCTGTATGGTAAAACCTTCAGGCCTTGGGCTCTATTGATAACATGATGCCACCATGATTTTGTTGGCAATCTGACTGAACTTCCGGAAAAAGGAAACCCAAAACAAGATATAAAATACCACTTTCCTTTCTGCAAGTTTCTTTACTCGTTCTTAGTGAAGGCTTATTGAAGCACCTGCAGAGTGATTGAAGGGAAAACTATTTGGGGTGTGTTCCCCGGATGCTAAATTATCTAAGCAGAAGGTGACTATGCAGTGGGACATGTCTAGGTGTTCCTGGGTGTCTCACTTGGAAGGAAAATAGAAATGGAAGAGGCCGGAGAGCATCCTTGAAAATATGGTTGATCCAGATGCCAATCAACTTGAATATGTCCTCAGATAGTCTGATTTGGGGGTTCATTTAAAATGCAGCTGTTGCAAAATCTTAATGTATTACCCTGCCTGCAGAAGAGTAGTCTGTTGTCCTCCAGACATTACTGAGTCTATACCATCAATGCTCGACAGTGGCTGGTGCACCCGAACGGCCGCAAGATGGTAACTTTCTATTACTTCCTAGTGATTGGCAGGGAGAGAAGCGCGAGGCTTTATTTTCAAGATAATTTATCTAAGTTTTTCCCCCTTATGTAAGTATTAAACCAAAAAGCTTATGTTTCAGAGAAATGCCTACTGTTGTCATGGGAATGTGGCTGGGGAATGGCTCGACGGGAGCTCGATGCCTTCATCGTGGGCAGGCTCCCCTTGTGTCCGTCCCTTGGCTGCTGAACGGTGGCAGTGCACTTGGGAGACTCTGGTGGGCAAGCCCGGGTGGCAGCTGGCCGGTGAGAGGGATAACTGAGGCAGCAACATAAAGCTGAGCATCTGGAAGGACTGCAAACCCATCAGTGCCGCTGCCTGAAGTACAATACTGAAGCTGAAGGAAGAGTACTGAGGGAGCCCTCCAGCGCCTCGGGCTCTTGGGACTGGGAGTCCCCAGCTCCAGCTCCACCCCAGCCCCCTTTAGCTAGAATTTGTCCTCTCAGACCCAGTTTTAACACAGATTTCATGTTTCTCAATAATCTTGAAGAAAGCACAGAGTTCAGTGTGACGTCAGAAAAACAGCAGAGACTAGCAGGATCTGTCTGATGTGTCAGAAAAATCCCGTTGCGTTGTTGTTGTGTAGCTCACAACAGGTTTTCTGGATAACGACTGCCTTTTTTTTTTTTTTTTTTTTTAATGTGAGTTCCAGGAAGGATCTGTGTCTGAGATGCTATCAACAGGGAGGAGGAGGAACCAAGCAAGGTTTTGGGGAAAGCGTTCCCCTGACGCATGACCTGCCCTTGTGCAATGAGACGTTCCACCCACCCCTGCCCAGCAGGCCTTAGTAGTCGGAGATGGGCCTTTGCTGCATTCACCCGCTTGTTTTGCTGCCTCAGAGAGCTGCTCTCCTGTCTGTGAAAACAAAAATTCCCTAAACTGTCCTCACAAGCTAAAGAAAGTGAGACTGCTGGGAGAAAGGGCTCCCAGTTCTGTATGCCTCAACGGACACCTTCCGAGACAGAAACGAGCTGGGCCGGGTCAGCACTTAGGTTGTCAGTCTCTAGGATGCAAGCTCAGGGATGGGAGGAGGAGAAAGGGGGAAGAGAGTGAGAACTAAAATTCCCTGTAATTTGACCTCCCTAGAAACAAAGCTGTGGGGGAGCAGGGACTTATGAAATACTTAAGCTTGCTTTTGTCCTTCTTTTAAACGACTATGTGATGTTAGCGTAAGGCACTCCAGTAATGTGGCAAATGCATCCTGCTCATAGGGGCAGAGGGGGGATGAGAGTTGAGGCCCCTGTTATGTTTTTTAATCCAATATATAGCAATATATACTCCAATGTATGCATATAATATAATGCATAGTATTCCTCCAAACTATGTGCACAGTGTTGCAATTTCTACAGAGAATAAACTGTCTCTCTGAAATTGCATCTAAGAACTGTTTTCTGTTTAAGCTGGATATGATTCTTTCCAAAGTAATCGGCCTTCTGCTTTCTGAAATCTGTGTAACACGAAGATCCTTTGTCCGGGTTGGCAGTTTGGTTACAGGCACAATAAGCCTTTACATGCTGTGGCAAAGGGTGCCCTGAGAGGTCTTTGCTATTTTAATTGACTACAACAGCCTCAAAAGGGATGAGGAAGACCTGAGATATTTATTAGAGAGGTGATGTTGATTGACACTGAGGATTTCTCTCCAGCCTTTTTTTTTTGTGTGTGTGTGTGTGTGTTTAGTACTATGGAGAAAATGACTTATTTTTAAGTATTTTGGAAAGGAAAGGAAAGGAAAGTTGTGCCTTACTAGGGTGATAAGCATTTTATACATGCAGAAATTAGAAGGTGTTTCCAACTAAGCTGTAGCTTAAAGCCTGGAATTGTTGTGGAGAGATGCTGTGTCACTAAATATCACGTTGATAGGTGTGTTAGACGTAGGAATAATTAGGTGGCACAATCGGTGACTGTGTATACCTTTCACTTTTAGAAAGCTGGAATCACTAGGGAAGAAATACTTTTGGCAAAATAAGCGGTGAGGGTTGGAGGAGGTTCATCACATCCCTCTTTGTTCCAGTGACCCAACTTCTCCATGATCTGACATGACAGGAGGACACCCCTCCCGCAGCCCATGTGAAGCTGTTAGACGAGTGTCAAGCTTGTTTTAACAGCAGACGTTTGTGTAAATAGTCACTGAGATCTAGGAGTTGAACTGAATCTGTAATTATCCCGGAACAGCAGAGTACTCGCCGTTGCACAAGAAGGGCTGTATGCAATAACCTGCCTGTTGATTACAAATAGGCTTTCCAAACTTCCATGTACTCTTCAGTGAGATTTCCTGGTTTGCCTGCATCTCAAGGATGGTACTGCTAATAGTTGCCACACAGTGTATTTATATTTACTTCCCTGCTTCCTGTTGCAATTCTTTAAATAAACAGAAATGAAGCTGTAGTTTGAAAGGTGGTAAAGTTATTTCAGTCCTCAGAAATCATTATTCCTGGAAACCTGACCCACTACTGCTGTGTGAGCTGAGGAGGAGACGTTTCCAAGTACTCTGAGCACTTTCTACTCTCAGCTTTGAGCCCTTGATGCTTCAATGTCTTCCCCTTTGTAGCACGTGATTTGCTAGGTATAAACTTGCAATAGCTAGAAGTAATATGACATTACTGTCTGAAGTCTTCGCGTGCTGACAGCCACACAGTCTCTAACTGTAAATCGGACATCTCAGCTAGCTCTGGCATGGTGAGGGTTGCAGTATGTATGGTGTTTGAAGGCGGTGCAGGAAGTGGCATGATTGATGATTCAGGAGGCGACACAGCTCTTTCTGAGTCAATGCTCAAATTATGATTTAACTGTGGAGTTTTAAGAAGCTGGAAAGATGAGGCATAACTTAAAGATCCTGTTTTGTTCTTCACAAAAGATAAAAGTATTAAATTCTAGTCTTGGTTTAATTCTCATTTTTAGAATAATTTTTGTCTAAAATTGCCGTGGAACTTCTTCTGAAATGTTTTTCATTACTTTTCCTACAAACTTATACTGTGCAACGTACACGCAACAAAAAATTTGACTTTTTGGGGCTGAGAAGTAAGGTGGAAGAAAGTAAGGGATGAGTTCTCCCCTTTCCCTTCCCCCTCCTCCCTTTTTTGTAAAGGCTTGTTTATGTTGCAGAGAAGATGCAGAAAATCAAACTAGCCAGTTAATTTAACATATAGCGTAGCAGGTAGTTTGGAAATAAGAACGATAAGTCTCTAAAATTTCTTGCACTACGTAAATCCATGGTTTTGTCAAGGTTTATATGCTGGTAACGGAGGCAATGCACTCTACTTCATCAGTTTGCTTCCTATTTGAAGGTGAGTCTGGTGGCTAATTGAGACACTTTTTTTTTTTTTTTTTAATAGTGCCATAGTTATGCAAGGCTCATTATGTATAAAGAACTGAGACAAAGCTGTTGCCTCTAGGAATTTACTGAGTAGTCTGATATCTTTTCTCAAGTAGCATGCAAAATGTAAGTACAGGAGTGATAAAATGAAAGGGCGAAGGCGGTTGTGTGAATCCCATTGTTATTTGCATCTTTAGAGCCTAAGCACCTTTTATAAAGCAGACAGGTAATGTTAAAATAATTTAAAGTGTTCGTGTTACAGACGACATAGCTATCTGATATGTCTGTATATAAACAGGGAGACATTTCTGATTACAAGAATCAAAGGTAACGAATATAAGAGATGATTCAACTCTTCCCTCTTGTTTATGGCTGAGCTTTAGCCAGGCTGCACTAAGTTGTGAGGTTCATTAAGCCCTCGTGCAGGGGAGGCAACGCAAGGGGTGCAGATTCTTACTGGAGCGACCTTTCTGGTTATGAGCTGCAGAATTTTTGAAAAGGATAAACCATTTATGATAATCGTGGGAAAAACACGCTTGCCTAACGACTTGAGAGTATTGCTTTTGCTGCTGTATCCTCCCTCCGCTTCCATATGACAGGCATCTATTTTCGTATTGTACAACCTGATTCATGGTTGGTTGGATTTTTTTTTTGCTCAGCTAGAGTGGACAATTTCTAAGGCCCAAGACGTACGTGCAGGAAAGTTGCACTTGCTGTTCCTAAGGAGATAATTATTTAATTCTCTATATATGCTATCACACTGTCAGTTCCAGCAATTACCTACAGAGAGACCTTCTCTGTAATGCGCTTTTATGTACGCGTGCCTCTGCAGGAGTTAGGCGGGATGTTAATGGGCGACTGGAGACTTGTGTTTTCTGTGCCTTGACACAAGCAACCAGACGGCTTTGAAATCTGAGTAAGTGGAGTTCTGGAAGACATAAGATGATTCAGCTTGACCTCTAATCAGCAAACCATGCTGTTCTTCTCCAAGAGAGTCTGACCTATTTTCTTTTTATAACATTATATCTCTTTGAAAAGCTCTGGCAGTCCTTTTTTAGCAAACACTGGGTCACTGACTGAAATGTCATTAGTTTCAGAGGAACCTTTTCATGGGTAAATGTTTGGCAGCTTTTACAGAAAGCTTGAGATCCAAGTGCTGTGGATCCAACACCTGAATTTCTTATGAAGCGGAGAAAATTAGAATATGGATTAGAAACGACAGGGGGAGGAGCGAGTGCGTGATGTACTACTGATGCCCCGTACGCTACATGTAGTTAAAGTCTGCTGCTGGCTTATGAGAAAAGGAAGGTCTGTTCGAGGAGAGTAATATTGCCCTGACTGTAGTAAAAAGGCAGACCAAACCTAATCAGTTAGATGTAGACTCCTGCTCTCTCCAGCCAAAGCAAACAGGTTAGGTACGAAAGTACCTACCCACTCAGAAAGAATAAAGCATCACATAAAACAAAGGCCAAGCTGCCTAGCAGCATTCCCAACTAACGTGCATGGTATTAACTTGCCAAACAAGGAGAGGCAGGAATAGGCAAGAGGAAGGGTGAGGGGCACTGACTCAACTATTCAGGGTGATGAGAAATGGGCCTCTCTTTATGTTTGGAAAATGTGGCAAATTTTGTGTTGCAAATATTCTTATGCACCTTTGTGCTTTCTGGATATGACCAAGATCAAAGCTTATTTTGCAACACTTCTGGCTCAGCCGCAACCTGAATATCCTGCAAGGCTTTTTCAGAAGATCGATCGTGCCAGCAAATCTTTGGGTAGGAACAGGCTGAACTTTGGGATACCTGTGGAAAACTGAACCTTCTCATAGTCATTGCTCAACCAATTCCTGGATAAAAACAATGATAAATATTGTTACAGTAGTCTGCTCCTGTGTCCTGGAGAAACATGCAACACTGCTTACTAATGCCTTGGGTAAATACAGGAAAAGGCTGAATTGTAGCAGGGAGTAGGCCAGTTTTGTCAGCCTAGTTCAGCAAGGCAAGCTAACCTAGTTTCAGTCGTGGGAGCAGGTGGACTACTTGCTGTATGTCTTCACTGAACCCCTCCTGTGACTGTCTTTCTTTTATTGCTGGTATTTGCTTTTCCTCTGGTATTTTTGTCTCTAGCAATCTGCTCCTTAAAGGGCTTTATGCAGCAGAGAGTTAAATCCTGATTGAATCCTATGAAATACTGCAATGAGCTGGGGAAGTTGTGTTGCTGGAGGGGGGGAAGGGGAAAGGGACCCTTAGGGTGGCGCGAGCTCTGTCTCCTCCGCGTGCTGCGGGTAGGTGCCCTGGCTGCTCGCTCGCGTGCTACCACAAGCGCCTTACACGACTGCTGGAGGCAGGATATTAATCCAGGGTTACATAAAACGTTGTTGAGTGCGTTTCTGACTGATGCCAGAGGTGAATGCAAATATGGGTAACAACTCTGGAGAGAGAAGGAAAACAAACAGACGAACAACAAAGCCATTGGTTGATTCTGCTGAGGCTGGTTAGTTGGTTAGTTGAGTGAAATTGCACCTGCTTTTAAAGAAAGCCAACAGCAGTTTGTACTCCAGCTAGGCAATCTGGGTGTACATCACTTCCCCCCGCGCCTTCTTCCCCTCTTACCTCAGCTGTGGAAAGCAAGAGAAGTGTTATTAGTCACTTTTGACATAGGAAGTCATTTGGGTTGAAAAAGGTTGGTTTTGTGGGTAGTGGAATTAACAAACTCTGACTTCCTACAGGCTTGGCTCGCGTGGCTAGCTGTCGCTGGGCCGTCTAAGAAGGGTGAACGCTCCGAGTAAGATTTTTCCTGTGGCTGAAGGAAATGATACAGGCTTTTTCTCAAGTTGTTCTTCTGAAATCTAGCAGGGCAAGAGTTCATTCTGCTGGTGTCTCCCCTGACAGTGCACAGATGACAGTCTGAAAAGCCCCGGGTGATTTGTTGGAAGAAAATCATTTTTGAAACTGTTGCTTTCAACGGGGGAGGGAATCGCCCATTCCTCCCCCCCCCCCATATAATCGGTTGCTGTTGTACCGAAAGTATCAGCTTAGAAACAAGAGGGGGGAAAAAGTGCTTCAAAGGGCAAGGTGTAGCTGCAGCTGTCTGAGATGAGGCAGCCAACGGTGACCTGCCATCCTAGGTTGGGCCACACAACGGTGGGAGTTTTTCCGATTTCCCCAACTCCCTGTCCCTACAGTTCTCATTAAAGCCGCGGAGGTTGAAGGCGGCAGGTGATGACTAAAGCCGTTTCAGTGCAGCTCTTGAACCCCAAACTTATCTAGAAGCGGAGGCTGCGATTTAAGCTGTGGTATTTTCTAGTAGTGTGAATCTTGGGGAAAATAAAGATCCTGGATGCTGCACAATTCTCCGCTTCCCTTTATCGCAGAAGGAAGAGTATTTGCATGTGGAGCGAGGTGGTCTTTACATTGTGTTAAAACATGCTGGAGGCATACATTCAGGAAGGTTGATATCAATTTTTCATAAAGAAATACCCTTTGAATAAAGGTGGAGCAGAGCTAGTCGTACTTGGCACATTGAAAGCAGTTTTAGGGCAGCCTATAGAGGGGGGAGAGCCGAGCACGAGCGGCCTCTGGACCAAGTTCTGCCGTGCGTCAGCTTGCACTTCACCTCGTAGGAGCAAAGATGCCGCAGGAACGTAGGCTTAGTCCTCTTGTTCTAATCGAAGCATTGACTCTCGCTGTGCTCAGCATTTACTTTGCATCAGTAAATGTAGGTCACCTCTGTGGTAGTCAATACTTGTTTATCAAAGGCTTCCACGTTCTGTCATTTCGGAGAGATCCCTGGCCTTCCTTTCCCTTTGTTCAGCCTTGGTACAGCACGCTTGCTTTAAAACAATTACAACTTAATTGTTAACTCTTTGCTCTCAGCACTACTGTGGGGATTTCCTGAATCAAAAGTCCTATTTAAAAAAAAAAAAAATCTTGAAGAGATGAAGAGGTCCTTTTTAGGAAGAGAAAACCACCTCTCTTTCACTGGAATGTTTAAGATGGAAAAAAACAAGCTCAGGTTTTCTGTAATTACTTGGGGATGGAGGGACATCAAATGAGCATTTAAAGAAAATCACTTACTTGAGTTTGTCTCTTGCCATCACATGCTATCCTGTTTGCTTTCCTTGATACATACACAGACTTGTGACTCTTGTAGTTGTTCGTGACATTATTCTTCATAGCAGTGTCCCCTGTAAGACTGGGATAGTATCATAGCATCGATTGGTATTGGAGAAGGTGTGAACATAACTGGCTCAAGTCCTCCCCTAGAGTGTCCAGTTGAGGAGGAGAACAGAAACAACCTAGGTTTGCCTCTTCGCAGGAAAACCATTTCTATCACCAAGAAAGATGCTGGGTGTCAGGTTCAGCTTGGAGCCCCTCTGAGAGCTAAAACCCTTTTGCTTAGGACACAAAGATCAGTGCCCAGAGAAGGGGACTCTTCCAGTGCAAAAATTATTGCTTCTAGCTTGTATTTCCCGCTGTGATTGAAATGCTCCCCCGGGGTCTGAAAACTCCCATGGCTACAGTAACGTGGGAAAGAGTCGGTGTCTGACACCGTGGTGGGGCATTTCAGCAAGTGGAGAAAACAGTGCTCGAAGAAGTTGTTTCCTGAAGTGCTGAACAAAGACGCTGCTCAAGGATCTTGGGTTTCACTTAACTGCAAAGGGAGGCGGGACAGAGCGATTTGGGCCTCTCAGCTTTCTGCCTTCAGCTTTCCGGCCATCGCAATGAGACGGGGCCTGAGCGGTGTTACCCTGGGGCCTGTAGGAGGATGGCGGATGGCTGGAGCTGGGCTGGGCGGACAGATCCCTCCAGGCGACATCTCCACCTCTCAGGTCCGTCGGGGCAGATCTAACTGCAGGCGATTTTCAGCATCCTGAAGGGCTGCTGTGACAGGCCCTGTATGGTGGCAGGCTTTAAACTTTTGTTGACTAATTTAGTTCACATGCCTTTTTGTATTAAGACATCATTGTTGCAGCTATACCTTAATTCTAAGCCTTCCTAAGAGGAAATGATCTTGAGGAGTTTCAGAAGTCTGATCAAAAAGGAGGGGTGGTTTCAGTCTGCTTTTCCTTCCTGAACGCTTTATCTCAGAGTGCCTTAATAGCAGCAGTGCTCAGTACTTTCTGGATGAAATCTTGTCAAAGACAACACACCATGTAAGGAAAGGACTCTATGGCCCTCATCATAACTATAGCTTTTAATTCAAGCCTTCAGCTAATTCTCTTTAATCACGGTGATCGCAGAGAGATGAAGAAGCAAGCACAATTCCAGCTGGTTGCAGCACAGGAATCTCAGCACAAGCCCTCTTTGAATCATATAATAAGTTTAATATTGCTTGCTGGAATCAGTGTCCTCCTATTTAAGCTTTTTTTCTTAGCAACGCTTAGAGAAGTGTTACAAGCATAACTATGTCAATTTGTAGTGGGAATAGGATGGAAGGAGAAGAGGAAGGGAAAACACCCGGAATAGGTAGCAAATCCAGCAAAAGATGAAACAAATATACTGTATTTTAAGTATACTTATATAGGTCATTTAGGTTGCTGATATAAAAGGTGGTTTAGCAGAGCATCAGGAAGAAAAGTGAAGTGTAGATTCTGTTTTTCATAGGAAAATCTCATTATTTAAAATATGAACTCATTATAGTGAAAGTGAGTAAAAATCCCTCTTTGTCAACAGTAATATGCAGAAAATGGAAGAAAAGATGTCACGTTCCTGAAATGCAATTCTGATTATCCTGCTTTGTGGGCAACTGGAATAAATGGAAGGGGCATTACATAATCTTTTTGGATAATCCGAAGAATCTGTTTATGAAAGATGCTGACTGATAGTCCTTGAAGGTAGAAACCTTTTACTCGGTAATCGATCTACTTCCCCACAATGCTTGCTTACCCATTTGACTCCTAGCAGCTCAGGAAGACTTAGATACAAGGAGGAAAAGCTGCCGTTCTCTGTGTGGCTTTGGCCTCCGGCCCCTGTGCTGAGCTTTGCTGAGGGAACAGCTCAGCCGAGCGATGAGCTTCGGGGCTCCCTGAACCATCTCTCTGCCGGGTGTCATTCGATTCCATAATGCTGCAATAGCTAGTAACACTGAATACTGTTTGTACTCCGCTCTGCCTGCTACTGAAGTATTTTCCAGTCCTGTCTCCCGTCGTTGTCAGTGGTTTGGGTGCCCTGCGTGCAATCTACAAACAAGGTCCTGGAGAAAGGGAGAAAGAGAGTGTGCTGCTGGATGACCTTTGTCTGCCTTATGGTTGGTCTAATTTCTCTCTTTTTGCAAAACTCAGCTAAAGAATTTCCGAACTCCCACAGGGCGTGGTTACAGCAACAGCCAAGTTACTGATATGAGCAAATGAATGGATCATGTATAAGACTAGTAGGTGGCTGCAGTAGCCTGCACGTTTTCTGGACGCTGGGGCCTGGGGTTTGTCAGTGCGAGATGTGACCAACAGGAGGTCGGGCTGTATCGTGACGCTGATCGGGGCTGCATGCAGAACCGAACGAGGAAAGATGCTTCCAGATGCCGTTGTGCTTTTCTGCCAGACAGAGAGGAGGATGCTTTCAGGGGAAAAGCACACAGCAATTGTGCTCTGAAACACTGTCATTGTTTCAACACATCACCCTATTGTTTCAATTGTCAATAGGCCTTGAAAGAAGCTAGAAAGGACAACTTTGTGAGTAGTGCTCCACAATCGTCTGCATTATCTGCATGGGCTAGTTACAGCATGCAAGAGATCCTGGGGCCACCTCTCTTCTGCTTCTCTTGAAGCACATTGCCCTTCCTCCTCTATCTATCTGCAAAGTTTTCCGTGGTTTCCAGATCACTGTTCTGCCTTTCTCCATCCTGAGCCTTCTCCTAGAACCATCTCCTAGTACCTTTTTTGATGTGGAGGAGCTTTATGAACATCAGCATCTCTACGCTTTTTTTTATTAGCGGACAGTCTCTTTCATTGTTTTTAGATGTGAAAGGTATTTCAGCCAAGGATACTGTTGCATCTGTTGTATCTTACCTTTGCTGTTACTATTACTATTGTACATCTGTAAAAACCTGCTCTTCCTCCTTTTTTTCCAAAAGCTTGCATGGTGAAATTTTGCCTTTGCTGTGACAAAAAGGTGCAGTTGCGAGCAATTTACTGTGGACTCTCTTGTAAGCACGGAGGTGCTTACTGTGGGCAGAGGAAGCTTGTGGGAAGGGCCTTGGCATGATGCACGCTTGGAAGTAGTGCAATGAAATGGCGTTGTTTACTGCAGATAGTGGCAATAACACCTGATACCTTGTTTCTCGGTTTGTGACATGAGATTTAGAGATGGAGGATGCTGCAGAGTCATCACAGGGTTTCCTGGGCCTGGTTTGTGCCCAGTTCACAGCAGTGGTAGCAGGGGAAGGTCTGTTATTGGAGAGCAAATAACAATGTTGTTACTGTCCTTAACAACCCTACACAGGAAAGAATCACAGTCTTAGAAAACGCTGTAGAGAGTGTTGTCAGTGTAAAGAGACGTTATGGTGAGTCGTGGTCTTTCCCAGCAGCCTAGAACTGCAAGATAAAGAACACCGATCTCCTAAGGCAGGGGTGCTTCACCCGAACATAGCTGTGTGATTGGGACAGAGGACGGACTTCTGGTCAAAGCATTACATTTACAAGTTCATAGTTATTTTTCCTCTCCAAGTCAGTATTTCTGTTTTTCCAGTGAAGAGATATCTTTGTAGGTTTTTGTTTGCCAAAACTTTACTGAATGCTTCCAGTATCATCCTATTTTATTACTTGTAAAATGAGTATTTTAAAACCACGTTTCATGTTCTTAGCCCATGCACATGGGTATCCTATTTAAAAAGGAGGCATAGTGACAAAGGAGAAAAAAAAAATCCTCTGCTATTGCATTTATCTGAAGAACCTTCCCTTTTCCCTGTACTCCTCTGGTTATGTCTCCTTGAAGCCAAGCAGGCCAGGGAAAGCAGGGGAGGTCTGCTCAACTCTCCTGAGCATCCAAAAGGTTGTTGAGCTGGATTCAGCGGGGGCCTCACCAAGGGCCTGGAGCGAGTGTGGTGTGCAGCGCGGTGGAGAGGAGGCGTTCCTCTGAGGAGGTTCCCGTCCATAACAGTGGCACAGAGTATCGCCTTGTATGACTGCATATCTTGTTTTCCACATAGGCTGAGGAAACGTGTAAATTTTAGCTCCCTCCTAGGGATAGGAGGTTTGATGCCTTTTTCTTTTTGTACATTTGTAGCTGCCAATTTGCAAGGGTACACTGACAGGGATCGCTCCATGGTAAGGTTTTTTTAACATGGAAGAGGAGAAGTAGAGGTGTGATCTGCAGGCCCCTTGGTCAGCAGAGATGAAAAAATGATGTCTGGTAAGACTGTTGGGACTAACAGGAGTAGTGCTGCATCCATCTCCATCGTGTACCGTGTACTGGCTCTTGGTCCAAGTCTTTTGCTGGTCAGAAAGGTAGACTTGGCTGGCAAGAAAGCAAGGCTTTGTTTGTCAAGTGTGTTCATGAGCAGAGGCAGAGGTGATGAACCTCTGTAGTGAAGATCAAACTATAATAAAGCCTGTCTGTCGTGGTAGCAAGGATAACTCCCTCCCTCCTCTGCCCTCCCCTCCCCCCCCCCAAAAAAAAAAACCTCCAAACAAAAAAAAAACAACAAAAAAAAAGGGGCAAGCAAGCTGCCTCACTTTTATTCATAGAAAGGCACAGTGTGGCCTCTGCAGGAGGAAAATCAATTCTCCTGCCATTAATGCCTCTTTCTTTAAGGGCAAGGAAGGGGAGGGCCTCATTGTTGCATGGTGAAGTAAAGGCTATTGCAAAATAAAGCTGCGATACGAACCTTGCAGAGAAAAATCAGTGGTGTGTTTGCAGAGGTGGGCCTGCTTAAAAATCCATTCGAATGGCAGTGCAGGGGTGAGGGGTTGGCAGCTGTGCTCCAGGACTCTCAGTGCCTCTTTGCTCTACTGCTTTTCAGAGGGAGCGCAATGGTCTTGCCCTATTTCCTGGCTAATCCATTTGAATGGGTCTTTCTTAGTTTTATCATTTGTGACTGGGGGAAGGAGGCTGGGTGTCTCTTAAGCTAAAAGTTTCTTCATGTGAGCTGAAACTTTAACTGGGAATTTAAAGGTGGGGATAAACACACAACACAGGAAGTTCGTTCTTACTATGCTTTGTTCAGGAGAACAACGCTAAGGCTTGTCATAGACAGTAAGTGGCTAATCGATAATTATATTGATTCTTTTAAACATTCAGTTACACTCAGTTAGTTAATGTGAACATGGACACTCAGTCCAAATTATGACAGCCACATTATCTACAAAGGGCTGAGACGCTCACAATCTTCCATCAGAAACGTCTAAGGATGATGGTATTCCTGTGCATGCCCTTATCTTCTTTTTCCTGTGCTGAACGTGTCACTGGTGTTCTACAATCTGCTTTGGTGATGTGATAATTATTTTCTTAGTAGTGAGCTGCAGCAGTCAGAGAACTAAACAGAACCTGGTATAGACTGTGTTTATTCAAGCTGCCAGCAGAACAGCCACCATCCTATGGGTAAGTTTATGATGGCCTTAGTTTGACAGCACCTCCCACCCCCCCCAAAAAAAAAAATAAAAACCCCAAAAAATAAATCGACAGGTTCCAAAATTAGGCTGTCAAGTTTGTCATTCGAGGAACAAATTCCAGACCGCTTCTCATTGCTGGTCCTTAATAACTATAGTAGTCAGTCAATTCACCCACTCTGTTAAGGGGAGCAGAGCTCAAGAACTGGCCAAGTGTGAGGCTGCAGGTGACTACAGTAGACAGCTATGGACTAAACTTGTCATAAAAGTAGTAGCAGCAGTAGCAGCACAGAGCCTGAAGCCTGCTTCTCTTTTCTGCCTTGGTTACCCCAGCTGAGGGCTGGGCTGGCTGGCGTAGCACATAGAGCTGCTCACAGTGTCCTGGCAGTGGCAGTGGTCAAGGCCCCCCCCCCCCCCCCCCCCCGGTGCCTCTTTGGGCTACTGCCTTTCAGAGGGCCTGCACTGTTCTTGCCTTGTTTCCTGGCTAATAGGACTATGGAGTAGCAGAGTTTAAGAAGTTTAACCATATAAAAATGGCTGCGCTTTTGACCACAACCACATCTTGCAGTATGAGTCCCAGCAAATCATTTCATGTTGTTATCTTAACATGGCATCTTTTTTTTTTTAAACCACATTTAACTGGAATTATCAATGGAAATGCCTTTGGGATGGCTTACGAGATGATGCAAAGGCACCTCTGCACCACAGAGGACATGCACAGCTAAGCATTAAGTCAGTAAAGAAATAGGATGAGGACTCCAAACTCCTCAGTGTAGTACCAAGCACTCCGAGTTGGACAGTTAGGCACAACTAAAAGTTAGGATCCTTACAATGCTCCTAGCCCTCCGCTTATTGCTTTACCACAAATCCTGTTGTATAAAGCTCTGGCTAAATGAAAAAAAAAAAAAAAAAAAAGTGTGACTACTACTATAACTGTTGTCATCAACCTTTATTTACATCCCTTTCAGGAAAAGGTAACCTTGGTTTAGGCCTAGGACTGTATAGGAATATACGTGCTAGAAGAGTACTTGGAATGAGGCAGCATGAAGAGTGTAGGCTCCAAGTTTATATAGTTTACTGGGACTGTAACCAGCATAATACTGGCTTGTGGTAACGGAAGCGACTCATCATATGTGTAAAGGGATTTTTTGTAATAAGAGTCACTAGTTAGTACCTCCAAACCAATTTTCAACAGGGAGATATATATGTATATGTGTGTATATAGAGAGAGGAAAAAAAGAGAGAGAGAGCGAGCAAGCAAGCAAGCGAACAAGCAGCTTTCCACCTTTCAGCTAACTATGATTTACTGGACCACTAATGTTTTTTTTTTTTTTGGGTGAAAACTTTAAATGTTTTGGTTTTAGGGATCTAGGGCAAGACAATAGCCAGAAATGAATAGGCCTGTTAATACCTAGAACTTGCATAATTCTGACAGCAGTTCACTGGCACAGTGAGATGTGAAGCATGAATCAGGATCTCTGCTTTAAAAACTTCTATCCATGCATCAGTTTTCCTTTATTACTAACCGTCAAAAGTGATGCAAGTGGTGTACCAACAGTAACTGATAAGCAATTTCTTTAATGAAAACTCTAGTGATTCAACTAAGAGCTAGACTTTCCTAAGATTGCGCAGCTGCTTCTTTCCTTGACAGGGTATTATGTCTAGTGGCAGGGGAAAAAAAACCCTACTGCCATTGATGCTTTCCCAGATAAGTTTGCTGGATTTCAGAGTGTTTTGCCAGGACTAGGTCCTGTACTTTGCAGTAAAGAACTTCTGTCTCTACTTAAGTCCAAAATTTAAACATCAGGAAATATAACAGCAACAATTCACATATGAACATTTTGTTTTTAGGTTAGAAATCAGTCTCAGCACCAGAAGAGAAGGAACACAGCTCACTTGTCAGCATAGGAAAGGGAAGTAAACGAAGGAGGAGGTTAAAAGTTAAAAAAAAGTAGACTAGTTAGTTAGAAAAAGAGGATAACCTGAAGGAAAAATACCTCTTTACTTTTCAGCTCTAACTAAAACAGCATGCTTTCAGTCAAGCAGGAACAAGTTACCTTCTGTTCACTAACAAGATAAATGCACTGAGGCACTTCTTAATGCATATCTTCCTCATTGCTCTGTCTACACTTCACAGCAGCACTTTTGCACAGTAGTGGTGTCCCCTTCATAAATGAGTTGTAGCATACCATCGTGACACTCTACACCATGAGGTGCAGAAGGTACAAGGTACCTACTGTGATCAGAACTTACCGTACACGCCAATGGCAAGGCAATAAGTAGTCCTCATGACAGAATTAGCACGTCATTGAAAAGAGGCAGGAGCATCCCCTTCCCACCGCCAAACAAGAAAACCCCCAAGTCTCAGAATTGCAAAGTTAACATTTTATTGAACTGAAATTGATGTAGAACAGAGGGGCAACAATGGCTCAAGTGTTCATTAACAAAACGCCCCAGGATGTTTCACTTACAGATTTTTAATACAGTCTGTATGGAAAAACTTGAAAAAAGTTTTAAAATATTCTCCAAGTCAAAAAGGGGGATTCACAGCCCTGTTTTAAGCCTTCCCATTCCCAAATACTGTCCTCCTTTTTTCAATTTCATATCCTTCCCTAAAAGAAAGAAGGTTATGGAATTGCTGGCCACATCCCTCCCCCCTCAAGTACACAAACAAATTATATTAAAACTTATGAAAAGAATTATACTTCAAAGTAGCCATAGGTCTCAGCATGAACCAACATTTACATATTCAGAAAGACTGGTTGTAACATTACTATTTTTTTTTAAAAAAAGCTAATGGAATGAGCAAAGTTACAATATCAACACTTTAATCCAACTTTTGTTTAAATCCTGTTTAAGTAATTTGCCTCCAACACTTATGTGATTTTATAAAATACTTCCAAAAGATTTTTCTCTTTTGCTAGCTGACCAAGTCAACTGAAGACTTAAAAGCAGTCAACAGTGAGCTGCTTTAAATGAAAGTTCAGAGCATATCTACAATTAAAAAAAATATATATTTTACTTTGAGCACAGGTTTTCCTTCCCCAAACTACAATAAAATTGGAAACCAATCCTCCTAGCCTATGTGTTTTTTTTTTTTTTTTTTTTTGCTTTTTAGCCAACTGGAAAGGACTATTGCCTCCCTTTTAACTTTTTTTTTTTCTTTCCTTTAAACTGCAGAGATTCACAGTTTCCATAAAGGAGACATGCACAGTTGCCCCTTCTCTACATCAATCTTTTGCTTCAGCTTTATAGTAGTGTAACCCAAGCCAAGATGCCACCATCTGCAACGTTTGTTTCTATGAGTGAGTAGGCCAGTTTTACAGGAAAGGCAGTACAGTTTCAGAGGCCCTACTTATGGGCTCTCAACATGTGCTGAACAGGAATGTCAACTCAAGGGAAACAAGAGATACGTAGATTTACAGCACTATTTTGCAATATGTAGGCTGCTAGGCATACTTGCAAGGCTTAAGAAATAATCAATACAAATGGGCAAAAATCTTCACTTAAGGCCTTTACAGTAGCTTGTCAGGTCTCATGATGATACGCAGTGCTGGACCTCTGAAGTAGTATTAGCCTCCAGCTGCAAAAGATACACAGCCTGTAAACCAGAAGATGCATGCCAATACAGGTAGGTCATTTTCTACACAAGAGGAGGGGAAAAAAAATTAGTTAACTGCACAGGGTCTCAGTTATACAGTGATAGTACTATAAATGGTAACAACATATTTAGAAGTTGCAGCAGCACTGTGTGTCCACAATGGCAGCCAATGTCAGATTGGTGCATACGGACTTTACAAAAGAACGCTTGCTGCCTAAATCAGTCCCAATACCCGGAACTTCACATTGTTTTAACCTTAACACAGCCAAGTTGTTTCTAAGATTGAAATCTAAGCATCCAGTGCAGTTGCACCAGAACTGCAGTGAAGTTAACAACTCCTGCACTTGTATTTGGGCATAACTGTGTACACACTCTGGATTGAAGTCAGTCTCAAAATCCACATGCACGCCACTGTTAACGGGAAGCAAGAAATCTCCTCTTTGTTTTACTATTTGAAATGTGAAGTTGAAGACAACTGTACCAATCTAAGGGACCCAAAAATCAAGTTGGTCTCAAGGAAGTAATAAGACACAGCTATGATGCACACTGTGTGCTGTGGTGTACCTTGCATACTATTTCATCTTCATGAGCATAACATTGTTGAGCATAACATTTCTGAACACAAATTAAAGGTGAAAACTCCAATGCTCCCATTTCCCTGAATGCATTTTTTTCTGGCAATTTTCAACATTTTCTGGTTTACAGTGATACACAACAGTTTTTGATGCTGGAGACAAAGTTTATTAGAGATACTACCAAATTTTTGGCAAACATTCCAAAATCAGATTTGTAAACATAATGCTTCCCTTTTCAATTGGCAGCACTTTGAAAAGACAAATACAATAAGACAAACAAAGATTTTGCTTAATTTTGACCAAATAACCTGTGTTTCCACATGATAAAGTAAGCAATGGTTTAAATCAAATTAAACCAAAAAACTGCATGAAATGAAAGTTTGTGCTGTTTGGTGATCACAGTATTTTATAGTTAAATACATCTGTTCTTTGTTATATTCCTGGCACCCAGGACAAAAAATCTTTAAATATACATTTCATGTAGGCAATAGCTTCTTTGCATATCTCTCTTCAAAAAATACTTTATAGCAGTATATAAATAGGTAACCTACATGTTTAATTTTATAATCTTGCCCAAAAACTATATATCTGTTTAATTTCGTAAAGTATCAATTTCCAACATTAATAAAGCTGACAAACTATTGAAATGGAAATGTTCTCATCTTCCACAATAGAAGTAGCAATTTTATAGGAAAAAACCTACAGCAACACTCATCAGTTGTTTTAACCTGAGCGTTTGGCCTACTTAGAGTAGCAGCTTTTTTTCCTTCCCCCATCATGCATGCTCACACCCACACATTCTTGCACACATACAGTACAAGCACACACTTTCAGACACTGGTAGGCCACGTAGTGCTTCCCAGGTGCTTCAGTAAAGCGGGAAGCAGTGTAGCTAATAATTTAACTACACTAAATATACACAAGCAAACACCTTAAGGCAATCATTGCAATGGGGGGTTTAAGTCGCAGGGGTAAGTTTCTGTTGTAACAAAGATGGGCTGTATATAGCATTATATACACGCCTCTTTTAACCCTCCAAAACAATGTTTTCGGTTTTTTTTATTTTTATTTTTGTGCAAATTTCTAAACCTTCTACCATTTAAGGCAAAGAGTTTGCATTAACAAGAAAGGTCAGAAAACAGCCTTATATTTATCCAAAAGCATTTCAATTTGCTACAATATTTTCTTAAAATGTGCACAACTTCAAAGTAGATGTACTGGATCCCCAGCGTCTACCGATAAAATGATTTCCATGGACAAACATAAGTTTTGAAGAAAAGAAGGGACCAGAAAAAGCAGCTTCAAATATGCATATAAGCAACATCAACAACAACAAAAGTAGTAACTCAAGTCTGCTAATACTGAAACTTTTGTAATGCAAAAGTTTAATCTTTTTAGAATCTTAGAGCAACTCATTTGGAATTTTAAATAAATAAGCGTAGGTTCATTCACATCTCCTGGTCCAAGCAGAAGACTAGTGCCATGACTCTGCTTGCCGTTGGTCAAATTCACCTATTAGTCTTTTAATATGAGCCAGCTTGTTATGAAGATATTCACATCTATACTTCTCTTCATGGTAGTTGGGGCTAGACTGTAAAGACAAAAAGCAAATTAGGGCATGGAAATGTTTCTACAGAGTTTAATTTTTCCATGTCCATTGCTTTAAAGATGGCCTCAGGCCAGACACAGTTCTTTCCACCTCCCACAGATCAAGTTATTGCACATACCTGTTTTATCTTTCGATACTCTTCTAGGACTTCCTCGTGAAGGATCTTCATGGAAAAAAAAAAAGTGAAGACCATTTTCACTACTACTACTACAAAATGCAACACGACTTAAAACTTTATGAAAAAAACAGTTTTACTAAATGAATTTTCTTATCCATAAGCCACCGCTCCTGCTATGTTACCAAAACCCCCCCAGCTCTGCCATTAAGTCTGTAAATAAGCAACAAGAAGCATGTGTTTGAAGATCCCCTTTGTGAAGTCACTTGAATGCCACTGTAAAATACTTGCATTCACAGTCGGCTCAGAAGTGGGTGGAATCTTGAATTAAGGACTAAACTTCTGTAGGATTTTGACAAGCTACAAAAATCACAGTTAGCCCTTGTAGAGCCAGAGCACAGATGAGAGAAAACAGCAGCAGCTTAGGTACGTCTCTCATCACTGTCATCGTGGAATCGCTAATTATATGGGAGTTGTGAAGGGTTTTCACATTTGTCAGATTGTACGGTACCTAAGATTTTAAATTATTCCTTCTGCTCACAAATTCATCTGCAATCTATCCAAAAACTTATAAAAGCCAGGCAGATACTGCCAAAAATCCAAAGGATACACACAGAATTAAATAATTGTGGCACTGAACACTGGTACTGAACACTTGGGATTTATTTGTCCAAATAATAGGAATCTAGGCTTGAAAGCAGGAATACCAGTTTTTAATACACTTTGCTAAAAACATCAACTATGATTTGGGCCAGTCACGTAGGAGCTGAACACGTTTGTGAATCTCAGTCTAGTTATAATATCTGCTAAAATCAGGGGGAATGGGGTTTCAGGAAAGCCTTGGGATTATGGTCATTTAATTCTACGTGCTTTCCCCCCGCCAACCTCGGCATTTGTATAGAGGCACTCTTTATCTCACCAAGATGCTGCCAAACATTCATTAGAGCCTGACGTAATCTGATAACTTCAGTTATATGACTACAGACATTCAACTTGACAAGCCTTTTAAAACCATTTCAATATAATTTAATAGATGTATATGTTGAAGCATCTGTCTGTGCTGAAAATGTGGACATTCGGTAGAGATTTATTCTTCTTTACCTGATATTCCTTGGATCCTGGAGAAAGAAGTTTCCGCTGTGCATCAAGCTTCATGAATCTCCTAGTGACATTCTCCATTCGAGCATGCAAATTCCTGTACTCATCATACTCTGCATTGAAGTCATCCTTGTAACTCTGGCGTTGCTCATATGAGACTATAGCTATGTATTTTCTAATGGAAAAAGTGAGTGTACAACTTGAATTTTTATACCATGGACATTTCATAATTAGTCAGTATCAAATAGATGCCCAAGCTTGCTTTTAAAGTCAGTTAACTATTTGACTGACTTGGCTTTTCTACATATGATGCGAAAGAACATATTTACGTATAATTGTACATAAAATCTTCATAATAATCTACTGTATTTTTATGTCAGTGACTTGGTACTGTTTTGCTTTTTGGAGATTTCATTCATAAGTCGTGCAGACTGTAGCATATTTACATAACATAAGCAATCACTCAAATTTAGAAAGACCAATTGATGCATCAACCTAAGTGAAAGGGGAAACTGCTAGATTATAGTCTGGTTCTGTGAAGGGACAGATTAATAGTCTTACTTCCTTTTGAAAATTCATTTTTGTTGCCTTTTTGGAAGGGACTAAATTTATGAACTGGGATGCAGTTTAGGTTTTTCTAGATTTGTGCCAATCTAACATAAATCATAGTTGTTGATAACATTAATTATTTCGGTAAACAGAAGTCCACCCTACTTGAAATACAGCAAATAATTGCAGTGAATTCTGAAACCTGGAAAAAACAATCACATCCCCTCCCTAGGGGAACATACAATGCAAACGCTTAAAGCCACTGATGCTATCGACACGCTTTCCTTGTTCTTCTCTCCTCCAAATAAACATAAGAGGATATAATAAGCTTATTATACAAATCCAAGATAAGGTAGCAATGCAAGTAATAGATATGATCTTGGCTTTTTTTGTTTGTTTGTTTTTTCCAGTCACATATTACTATACAGTCTCTTCAATAAAACTAAAGATGCTCTTCAACTTTTCAGGAGATGCCAGTGACATGACAGCATGGAATATCGGCCTACAAACAGGTACATCACAAGAGCAAGCAACACCGCAGCAACACAGTCCTAGCAAAGGACATAAGTGCCCCAGCTAAGCAGAGACTGGGAATTAAAATCTAGGTTTGAATCCTCAGCCTAACACTTTTAAGCGTTAAACTGCTTCTCTGCAGGGCTAGACGTATTTTCAGTCTTTCCATGAAGTATTACTTACTGTATTAAATACGATAAAGGGCATTACTGCACCGTCTGCTTTAACACAAACGGAAGACGTACCAAAGTTGAAGTGTTTGGCTGCAGGGAGGCCTCAACTCACTCATTTAATACAGCTGACATTATTCCTAGTATAACTGATCCTTTCCTCTGATAGGATCTGGAGAACCAGGCAATTAGCGGCATTTTAGCAGACAGGGACAGCAGTCTCTCCCCTTCTGCACTGCAAATGTGACAACAAGGGCCCAGCGTCACTGTTGCAGCTGCCGCCATGTCATTGCACTGCTAGAACGCCTCGAGCACCCGCTGGCTGACAGATCACGTTGCTCATTCAAGCTCGGATCAACAGCCATCAAAACCTTCTCAAAAATCATCTTTCCAGCTGAGGAAAGAGGCTTGGACACCTCCCCTCCCCGACACAGTATTTTGTTAGAAATTCAGGCTGTAGTGCCCAAAGCCTTCCAATAATTGCACAGCAGTCATGTGACTTAGCCTTTAAAAAAAAAAAAAAAAAACAAGTATCATTAAAACAGCAGAAAAACCTCCATGCCCTGGGTATTGGCGGTGCAGTTTTACAGCAGTAAGAAAATAAACCTTCTGGCAAAAGTCAACTTATAATATTATAAGAAAAAAGTATGTAGGCAACCAATTGATTCTACTATTAGAGCTATTTCATTAACACTTGTCTTACTGCAACAACGGCTGAAAATTCTCTTTAATATGTAAATTTTAACTTTAGAGTTTGCTATTTTCCCCTCCCACCTACCCTACTTAGATGGTCTAAGCACTGAAAATACAGAAAAGATGCCTGAACTTCACATATTCAGTATTTTAACATTCAGCTGTCCTCCTGTGTTGCCTTACCTCTAAAAAGAGAGCAGCACATATTGATATTCCTTTTCTATTCTACTATTATGAAGGAGGAGCATGACATTAAATAACTTGAGTCTTCTTCTGAAGTATATAAAAAAACCCCTTGGTTTTAACACTTTTTGCTCAAAATCCTTAAGGACTACCTCAGAGTTCAAAAGAGATATTCAAATAAGGCTCCTGGTTATTTTACCATTAAAGGAACTTGTCATTATTCCAGAGATATATTTTGGCAAATATTCAATTTTGTGGATAAGCAAGAGTTTTTACAAGTGATTTTTCAACTGCTTCAATGAGTGGTGAGAGATTCTTGATCATTATTTTACTCACATGAAGTAATCTGGTAGTTCACTTGTTGATGAAGGATGATCCGTGGAGGCAGTGCAAGCTTCTTTATCTCCTATAGAAAGGCAGAAGTTTGACACTCATGATAAACGCTTTCACAACATTCATGAAACAGATTTAACGTAGCCAAACAATACCAGTCTGATAGGCCTGTATTCTCACAGTAGATTACTAGGAATAAGCTCTACAATTTAATAATAGAGCTCACATGGCCTTACTCATAGTAGGCAGTACCAGAATTTAAAAGCACAGCTGCTTTAGTCTACAGGTAGCACATCATTAACTCAAGGTCAACCTTTCTTATTTCAAGACCTGATGTGGCATCTGCACAGCACTTCAAGTTATGCAGCAACAGATGTAGCTGCACAACTTAAGATAGCTGGAGATATACACACACACACACACGTATATACACACACATGTGTCCACACTCAGGTTCCAGAGGACTGCAATAATATATTATACATACATGTGCAACAATTTGTTCCTCATTAATGTGTCAATACTGGGTTTGATACAGTTTTTTGCATTTGTAAATTGCTCTTTGAGTTGGCATAATGAAAGCAGAGCACACTTAATCCCTAATCCCTCTGTTTTAAGTAATATTTTGAACAACACTTATCTTTTTGCTAAATAAGAAAAAGAGCTACTGTAAGGAAAGGTTGCCTGGAACAGGAAGAAACGTTCAATAACTTAATACATCTCTACTTTTTATTTAGAGTTTGTTGGGAAGTTTTAAAAGCCCCACACAATCCTTTAAATAGGGATAACGTAAGATAGTATAAACGCAGTATTTCTGTTAAAACTCAAACAGCCTTACCAACCTCTAAGCTATTTGAGCCTCATACATCAAGGAGAGTAAAAAGCTATCATACTACGTTCTACTTGTAATGTTTTTATTATTAAAAGCAAAAGAATCATGGTATAAAAGGTAGAAGCGGGAACAAAATTTCTGAGATAAATGCAAACAGTAGTAGAACTGCTTGTTGTACCTATATACAGTACAACTTACGTGAATATGGCTTTGCTGTGAACATTTCATTTCCAGAAACTCAAGTATTATTTGTCTGACTGATTCAGCACGCTTAGGAACTTCAATACAAGCACCAACCTGAAGCATAAGATTGATTCCCCCCTGCTTTAGCCATTCCAAATTTTGTTAGTGGCCTCTGGAGAAAAGTTCTCATGCTTGCCAATTCAGCATGAATGTTTTCAAGACAATCCTGGGCCACAGGTGGACACTGTGTAATATGTCCAGCATAAACGTGAGAAGACCACCTCAAAGCACCTTCATCTATAAGCACAACAGTATTTCAGAGAGGCACCCTGTATACTCTAAATAAGCCTTGTGATTGTTGTAGGTAAAGGCCGAATTTGACTTCCAGGTTGTTAGGCAAACCTCTAAAACGCAAGACGCAGGTTTAACAAAGGAATTGACCTCTGCCCTATGATTTTTTTTTTAAAAAAAGAAATCAAGTATAATTTGTGAGTTTCCATTTAGCTTTGCAGAGGCATTTTAAAAGTGTTCATATTTTGTATTTGTTTTTTTGAAGTAAAAATTTTTGGTAGCCAAGAGGGAGAAGAGTTCATAGCACTGTCCATACCAGAACTCTAGTGAACCATATGCCAATTTATGTCCCAAAGGCACAGTACCATGAACATTCACATATGGTGAAATATGTTTGCATCTGTGGCATGTGTTTCAATAAACAAGTAAATAGCAACAAGTGTGTGCGACAAGCTTTTGATCATCTAATTTGAGTGTGCAGGCTTCAAGGACTTGTCGATTTAAGAAGCAGAGCAGGTTTCAATGAGTTACCAATTTAATGGAAATTAAATTAATTAAAGGGAGAACTAGATCATTCCCATTTCCAGTCCCTGGTTTCACTGATCAAATTATAAGGGCTACCCACATTACAGATAGAAAAAGCAGCATATTAATACCTTCACTTGACTCCAAACTGGAGGAGCTTTTCAGCTTGGCAGTTTCTTCTTTCCTAGGGTCTTTCTCCTTTTCGTCCATACTCACAACATCATGCTTTTTGATTTGGTCCTTCTCCTTATGCTTTTTTGCTTTCTTTTTGGATTTTTTGTGCAACACTGAATGCTTCTCATCTGTGGACTTTGGACACTCTGACTGAACTGCAGTGGATGCTGGGATTTCCAAAGGAGTCCTAGAGGTATATTTTTCTTGCTGGTCCTCATAGATGCTGCTGCCATTCTGACTAAAGCTGTCTACAGGCAGATCTTGAGTCCCCCGGCCTTCGGGAGTGCTGGGGGAATTGGAGTTAGAGTTTACAGTCTGAGGAGGGTTTGAAACAGGAAGGTGAGTAGAGGGAAGCGGTGGAGGAGTGGGAGTAGCGGCAGCTGCAGGGGGAGGTGGCGGCGGGGGGGCTGCAGCAGCTTTCTCGCTGGAGGCAGGCAAGTGACCATTGAACGTTGGCTGAACTCGATTGGTAAGGTGAGATATCCTTGGTTTTTTATTCATTAACGGATCGATAAAATCGGAATCCAAAAGCCGTTTCTGTAAAAAACAACATTAATTTTGCTCTGATGCTGAAAGGTACATTTCCAAACAAGTAATTATTGAAAACGTCTTTCTTATCTATAAATAACCAGCAAAAAAATTATGGCAGCTACATATATGCCATATTTCATATTTAGTTTTTAACTTCTTATGATGTGGCAAGTTCTTCTTCGGATCTACAGCTAAGGCTTTTGGAAAAAAGATGCTCCACTCAGACACTCTATCAAAGCCTTTACTAAAATAAGGTCAGGCCAGTATTGTTTAGGTATCAATTTCAGTACAGATATATCTGGTAAGAATAAACATTTGCTGCCACAAAATGATTATTAAAGCAGTTCTAAGCAGCATGTGACACTGTGTACTTATGAGAACATGTACAGTGCCAAGCCGATAGAGAGCAGGTAAAGAGCCAGGTTTTGCTATAGTTGCGGTTCTAGCTTTTCTCCAGCTGAAACACTAGCTTGTGTCCTCTTGTTTAACAAGCATATACTGCGTATGTTGATGTACAAAGCAGCAGCTTTGACCAGAAGCGCCAGGCACAGCTTTATACTGCTCAGCTGAAATAATCCCAGATTCCGTGTATACCGAAGTAGACGTGAAGAGGTCCATGAGACTTGTACCATTTCACCGTTTCTGACGGGCAGCAAATTAGGAAGAAGCAGGAATGTAACACCCACCCTCCGTGTTTTTGTTTTTTTTAAACAGAAATACCTTAATGGTAAGATATTTTCAGTACTTACTAGTTCATCACTCTATACAGACAAGCTCTTGTGTCCCCCACTACCTTCAAATTTCAATTAGATTTACTGAAGTGCAGTTTTAGTCACAGAAAGTATCAAGGACACTTTTCCTCAAAGTAATGCCTTCTACATGAAGGTTTTCAAGCTCCTTCTAGAAAGTCTGTATTGTCCTGTTTTATTGATAGGAGAAGAGGACAAAAGGCTTTTAAGTCTGAAAAGCCTAAGGGAAGACTGAGGTACTAACCATTGACTCAGCTGTCTTAACACCTAGGCTACACTGAATCATGACGGAATTTAAATAATGCCTATAGAAAAAGAAATATTCTACCAATATCTCAAAGGAGCAGAATACTACTATTATTTGTTGCTTATTCTGGAGTCTTCTGAATTGTGTGTTTAAACAGTGCTTAAAAGTAGCACAAGAAGGTTTGTGCGTATTTGGCATATTAAAACTAACATATCACAAAGAACGTTGAACACATGTAACGGTATAACAAAAATACGTATCGCTTGTCTTTAGAATTCCCTGTACACAAAGATAAACAAGTCATTTGGCAATACAAAACAATTTTAAGTATTTAACTAGAAAGCAAACGATTGCGTAACAATAATAGATAACTAAGAAGTTAAGCTTCTACGGACGAGTTTAAGCTTCAGTAAGGTCAACATGCTATTGATAGTTAAATTCTAGGTCGACGTGTTAGCTGTTCAAACATTACAGGGATGGCCACTGTCCAGAGATATGCATGCATTTACAAAATACTGTCTACACGGGAATCTAAATTAGTAGTCCTTAGGCTATGTGACCCTAAGTTTTTAAAGTCTTCCACAGTGCAACCGTTTTTAAAAAGTAATCATCAAATTAGAAATAAATGCTTTGATTTTTCATATGTTAAAGACAGCGTATTACTGCCTCATATTGCAGCTTTTACATCAATATAAAGTGGGTTAAATCTTAATACACTAAGTAATGTTAAAAAAGCCACAAATTTAAATACCTGAGAAGGAGAAGTTGATGCAGTATCTTTATTAGAAGTTACTGGAGATTCCATATGACTGCTGCTGGTGGTATTCTGAGATGAATTTACTTTTCTGTAAGGATTACCCACATTTCAGGTTACAAGGCAAAAATGTCTGTGTCATAATTCTTTCATTATTTGGGAAGACACACACTCATTTTCCAGCAGACATGTTTTAAAGGTTGCTACTTTCCTTCCCCTGGAAGCTCAACTTACCTAGCAAGTATTAACTCCAATGACTGTTTATCTATTTCATTGTATCCAGGCCAGTCTTTTTGAATCTCTTTAAACACATAATCCTTCAGAGTGTAAGAGTTATCCTTGGGATTCAAGTTGGCTACCTACAGGCAGACATTTAAAAAGCAAATACATTTATTATACTTAAATACATTTGTATACTTAACAACTACAGTAGTAAGATTAATACTGGAGAGCTAAATATAAGCCGAAAACAAAAGCAAGTAACAGTTTTCCAGGTTGTAGATGGTTTTCATCAAGGTAGCTCTCATCTAATAGGCCCTGATTCTCAAAACATGGTCAATTTTGGATCTAAAAATTTAAGTGAATCCAAAATTACTCTAAGTATATAGGAAACGTATTCTGTGAAAAAGCTCTCCGAAACACTAACTCTGTTTTCTTGTCTTTAATACAGCATTAAGAATCAAGGCAAACTACAGCAACATTTTCAGTTTTCACTGCACTAAATGGGTTGAGATGCCTGAATATGTACTTCCAAATCCAAATTTGGTTTTGTTTAATTTCAGGAGGAAGCCTCCTGCTCTTTTGTTTCATATAGGTATACTGTGCAAACAGGATCCTCTGTCATAAACAATTCTAGAGCACAAACTATTACTGGAACAACATATGCTTTCCATTAACATATTAATTGCCGTAGTACAAGCAAGAGCAGCTTTATTTATCAGAACAAATGATGACAAATAAGTGGCTTGTCTTTCGGAAGTGACCAAGTCGCATAGCTTAGTACATGCGATGCACGAGGTGCCACAAGAAACGATAGCTTCCTAGCAAAACTCCTAAGTGATTACCTAACTAGCACTAAACTTTTTCTTCTAGTTCATCTTTCTTGATGAATTATTTGTCCAGCTCATTAGTTTTAAGCCATATCAAAGATTTACTGATAAAAAAAAGTAACTCCATTTATATACCTAACAAACTGTTTTGAAAACAAAATTTAGTGCTAAAACAGTTATGAAGAGCTATACGAGCCCAGATCCATTCTTCAGTTTTACACGTAGCGTTCATTACAGCCATTCAATTTCATGAGACGGCTATGTGCGTGCATTGCTGTACCTTTGAAAGTTAAATGGTTTTCTATTTTCCTTAAGAAAATTATACCCAAATGGTAAAATAAGCTATTAAAACCTTATGACCACTGGTGCCTAAAATGTTGTTTTAGACTTCCTCATCTGAGACCTGTTCAGAGTTTCAGAGAAAACCTGGGAGTAAAACAGTCTGTCTTTTTACCCCAGACAAAATGCTAGATTACTCTTGAACACAAAACTAGTGCTTTATGTAGCTTTGACTTTTCCCCTCTCCAAAATATTTGCTCAAAATGTAAACGCAGGTGCTCAAAGGATTTCAATACGTGCTTGTGGATTAAAGTATGTTTTATTTTGATGTATTTTCTGAGATTCTCAGAGCTGATTTTAATTTTATTCTTTGACACACTGCAAACAAGCATTGCTAAATTATAAGATACCCAGAAACAGCAATTTGTTAAAAACAGAATTAAAACAGTATTCCCAGAGAAGCACACGTGTGCATATTGGATCTTAACATGTTTAAGTTTCAAACTTTACATTTCTACAAAAGAATTGATTATGAAGATAAGAGAAAGGTGAGCATGATTTTTCATAGTATAGTGCTCAATCATTGCTCCTATGACCTACAAGATTGCAGTGCTATGGTACTGTAACCATCCTGTTAATGTGTGAATGCGAACCAAGTACCTTCAAGTACTTTGCACTGCATACTGGGAAAAGGTTCCAAGACAGTTTTCTTAAATGTTGCCAGAAATAATGGGACATAAGAAAGTTTAAAAGCTCAGTGTTCTGGAGGATGCAAAAAATGTGCTGATCAATTTAAAATATAAATTGAGTGTTTCAAATTCACGTAAGAACATTGCTTTCACTAAATTGTATGTACCGTCAAGATCAAACAAATGACCATTTTGCACTGGGCAAACTTAAAGCAACAACGCTAAACATACTCAAGCAATGACTTAAAATTTAATGCAAGATCAGCCAAAACTGTAGAAGTGTTAAATTTTACTTGCTTTGTTTTCAAAACACTTGCTTAGACAAACAGGAAATATTCCTACCTTAAATATTAATACACATGTAATTCAGCCACAATATGTGGGAACAGGTAGCATTAAGAAATAAGATAAGGTTGTGGCAGCTCCCTTAACAAGCATTCTCAGAGCTGTTTTAGTAGAAAATTAAATATGATACTCTTGAATACAGAGTTTAAGAGTTTCACCTATATAATGCTACAAACTTACCAAATTGTTGATGCCTATGATACTAATGGAACTGGACTCAAAGGAGAACTCACTCATTGGAAAAGCTACTGGATAAAAAAAAGCTTCCAAGCAACATAAAGACAGAATTCACATGATAGCAAAAAAAAAAAAAAAAAAAAAACACAACTATGCTCAGAAAAACTGACCACTTTTTTCATTTACTGTTAGGCTGAAAGAGCCTTCATAGGATTGCAATTCTAACAGAAAGACGAGCGGAGTCAAGTGTCACTTACAGGCCAATACATCCAAATGAAATACCAATCTATTTGATTACCAAACTTCTCCCTCCATAAACTCAGCACAAGAAATATAAAGCACTGTGATGAATTGTTTTAAGCAACTGAGAGAAACTATGGTCACCCATTAAGCACTCCAAAGTAACAGAAAGAGGGGAAAAAAGGCATTAGGAGCAAAAGAGCTAACAATAGTTAGTCACTGCCTAACATTCTAACAAAACAGGAACACCCCCAAAATCTTTCAGCCTTTCCTTCCTTCCCTCACTTTATACAAATGCCTCAAACTGCAAGTCAAAGTTGATTGGAAAAAACTTAAATGAGAAGAGCATCATATACGGTGTTTACCATTTTCTAGCTTAAATACAGGAGCAACATACCTCAAAGTTACAATTAGAAGAACAGCAGGAGAAGAAAAAGCTGACAAAAACCTCAATGGTCTCACCTGTTGAAGGATAGCTGCAAGGGAATTCTTGTCCTTTTGGTTAACACCATCTCTCTGTAAGCGAGCAAGCAACTCTGGTTTCTTGTAAGTCTTCAGTGCGAGTAAGTGAATCACCCTGTCCCTGTACGGTCGCTGAGAAACGGTGTTATTTATATGAGTCTTCCGTATTGTATTTGCTGGGTTCATGGGTGTTGACCTCTTCCTCTCAGGCGCAGCATCTGGAATGCTTTGTGGTGCTTTTCTTATCTGTACTCTTTTTCCTAAAGTAAGAGTAAAAAAAAGTGACATGAGAAAAGACAAGCAAGGTAATTTTAAAAAAATTACTAAGCCAGATGAATTGTAAAAGCTGTATTTAGTCAGCATTTTAAGATCAAGACCTATTAGCATATAGAGGCAGTAAAGACGCATCAAGCTAGGAATTAACCAGGAAATATTCAGTATTAAAAAAAACAGGCAAATGAGCAATATTTGTAGGAAGATCTTACTAATTTCTTTATATAGATGCTTTTATTATTTTTTCCAGTTTGTAGGCTCAAACCCTGAATACCCTAAAATCAGGCTACCTTTAGAAAAAGAGCACTCTAAAGTATGAGGCAAAGCTCTTCTACATAATTAAAAAGTTCCCCACGAATGCCTTCGGAGCCCGAGTCTGTACAAATAATTGCATCACTGCTTAAAGAAACTACCGACACTTGGTATTAATCACCCAAGTTACCATTTGTTCCACATTTCAAACTAAAGGGTTCACCTCTGCTACTCAATACCTCCACATACATGGCACCAAGTTTGTCAGAAACAATACATCAAAAATGCAACAGTTCTTGGGACCTAGTTCAGAGAAGTTTTAAAACAAAGCCCGAACGGCATTCTCATTCAGACTCTAAAAAGCTGTCTCCCTCAACTGGGGGAATAACTCTGTAAACAACACATCCAAAACAAACAGTAATGCCTCCCTTAAATTTGAGTTTTCTGGAAAAAGCCCCAACTTCTCCTCATAGCTAGCCATGTCTAAGGCACTGCCTACGGTGCAGAACAATCTACCAAAGCATTAAAGAAAATTACTGCAGTGAAAATTACTTGCAATCTAATAGAAAGGTGAGACAAATGGGGCATTCCTTCAAACTAGCAACTGACACATGTTGTCAAACTAATGAATATGTGAGAGAAAACCTGAAGCTCTACCTCTATCAGAGGGGCTTGAAATTCAGGACATTTCTGAAGCAAAACACATAGGACTCAGCTGTGTTTGTATTGCTATACCCAGGAATAGTAAAAACTTGTTTTATTTTGCAGTGCAGACCAAAGCTTTATAACCTTTCTTAGAAGCACACATGTGCACTGGACCTTGCCCTTCTAGCTTTCAAGAACAAACTGAGTCATATAAACATACATGGTTACATTTTTAGCACAGTATGAACCTGTCAGTTGTTTAACTGAATTATAAATATTTTGACAAGTTAAATTCTATTTAGATACCCCCCCCCAACCCCCAGAATAACAGATAAGAAAGTGTTTGAATACTACCTACACTGCCAAGTCTGTGAATCACTTTAGAAAAGTTAACTTAAAACATAACCAAACCTTAACATGGTTAACACTGGTTTCTAATTTATACTGTATTGCATATCAAAACACTTAAGTAACCCTCACATGCCCCAACAGCAACTAGACCTGTCTGGTATCAGAGCTTCAGCTATGCCAGTCTGAAACAAGGTATCTCACAAAACTCTGAAACAAAAAGTATCCCAGAAGGCTGCCTAGCGTTACTGTGTTTAAACTCTGTTTCTTTAATATAGTCCCTCAAGTTCTATTTAAACAACCACTGAGAATTATGTAATGATTTACACGTAAAACAGAACTGACAATCCCATTGCAAGTTTTAAAATAAAGTGGTAGATATTAAATTGCTATTAAAGATCAGTTTAGATAATACATGGGAAGCAGATGTGATTTTTACATCCTAATGTTAACAAATGCCTTGTCCAATGCCATTAGTGCCAAGGTCACAAACATTTAGTTTTGTATTCCAGAAGCCATGAAGGTGCCTACTTAAAACGCCCCGCTGTAAAACAAGGCAAATTGAGCAAGCGTTGCAACATCACTGGCATGAACGTTCACGCTGGAGGAAGTACTGCAGTTAAAGCTGTTAAGTGAAAGCCTGCTTGCACATTACAAAGGCTAATGAATGCAAGTGTCCAGAGGATAGGATAAGCAAAGGCCTCACACCCAACTGTGGGGCAGACAGCAAGAAATGCCTTTGGTCGGGTCACCTTCAGTTTTGCCTGAGGAAACTGTCTAGCCTTTATATCTGGAAGTCAGAGCAGTTACCGCTATAAGGGGTACGCGTCAGTACTGCGGGCAGGACTGCCATTGCCTATAAAGTGTAACGTGGAGTACGTTGGAGTACGCAGAATAACGTCCACCTGTAACATGGAGTCCTCACGTCAGGCCTATTTCCACTGGACTTTAGACTCCCCATGGAAGTGTTTAGGTGACTTCCTTTTGCAGAAAACTACAAATCCTCAGGAGGACTCCAACGTTACTTAACATTTTTATTTAAAAATGTCATGGTCTCACAGTAACCGTTGCTTATTAATGATGAAACTATGAGGCTAAACATCAAACAATTTATTGTTAAAAACTAATCTTGTTAAATAAAACCTAATTAGCATAAGCATGCGTGAAAAGCAGTTTTCTCCAACTATTAAGCTTAAAAATCTGTATATGAGAATTTCCCAATTTTTTCTTACTCTACAAGTTAAGTACAAGTTAGCACAGTATTTAGTTATTCAGAAGTGTTGTTACAAAAACATTAGCTATTGAAGAGAATAAGTGTACAGAAAGTTAAAAACTCATCTCAACGGACAAAATTTGCAACAGCCAAGCAACATGGGAATAAGGAATCGAAGGAAGGGAAAAGAGCTAACGTCTGAATGGAACAACAGGAGACTCAATCTACAACGTGAGGGTGAGCTACCTAAAATTGAGACCTTTCAATGTATAACTTTGCCAACAAGTTGACAAGATTAATTACTGAATTGGGGGAGGGGGGACCCCCACCACCTTACAGCCATCTATTAGAAAATTGAATACAACCATACCTACAAATGGTCCACCAGGTTTAATAACCTTTGCACTTCGATTGCGCGATTCCTCTTCTGCCTGGGTCATGCGCTCTCTGGTCATCTGATAGGAATCATTTGTTGCACATACTGTAATTTTATCCTGTATAAATCCCAGGAAACTGAGTTGAGAGGCTCCAGAACTATAAGAACATTGAAAAAATAATTGAGGCCAAGCACTATTTCAAGTTTGGAAGCGCAGTTGCATTAGAAACTTTAAAGCCTGTCTTAACAGGCAAAGAGAAGTGTTTTTCATTTCTTGACTGCTAGCTAACACGTAAATATATTTCAAGTGTTTCAGAACCTCTCTACACAAACACCCAAATTGTACCGATTTTACCTGTCAATACAACTACAATTTTCTCATATACAGATGTACAGTAACTTCGTGATAGCAGCTGTACTGATAACTACTGCAATAAAAATTAAATCTGAATGGAAGCAGCTATATCGGTATCCTAACCGTACACACATTATGCCTTAAGGGCTTTTCAAATAATGTTCAACTCTTAATGAAGTAAACATTTGAAAGTCACATGCTTCCTCTGCTTGTCAATAGGTAGTCTGTCTCACTTATGAATGTTCAAATCCTCTAGAAGTTGAAGAAGGTTAAGTCAGCCACCTCGCAAAACACAATTTTTACTTGTTGCTTTGCCAGTCTCTCTTCATGTTTCTTTCTTTAAAAAAAAAAAGTTCCCTTTTCTCTCTGCTTGTTTTGTACATTTGATAGGTTAACCATAAACATTCTTCAGTGCTATCTGTTGTTGTGAGGATTTATATTTAATAAGAGACACTTGGTTCCCCCCCCCCCAACACATCCACAACTGGAACAAATTTAAGGGCAGATGCGACCTCTTTGATAGAGTTAATAAAGGCACTAGATTTCAGAAACAGTTTCTTAAATAATATGGTTCTTCGGGGTCAATGAATACTTTGCATTCATACAAGCAGCAGGTATCAGCAGTGGTTCATGGACAGAGTTGCTTACTGAAGTTCCCAAAAGGTGAGGGTTTGTGTTTTACTGACTCGGAGAGGGGGGTTCTCCCCAGAATTTTGTACCCTCATTTCCTCTGGGTCAGTTGTACATGTATTGTTATAACACAGTGCATGTCTACACTCAGCCAAGAGAGCAGCAGTTGAACAATGACTTCATTTAAACTGGCTCAAGTATTACAGCTGCAACAAATCTTTTGTGCTGCTCTTGCCATTGCAACATCCAAATAACTCTGATCAGACAGAGGATAACAGGTTTAGCTAATCTGAAACATTTTTAACAACCCTAAAACTCTCCAGTTAGGGTTCCAAAAAAGAAAAGTTTAGGAAGATTTGACATTAGTTTCCCACCAGGTTATTTCTGAAAGTCAGAAAGCTGGATCAAGCCAAGCCTTTACACTGCACAATATTTCATTTCAAGAATTTACAGTGATGATTTGTCCAAACAGAGGCTGTTAGACATTATGCCTTGCTCTCAAATCACACATTTACCCAAAACACAAGCTCTACCTGTTGCCTAGTTCTTTGAATGCCGCTGTCTTAACACCTCATACAAATTCAACATTTAAAAGAAAAAAAAAAAAAATCAACTAGCATTTAAGCACTGTACATCACTTAACTATACATGGCATGCTATCACTTCCAAGATTGCAGTGGCCAGACTCCAAGTGGAACTGTAAGAGAAAAAGGGCCCCACTGGGGAAGTCTACAGCACGGATTAGCTCCTAAACCAACTCATTCTAATACACAGAGCACGTTCACCTACATGGAAGCGTTAACGCTCAGACCTAAGTGAGACAGTTTTTCACTGTGCGAGCAGCTAAACACTGACCAGAGAGGCTGTGTAATCTCCCTCCTTGGGCTGGATATTTTTACAAGTTGAGCGGTCAAGACCTCGAGACAATTTTGAAACTAGACCTGCCTTGAGCAAAAAATTGGACTAGACAGCCTCCAGAGGTCTTTCCTGACCTAACTGTTTATGATTCTATAAGCTTCATATCACATAATATGATCACATATTATCACATAATCACATAATTATCACATAATATCACATAAGTCTTGTACTATCTTTACACTTTGTACAGAGAGTTGATTACAAAGGGACTCAAAGGCTAGTATGAATTAGATTTTGAAGCAGATTAGTAAAGCCACATTAAAACTACATAGGCATTTTCTTCAGAGAATTAGTGACTTAAATTTAATTTCACTTACACAATGAATTCAGCTTAGCTTAACTGAAGCAACTACTTCGCAAACAAGAAAGCGTGCACACAGAGGTTCCATGAAACACTTGAGTCAGACTCGAGTATCCCTATACATTAGGTTTGTCTACACATGGTAGCTTATGCCATTTCTCTCAGACGAATGAGAGATCTTATACAATGGTTCCCTTGAGGGCCACTTAAAGGTTTTCTAACAGTATGCAGGAGTTTCAGTACACCAGCTGCTGCAGCAGGCCTTTGGGACTGCTTCATTGGACAGAGAGGAAGCAGGACCTTCTCTCACTCTCTGCATGCACTCTGGCTCCTTACTTTGTGCCAGCCTCAGCAGCTGTCTGACCCCTTTCAGATAGTTTAATCCCTACCACCACCCCAAAACAGTGTCTTAGTCTGACACAAAACCATTCAGCTTTTTGTCACTTCCATCAGTTAAATCAGTTCACAAAAAGGCTGTATTATAGTAGAAGTGAACTGATACAAGAAAAGTAGAAAGAAGATGAGGGTACTCAGAGACCTCCCCACCTTAGGTGGCAGAGAGGTATTAAATCAGCTCATTTTCTTACTGCTCTCAAAATTCTTCTTCTAGACAAATCCCTATTTCAAGGACGAGAGCAGCAGCTCTCCTGTGACCAAGAACCTGAACAGCATCTTTCACAGATACACACAAAAATGGATGTTTGCTATTAGTTTCCCAGATTAATACATAAAATCTGCCTGCAATTTGCTACTAATCGAGCAGGATAGGCAGTTGTTCTACAGCACCCGACTGTCTACATTACAGGTAAATACCATATTCCAGGAGCTGAAGCAAACTTATTGTGAAAGCATGGTACTCCCTTGCCTAATAGGTAGGCATTAACACTGTTCACTTTGTTACTAATTCAAATGAACAAGGACAAGGCACTGCTGTATTGCATTTGGGTTCTGAAACACGATAGTCATGCAATTATGGATGAGGTTCTTGATTTATGTGGTTCTTAAAATAAGACAACTATCCATCATGGCCAGCACGCTAGCTAGCTGCCAGCTATAATCATATTTACATATGGTCATAGAATGGATCTGGTTTAGCTTGGACGATGCTTAATTCCAAATACTTTTAAAAATAGCACCAAGAGGTGAGAAAGGACTCAAAAGGTTACTTAAAAAAAGCAAAACCAAGAAGAGTTCTATGTAAAAGCAAGTATCTAAAATTAGCAAAAAATCATGCTTTTGCTAGGAATTAATTTGCTACTGCAGCTCATCACTAAGAACATGCTTCTGGTAAACCTTTCCACTACATATTCAAAGCCACAGAATCTACTTAAATTTGCTATGAAAGAAAATGTTAAGTAAAAAACTTACCTTGAGACCGTTTGCTGGACACAGTCAAAGCTTCCCTGAGGATTATCTTTGCCAACATTTGACAAGTAGAAGTTAAAATTATGTACTTCATTTGGGAGATCAACTTTGGGAATTTTAACAAGCTAAAAGGAAAAAAAAGTTTATGTAAAAACTTAAATCTACACTCCTTTGCTCACAATAAACTACAACTGTAAGCCTTCTGGAGATTTAATTTGAAATGACAAACTATACTTAGAAAGCAGTTTTTGTATGATTTCAGTCATATCACTATAAAGTCTGCTTTGGCATAATTCTCCACACTGGCTATGTCTTAGACTTGTAACCATACTAGAAAAGCTGCAGTCATTCAGGGTCCAACTCAGCAAAGCATTTCTTAAAGCAGCAAACAATCCTTTCAAATTTAGTGGAATTAACATGCATGTACTTAACTTTAATGCAAATACTTGAGTATAGTTAAATGAACCAAACTTCAACTAACAATACAGATCAGAGCAATTCACACAGAACCTACAGGAAACTTCCCTGACTTTTTAGCTTATTCAGTCCTAATGAAGTTTATACAGGATTCAGTTATAGGATAAAATAAGAAAACAGGAATGGAAGAAAAAGAGACCATAACCAAGTTATGAGACTAAAACTTATTTTAGTGATGAATTTCAACTCCAACAGGCATTAAAACTTTTTCTTTTGCTCACCTCTAGATTAAATTATTTGTGTAAAAGTGTATAGAGCTTTCAGTACATTTAGTCAGATGTAACAAAAGTTGCTTTTGTTGGTAGCACAGATCATTTAGAATAGGGTGTACTGTAATCTACTGAAGCTTAAAAATGTAAATTATGAGAAATAATTAAAATGCTTTTTGACATCATTACATTTTTCAGTGTGCTGCTTTACAAAAACAATACTGAAGCACAGAAACTACTGCCATCCAACTACTGTATTCTGAAGGCAAAATTAGCTTGCAATAAGTCTAAAAAGCTGTTCTTCCAAATGTTGCTTGAACTTTTAACAGATTAGGAAATGCATTGGACAAAGGAAGATATTTATAAGCAATATTCGATATTTAGAAATCCTTCTCAACTTTTTGCTTGTTTGGCGAATCTTCATAAATGTCATGATATCATTTGCACAAAGTATAATATAAAACCAAGAAATTCTACTACTATTTATATGTTAAATTATCAATACTGGCAGAGCTTAGCAACAGCTTGGGACAACGAACAGGCATGAAGACGACAGATAAGTTACCTGACCACCATATTCAGTTACCTAAACTTAAAACATTAGCATTCTTAAAAAGAGCTATTTGTGCATTTGAAATAAGAATGAAAATAAGGCAGTTAAGTTACCAAATGCAAAATTTTGGATTATGTATGCAACTTTACAGTAAAGTTCATAATAATTAGATAGTGTATATATCAATCTAAAAAAAAAAATCAGGCACCCAAATGAAATTGAATTTATCTATGTTCTAGAAAATTAGCTATCACTTACTAAAAGTTTTAGTATATTGATTTAACAATATATATGGCAAGTATAAAAATTCCCCACAGATGTGTATATATGAATTTGACAGCACCATAAACAGAGAATTAAAAACACAGCCCACTGAAGAAGAGGTAATGCTTTAACATGCTACACCTTTTGGAAAACCGAGAAATATGCACTGCCATCTTAAGACTATGCCTCAGAAAACACAAGCAAATAGGGAAGTAGACAACTGTTAACACATATACTTGGACTTTATTTTCAAAGCTTATCTTGTATAAATCTTTCTATTTTCAGTTGAGCAGCCTAGAGACTGCATACGCATGCAAACACATTAAGATCAGAAATACTTACACCCTCACGTTTAGATTTATAATTCTAAAAGATTTCTGTGGATATTAAGGTTACATAATGGGCTAAATCTGTTTTGATATGATAACGTTGATAATGTGAAGACAGAAGTTGACCTAAGAGGACATTCAAAAACATATAGAGGCCTACGAAGCTTATCACCAACAATGATTTACTAGGAGTAAACTAAAAGGGAAGATCTGAACTTTTATGACAATTCCCCTGTCCCCCATTTACCTCAAGTGATGCAAGATTTAGGAAACAGGACTCTCAGATCACCCCAATACACACATACACAAAAAAAAATCTGTATACAAGACACTGATGAGGGAATCAACTACTGCAGCCATCGTGACAGCTCTTTTTTAATTGCACAATTAAATTACTTAGAAATTTACTTTCATTCTCAAATTTTTAGGATATCTTTTTCAAAAATTTCACTAGAACCACATAATCATTCCTCAGGCATTCACTAAATTGGACAAAGCAGAAAGAATTGTGGGGGATGTTTATCTAAGACTTAAAATTACACACCAACTGCAACGGAGGACAACAATTTAATGCTTTCATCTTCAATTTCAACCATCAGATTATTTGTTACTTCCACTTTCAAACAGAGCAAGGAAGAGATATAATGGAAAAGGTTTCTGACTAGGTCTAGAGTATTAAAAAACTCTTAATCATTCTATATTCATATACAATTGCCTGTTTTATTGCAGAATTATATTATTGCATCTGTAATGCACCATTTTCATTCATAAAAATGAGGGGGACCTTTAAGTTCTTACAGTTAGAAATAGCAGTCTTTTTTGAAGAACACAAAACAAGAACATAGTGGGAGAGAGGGGATGTTGACATGGTGTTTCTCTCTAAGGGTATGTGAATCCAGTGGAATGAAGGACCCAGCAGAAGCTATTGCAGCATTGGAAAAGCACCTGTTCAGAGTATCCAGAGTCAAAGCTCTGTCCCTCATACAAGCAAATTTATTGAAGAAAACTCCATCATAACTCAGATAACCCAGTTTTATTAAACTTTGCAAAAGCTCTCAATGAAAAAAGCATTTTAAATTATATTACACCAATTAAATCAGATAAGCCTACTTTCCACATGATGGTTCAAAAGTGAAAGCCAAAACATTTACGAAGTGGAATGAAGTGTAATTATTAAATCTGCAGATAAGACAAAGCTGGCAGGGACAAAGTATACGATGATGGAATTACAATGCAAAGTAGTCTTGAAAAATTGGAGAAGAGGTCTGAAAATAGAAGTATTCTACTATTCAAAGAGGCAGTGTAAAGTACTTTGAAGTAACAGATGGGGATCAACTGACTAGGGAGGCAGTTCTACAGCAACCGATCTGCATATTACAGACAAACAAAACGAACGCAGGCTAGTAGCATCACATTTTTATGATACTAGAACATACAAACATGAATACAGCAACAAGAAATAACAGCATCAACTGCAGCAAGATGATGCGAGACTGCGCATGGAAAGTGGTCTTTCTGCTTCTCAGCACTGAAGAGGTCTATTTAGGTCAGCAGTTGAAGACAGATGCAGATACCTCGTGAGAGCCCACAGCAAGGAGGACAAGGGCAGGCACAGCCCCAGAAAGCCAGGCACTGCCACATCAGGAGCTGCAGGCCAGCCCAAGGTGAGAACACAGACCGGTCTGATGACTGGCTCCAAACACAGAGTTGTATCAGAGAAGGGCATCATTTGCTCACCATGTGCATGGTGGGTAGGCAAGACTTCATTTGCAGAGATGGCTATCGTCCCTGAGGCAAGACAACTGGGCAATAAAGGATCTCCTGAAGAACTAGACAGATCTCAGAAACTGGACTGCTGCTGAAACTGGAGGACGGGAACAGAAAGCACGTGCCACACAATGGACAGTAGACAATCTCATAAGGTCCTTTTAAATCCTAATTTTTATAGGATAACATTCAAAATCCTCCAGTGTCACCAAAGTGTCACTCTGTTTTGCTATCCACCTGTTTTCCCTACACTTGTAAGTAGCATTCTTTGCTGCCTCTCTTGATCTGCCTTCTTGCTCTTCAGAGGTTACTGCTGCTTTTTGCAGTTCTGCCCCCCGCCCCCAAATCCACATCAAACACCATCTCTCCAAGGAAGCACAGGGCTCCCTGGGCCCCTCCAGGCAAGTCTCAACCCTGGGGCACTGCACGCTACCGAACATCCTCCTGCCATGCACTACTACAGAATTCAACTCAATAGGCTCCAAGGCTTTTTCTTTATTTCTTCACAAGGAAGATCTTATCTCCTGTTAAACTGAGTAACCTTTTCTTAGGGGCACACGTACAACTTCCACTTAGGCAATATGAAGTCTGGAATATATTTGCTTAGAGTTCTATGCTATTTACTCATTTTTAGCATAAATACGTAAGCCTGGGGACAACATGTAGCTTTGCAGAGTAGACCTACTGCCACTACACATTCTTCAGTTCAAGTTTTGATGCAGCTGACATCCTTTGCAAAGTAAGGGAAAAAAAAAAACAGGAAACAAGTAACACTTTAAACTAGTTTATAGACTTAACTCCTGCACATAAACTTCCTACTTTGAATACACAGTCCTGCTTTTACTCTGTGAGTTTATATAGTCCTTAGAAGTTCAATAGGTAGTTCAAGGACTTCTGATTTAAGTTGAATGCTGTACTTAATCCCGACTGAGATAAGCATAGTGACCCAAAGTTTGTTTTTCCTATTTGAGCTATGCTTTCAGCAGAAGGCCAGGGAGCCTTAACTAAGAAAGCACACATTGCAACTGTATTAGTCCAGAACAGAAATTCTTATTAGTATCAGGAAGCAGCACTACAAGCCAGTTGTCAATACTTTCGTTTTTAAAAAGCTGCTTAATATTGAAAAGGAATTTGCTATATTCTCTTGCAGCAAAGAGAAAGATTTCTAAAGAGTAAAAGCCTTCTCTACAATAAGAACTGATACAATGCATTATTTATAGCTGATCTATGCTCTTGTAGAAACAGTGAAGTCTTTGTTACAACCCTTCATTAGATCTATTGTCTACTTCCTAGCAGGCAACCAAAAAAGGCAATGAACGTAGAAAGCTCTGAAGTGAAGTTGCATCTATGTACACCTTACCCACAAAGAATCACTCGGGATGTGTCTAAACAATGAAACAAGCCACCTTGAAAACAATTTTTTTTTTTTTTTTTTTTTTACATAAACACATTTCAAAACAACTTCTCCCCCCCGGCTTAGGCACACTCCTAATAAAACGAACCGTGTGTGTCTTCCCCCTAATATTGCCCTTCTCATTTGAATTATTCTAACAAATAGGTTAGCAGCTGTGGTTCTACTAACGTTCAGCTCGGATCCCTCTTAACACTTGTCTCAGGAGATAACTCACAGCTAGCTCGCAGCCAATTGACTGGTAATATTTCAGAAAATAACTCAGGCAGGAAACTTCCTATAGCCAAGGATTTACAAAACAGTAAATACTGCCTGTTCACGCCTACAGTTCCTAGATCAAGATGAGGCTAGGTGTATCCCCAAACCTTGACTTTCCTGCACTGTCAGGAGACTACACAGGGAGAACACAGACTGAAGACAAGAAAAAGCAGCAGAAGATGCAGTTTATGCATCGACAGGTGAACGCTAACAGTTTTCCAATGGTTTTGACTGAACTTTCTGCTCTCTAATGATTAGCTATTCATTTCAAATCCTTCCTTTCTCATACTTCCTCTCAGCTTTACTTCAGAACTGCCTCCTCACACCTTTTATCTATTTCCTCCCTCTGTCAAAGGTGAGGTCTGAAAAAGGTGGTGGCCAGAAGAGTTGCTTTCAATCACGGCCAGAAGAGTTGCTTTCAGATTCTGGAAGGAGAGCAACTGCACAGATTGAGTGCCAGTCTGGCAGAAAACTAACCTTACAGAAGAAAGATTTTTTTACTAGGCTAGCTTCCTGAACTATTTTTCACTACAGTGATCACACAGCGGCATTATTTGCAGAAGGGCCTTCCCTTCTTAGAGCATCACTAGCTAAAAACAAAACCAGAACAACAGCTGTGTTGTGGTAAGATATAGATAGCATCAAAGGGCAAAGAAATGAAGTACACCTGTGCATAAGACAGAAGGGATACCAGAGCTATTTATTCATACATAGCGAAAATTGAGATGCCAGCTTGGATATGCTAAAGGAAAACCCAACAAGACAGAACTGAGTTGGTACAGGGTCCTTCTGAATTAACAAACACTTTTAACTGTAGCCAAAAATGAGAAAATAAACGTTTTGTAGTAGTTTAATTTTAAAATTCTTATGTTTTATGAAATTTGAGAGTTCAGACAAAGCAGTAAAGCTTTCTGCTAGCTGTTCAAAAACAAAAGGGCACAACCAAGAGTGCTTTTAAGTCTTCTTAAATGAAAATAAGCTTCCATGTTTAAGTGACCAAAAAGACAAGGCTTGAAACAAGCCGGGCAGATGACTATATTGAGAGAACTGTGCCTTGAAGCACACAATGAGCACGCTATTTTTGTCTCCTCTTTTCACCCTTCTATAGGTAGAGTTTTCCCTACAAAAACTTTACTTACAGAACATTTTATTTGCATCATCATACCAGTCTGAAGAGTACTCCAACCTACATGCTGTGCTTTTGCTGACCCAGCCTTAGTGTCACAAACTACCAGCTTGGAGCACTCGAGCATGAGCACCAAACACTATTGTGACTCTCTGCAGTCAAATTATAAAATATTATTTTCAATTTTATGTCCCCAACTAACAATTTCTTATAATCTAACGGATTTAAGAACAGAGGATATCCACTAGAACAACTCAGACCCTTGACTTTAATCCCCTGCCTCTTTATAAATTATTTCCAGATGTATCATTAATCTTTTACTGTCACATTGTCCTCACTGATTCTTTAACATAAGAACAATTTTTTGGAATTTTCTCCTGATGCTTCTCCACAGCCTCCCTCCTTTCAAAGCTGAAGATTCCACTTTCACCAGCTTGTAGTTTTCTTAACTTTTGTCCTATACTATTCCATCACTTCTGGCAATACCATATACCGTTACAGTGGCCTTAATTAAGGATAGACACGTTTTGCTTTCCAAGCCTGAGACATTTAATCGTCCTTTCTGAATACATCTACCGATTCTCTCTTTTTGCTCTTCCGCGGTATAGTAGCATGTCATGCAGGTTAAGAGTATTTACAGTGCTCTATTTTAAGCTGCTGCTTAGCAGGTAAGGCCACTCCTCCTGTTATTTCTTCTCATTATTCTTACCACTATTTTTCCCCCCCTCTAAGCCTTAATTACCTTTAAAAAACAAGGTTTGGTAGTTCACAAGCCTAAACTGACATCTGCCCACTGTCCCATGCAAGTCATTCACTCAAAGACACATCTCTCTCCATAAGCCTACAATTCCTACAATCTATCAAAAAAAAAAAAAAAAGCAGTTACAGGGTCTCACAAATTAGGTTCCAACTTTTGGAGACAGACAGCTCAAAGCAAGGCATTTTCTCAGCAGCTCTGTCCCTACTTTCTACAGGCTGAAACTGGCTAACAGCTTTTTTAGACAAGAGCACAAGTCCCTATTTGTAAGTAAGGACCTTCCCTCAACTTGCCCCTTTATAAATAAAGGGGCAAATAAACGTACATCTACAGCAAAATCCTGTTACTGGAAAAGGGCAGTAGTGTCCTTAACTGGGCCATTCTATCATATTTTACATACCTTCCAGTTTCACAAATCCCAAAAGGGACAATTTTTACCATAGCAGCCTTTGGCTCTTGGCCGCAGTAGCTTTTGCCCAAGGTTCCTTGTTCCCAAGCTCAAAATTTTGCTCTTTCTCTTGTGTCAGCACAGATCTCTAGCCTGTACCTTCAAGGGGACAGAAGTGTTCCGAGAAACGGCATGCCCGATTTGAAATATCAAAACACTTAAGTGCAAGAAAAATACTTTAGCATTGATTTATATTATTTTCATTTTAAAATAAGCAATCATACCATTTGCAAAATGCTGTTTCCCTCAAGTACCAAACCTCCTCCTTTGTTAAAGCTGCACTACAGAACTTCAAAAATAGTCAATGCCCCCTTCTAAATGGAAATTGAGATGCCTTTCTACAGAAAGGACACAATTACACGTGGCTGCCTTGCAAACAAATTTAAACATCTTCCCACATAAAATCCCTTTCCGATGCATATATTTTACCGATTTTCCTGATCTGTAGACCACTGGAGGACGCTAAAGGGAAAAAAGCTTTCATCTAGCTTCACCTACCCAATTCTCTGGCCTCTTTTCTATCCATTGGCAATATTTGCTTGCTCTCTTAAAGTCCACACAGCTCATCTTTATGAATTTTAGAATTAATAGTGTTGTTTTCACTGCCTGCCAACAGGAATTCCTCATCACCTTTCTAAATCTGCTGCAGAAAAATTGTGTTCAGAATAGAGCTAGCAGCAGTGCTGTCCTACACCTACGCTGCTGTACCGCCCACCAACATAAGAAGCTGCAAGTTGGCCACTAGATTCTTTTTGCTGCACTGAAACTATATAGCGTAGCTGTGTCTACCATCTTTCTATATTGTTTCCAGTGAAGCACTAAGGCTTTTTCTGCTTTCTGGCAGCCATGCATTTCTTCCTAAGAGTATATACGCTTCTGGCTAGCGGTGAAAGGAGATTTAATCCTCCAGAAACAGCGCAGTAATAGGTATTTAGTAATACAACACTTGGAGGTCTTTTTTTGTCAGGGCAAGGTGCACAAGCAACATGAAGGAGGATAATAGTATTTGCGCAGAAAGTAATTAGTCAGGGAGAGAAGACCAAAGGTTTGCACAGGAACAGAGAATAAGACAGGTAACAATTGTCCTTAAAGTAGGGTCCAACACTAAGTTTCAGCATCTTGTAAAAATGAGCAAATAAGAATATTACCATGCTGACTCTAATCTGTAATGCCACCACACAAATAACACATTACAAAACCTTGTAAAACAATGGCATTTCATATTCTGTGTTTTCAGAAAGGCTTTTTATGAGACTACCAATGAATAAGCAATAATTCCTGCAACATATGAAAAAGTAAGTGTAAAAGATTTGTTTAAACAGTAATGGACACTTGAACCAGAACCGTTTTAAAAGATACCACTTGGTAAATTTATGGAAGGAGCTGCACAATTAAGATGCTTTGTATCTGACTTCAGTTCCCAGGAAGGTGATGAAAATTCTACAGAAGTTCAGCTGGCTGCCTGCAGCTTCCAGAAATAATCATGTTCCTCTCTCCTCTCCTCTGTCACAGAGTTTAGCATTGCTGTTTCCACACATACCCATGCTCCTGCCAAAACAACAATCTTTCCACAGCTAGAGATCAGCTAATTAGTTGCATGCATTGATACTCAAAACTGGTGCTAAGAAAGTTCTCAGACGTCTACTCCTGCTCTGGTTAAAAATCATTAATAGATTTGGGGTCAAAGAATTGTTTCCCTAGAGTGATATCAGCAGCAGTTGATAACATTCTGCTTTGCTCTGTGGCAGGGTTATACACCTTTACTAAGAAACATCTGGCAGTCTTTGCCCAATAAACCTGCAGATACTACAGTTTGACTCTCTGCAATAACACCTCTAATCGTTCCACCTCTGCATGCGACACCCTGCAGACCCACACCTTTGAGTTCATTCTGCTAGCCTTACATCAAGGTGCTGGCAAACTGCAGAGCTAATGCTCTGCAAACCGAGCTGGCTGAAACACTGACTGATTGCAGAGGGCTTTCAGCCACAGGCCTGACAGCAGTCCAGCATAAGTAGGGCTAAAATAACTCAGAAAGCTCATATGCAAGGCACTGCCTAGCCGTCGAAAACACCTACTTACTGTGCCGTATTCAGTTTCTCATGAACGAGTCTCATTCCCAGCCACTCAAGCAGTGTTTAGAGAAATAACTAGAGCTGATATTTCTCAATTCAGTGTTCAAGGTAACCATCTTGACAAAAGCCCCAACAGATAATGTGTATAAATTCAAGTAAGACTGATTTCAAATTGCTTTACTACTTGTTTTGACATGACAGTTAAGCAGCACTTCAGCTCTTAGATGAAAATAAATGTTTTTGTTTAGTTAAATGATCTCACAGCAAAGAATATTTCCCTTAATATTAAGTCAGTTGGAAACTAGAGTCAGGCACCAGACTGTCACTGATGTGCACGAAATGAAGTAGCATTTGACAAGATGAATACTGTAAGCATTAGTCTAGAAACAGATATACAAAGGAACATAATTAGGCCTTTTTAGACAATCAAATCTTCATCTCCCAAGAACCATTTATCCTGTAAACTGTCATAGGGCTGAGTTTTGCAGAAAAAGTAATTTTACCTTGCAGAGCAGAAGAAAATTGACGCAGTTACAAGCAAATTTCAGCATAATACTCAATTCCCCAAACTAGACAACTCCATTTATAAGCTTACTGGAGAAAGACAAGCATTGCTGCAACTCCCCCAAATACATATAGCAACCAAAGCAGAAACATGCTAAAGGCCGATGCATTATAAAAAGAAACCAAGACTCCTGCCAGTTTGGGATACGGTGTACTTTCCATCAATTTTGTCTTTAAATTCTCTATGTAAGAAAGGTATCAGCAAGTTACAGGACATGGCAGAGAAACAGTTAAAAACACAACAGCAAAAACACAGGAGGGAAGAACATACTTGTTTAAAAATGAATATCACTGTGGACTTACAACACATTTCTTTACTTACCCCTACTATGTAATAATGAAGCATATATTGCCATTGTTCAAATCAGTTAGATATAGTCTACCTAGAACAGCAAAGCTTCTACATTCTCCAGACTGACAATGTGTAAAATGCAATATTTAATTAAAAGATATTTCTTTAAAATTATCCTGAGTCATGAAGTTGCACATGCATTCCAAAAAGCAAACAATCACCCCCCTTTATTTCTCATGACTGTTCTGTACTTTGTGGATGCTTGCTCTGAATCTAAAAGAGGATAATGATCCATTTCTTGCAGTTTTGTCCTACAGCTACGTCAGAAGATATAAGTTATAGCCCAAATAGTTTATGAGTAAGATGTCCCAGGAGAAAAGTCCCCCCGCCTTGGGGGGGGGAGGGGGAAAGGGGAACCGTGCGCTCTGGGGTAAAAGTTTATTCTAACACTCACATATATTTCATTAATTCACAAACAACTGAAAGTTTTAGTACTGTTTCAATGGTATCTTACTGAAAAGCATCTAGAGGCTAATTACGCTTCACATACAGAAGATCTCCAATCATTTTCATTTCAAATGCACACCACCTTTCTGTATCACTGAGTTTTCTATTGTACCTTCTGAGGCTGCCAATATACTTCCACCCCTTTTCAGATCCCTTCAGAGCAACTCTATCCTACAACAGAAAAAGAAATTAAGCTTGCTTTTTAAGTGTTTGTATGAGACACGACCAAGGAACCAAAAAGGCAGACGTTCAAATTAGGAAATACATTGATACAAAGTCTGTCTTCGCAATGTTAAGCTCAGTCAGCAGCAGTTCCAGTATCTGTAAAGAATGCCATTTCTATTAATGCTAAATTATTGATGTGACATGAAACCTAGCTCTCTCGAGCTATTTTTTCTTAATGACTTTCACAATACTCCAATATTTTACTATCAGAAATACTAATACATCAACTGCACTGGCATTTGAGAAATTAAGATTTTCATAATCCAGGTAAGTTAATTAGTTGGGGTTGAAGATATCTGGAAGACCAGATTGTGACTAAGTCTCCTCTTGAATATTCTGAACATGTACATTGACAAGATTTCAAAAGGCATTAATGTAATCGTTCATCAAGTTTTACTTTTGTGATCCAGCCTCTTTCACTCTCACCACACCAACAGCACAGACCAACCACAGAACAAACACAAGGTAAGTTAAATACTGAAATTTCAAGTAAGTAGCACTTACTGTGGATCACTTAAAACAATAAGAGCACTAACTGACAGAGTCCACAGATCTGAGACTACCTTAGAGGCGAGGCAGAATTAAAAGATTTGTGGAAAACTATTCGACGCCAGTCTTGGCTTCTAATCAGACGTGAATAAAACAAAACTCTTCCAGCTTAAGGCTCAGCTTTCAATTCCTGTATCTAACACAGCTTTCGATCACCCCAAGCATAACCCTTTTATTTCTCCCGTCAAGTGCTTCTGATCACCCACAGAAGGGGACTAGAATATGCAATAACTAGAGGTGGAGTTTTTTTTTTTTTGAAAATTTTTTTTAATGTTAGTATTATAGTCTCTGCTGAGCATTACACAGCTGCCTGAATTGCAGAGGAATTATTCTGAAGATACTGAATACAAATAAAATCAGTACTTGTTTTTAAAAACATTTTCAGGAAAAGGAAGATACTTTTGCCATCGTAGATAACTTGCAATGCACCGGCACCTAAGAAATGGCTACATTCTGTGGAATGCGCTTCTAACATTCTTCACCACCCAGAGCTCCAACTGTAAAAATAGGTAGCAAATAAAAGAGCTTCCAAAGAAGCTAGACTGGTAGCCTATCATGCAATTTTGTGCGCTCTGGGAAACTTAGAACATGGCCACACAATATGCCGAAAGAATGAGTTTAAGATCTTCCTCCTATTGTATGCACAGCAGTAAACTTCATAACATTTAATCACCTGTCTTAATGAATTTACATTCCTGTCCCTATTGCAGATACTTCGGATATAGGATTCTCCTTCAATAAATTCCTCAGTTTGAATTTCATTAATTATGAGTAGATCTGAAGAGTTCTGTAAATACTTGCTACAGAAGCAAAATCTAAGTCCTTGCAAACATTTCCATCTCACACAGTGTGGGAACAGACTTCGCTGTTGAGTTTCACTCTTGAGAGAACTCAGACCCTGACTAATTTTTAATAGAAACAAGGATGACAACATTATTAATTAATAACGGTTGTTACTTCAGTCTCGAGAACTGTTCCTTTGTCTTTAAAAAGTAGTAACTGATAGAGTAATTATTTCTTGCTGACTTGAACACAAGCTGATAAAGGCTGCAAGTTACCAACTGTAGTATTACTTTCCTTCTAAAAGACAATTCAGGTAATTAAAACATCGAAAACTTTCTGTAGATCACACATTTTTGTTAGATACGGATATGACTTCAGATGTGTGCATGAATCAGTGGAGGAGGAGGAGAGATGGGAAAAAGTTTGTGATTCTATCTCACACTATAGCATCCTGTGCCCATCACAGTCCGAGGTGGTGGCAAGTGTCCTCCCTCCGTTTCTTCGTTTTCTGGAGGAAAGGGGAGAGAGCAGAACACCAGGGAGCCTCACCCCTTTCCCAGCCCAGATCCAGCATTGCTGGAGCTGAGGAAGGAAAACAAGGAGCACTGTCCCCTGCAGCCCCCACTTTCCCCACAGAGAAGCAAAGCCGGGTCAGGTAAAAGCAGGGCACCCCCACATCATCCCGCCCAGAACTCATCAACTCAAACTTCTTCCCAATTTAGCTCCTCAAAATTAGTTAGGCAACTGTGCTGATATTGAGTATATAAACTCAGCATTTCCCTTCCATGTACAGTACAGGGATGAGCCTCCAGAATGCTCTGATATGCTGATCTAGCAATCCTTACTGCTCCGATTAGAGTATTCTTAGGGACATATGCATATTTAACATGTGGTGAACCTGAAAGCTCTAATAACTACTGTACTTTAACAAAACCCTCAGATGTTTACAGCTTAGGAATAAAGGTACCTCCAGTCTACCAGTGTCTCCAAACTCTCATGCTACTGCTTTAAAGTAGTTACTTGAGAAAATACAAGCACATAAGCTTTTGCAGAAAAAGAGAACGTGTAGGGTAGATAAGAGTGCTGACAATTTTTCTTTCACAACGCAATATTTGCAGGACTGCATACCAATAGGCGGGTTACTTATTTATAAACTGAGGACTTATTTCGAACAAATGAGGTAAAACCATAATGTTTTAGGTTTTGTAAACAAGAACAAAACACTGAACAAAACTTCAGAATGGTTACATGGCCATGGCACGAAAAATCCATGCAGGTGCCTAAAAGGATGCTGCTGCATTTCTCCTCACTGCCTCCCCCTTTGTAAGGGCTAGTCTTCGGGCAGATAGAGCAAGCGAGGTGGAAAACATCACCCTTCCCTCAGCAGGATCACTTCCCTGATACAGCTCACTAAGCAGCTGCATAACCATTAGCACTGGTCCAAGTCAGAGCATAAGGGCAGGACTTGCCCCTCACCAGCAGCCCAGACCTGAACTACAGAAATTTTGTAACCATGTCTTAAGGTTACTTGTCTACACTACAGCACAATTTCATGAGAAGCCTGAGCCAGTTTTAGGTCCACATTCCTGCTCCCCACCTTGCAGCATTAGCACTCTTGCTGCTACACTCAGCAGACCAGAAGCTGATCAGTTGGGTTGGTTGGTTGGTTTTACCAGATTACTTTTTAGCCAGACTAGCAAGTATGACTTTCCCTTTTGATGGTAGCATGGATTCAAATTGAACTGTACTCCCAGTCACTCCATCCTTGACTAGCTTCTGGTACAGCTATTTTGGTTAACCATCTTAGCCAAGATGGTTATTTATTCTGGCAAGGAAATTCTTTTGCCAGTAGAATTTGTATTGAGAATAAGCTATACTGAGAAAAGGTTTTCTTAGAAATACTCCCGTGTTAAGACAATTTTGCCCATATAAATAGCTTTGTTACAGATATGATTCTCCAAAAAATCTGACTACTATTCAGTCAGACTTAGGCTGGAACAGGATCACAGTTTCCCATATTTGTGGAAGTAGTATTGTCTTACAGTTTCTTTTCCTTTCAAATTTAGGCTAAAAGGTGATACAAACAAGAAAAAAAGCATATTTCAAGCATGATTCTTTTCCATGTTGAGCTATAACTCTCAACTAAATATACAATGAAACACATCTGCAACGAAGCACATATTAAAAAAAGTTCGCAGGATTTTTTTTTTAAATTAAGATTAATTTATGCTGAATCTATTCACCAATATAACAAGAGTATAAAATACTCACCCCTTGGAGTCCTTGAAACTGAATTGAAGGTCGAGAAGAAATAAGATCCTATGAGAGAAAGAATATGTAAGCAGTGGAATTTAAATAGCTTCATTCCCACCCAAACTTGTCAGGATAAAATACAGTGACCATGTGTTTCTGTACTAAAGATATGTTAGAAATTATGCCAGAAATTCTCCAACTCTTGCATATATTGATACTGAACTTCATCCACAAAGGACATATAAAGAAGTTAGAGTCAGATATAACTATTGGTAATTTACAGATTCTCTGCATCTTCCAATAGTTTAACTCTTTACATCTAAGTTGGGATTACCGTACAATTTTTATTACTGTCACACATTAGAAACTAATGATTAGAAACAGTTAAAGGCCTAATATAGTCTAAGATTTTGAAGCTATTCAGTGCAGATTTGAGCCTTTAATCTTGTCACTTGTTTTCAGATGGGAGTTACGTTCTTTCACTCAGCTTTACGTCTCTACAGCTAGATGCTTGCACAGACAGCAAGTTTAAATAAGCTAAACACATTACAGCCAAGTTATCTTCAGATTATATGCTTATTTCAACTTAAACACAGACAAAAACAAGCATTTAAAATTACACATCTTAAAACCTACTAGAAAATAAGGACAATATAAAAAGATTCTTTTTTTTTGAAAGAAAAATGCCTCTAACAAGAGAGGCACACAGATGATAGCAAATTTAGTACCTGGGATTAGCGTATTCAGGACAATGTGAACAGTAAAATCTATTTTTTATGTACTAGAAGCTAGAGATACAAATTATCTATATAAAAATGAGACTGTTGGTTGACATGTATAGCTCAAGACCTGTTTAGAATGCTTTAACTAAACTCATAAACAATGAATTCTAAAGTACCACCAAGCAAAACCACTTCTGTATGTGTTATCAAAAAAGATATTGAACGGAGCAAGAAATTGTTAATTTGTACAACCAGAACTATTAACTGAAGATTTAATCCATCTTTATTTGAAAATGAACATGCAAGCTAAGAAAAACAAGAGACTTGCACTTCTATTATTTTTGTTAAGGACATATTCAAGACAAAGTTACTAAGTAGGGGCAGGGTGTTTTATTAGACTAACTAGTACACGAAAAAAGAAGCAGAAGAGCTTTTGAATTTAAAAACCCTTAAGGTTTTCCCTAAATAAACCTTGATAAACAAGAAGATTAAACCTCTCTCTAACATTCTACACATTAAAATGTAAATAAAAACTTGAATAGGAATGAAAACACAAGTTTCACTAAAAGAGCAAATATAACTTTGTCTAATAGTACTATGACTACTGAACAACAACAAGTAGGAAAAGGGTTTGTGTTGCAATGTTAATGATTTTGAGCAGTGCTAATTAAAAAAATAAATATTCTAAAACTAGCTACTCATTTAACTGCCTAAAAGTTTTTAGAAAGCTAACAGAAAAATTACAAACCTCCATGCTTTGGTAAAAGTTTTGCTGCATGAATATAACGCATACGATGGATACAATCACAACCAACTAGACTACTTTTCAAATGCCCTCCTATGACGCAGACCCTCCACATAAGCAAACACCCAAGCTCCTACCAGTTGCTCCCCAGCACTAAAACTAAGCTCCCAGCAGCTCTGAACCGTTCCACTAAGCACCTAAAAGTTTGACATCTGATGTTCTGCCGTTCTCAGCTAGAACACTTGGGCACTGTGGGGAGTCCAAAAAGTTATGCCCAAAGTTGTACTTGAGCATACTAGGCACTGCTATCACTGAAAGAAAAAACAACTCCCTCTCCTCTCTAAATATTACTGAAATATAAGAATTCAAAAAAAGGTGGTGGTAGTGGGGTTCTTCACAAAGTGTCCTTAAGTCCTGGACACTTACAGTTTGGTATCTGCTTAGTTTTTGAAGAGACTATTCAATGATTACATTTTTAAGTGTACTTGAGTTTTGGGTATCAGCTTGAATTGTATAATTACACAGTGTGCCCTACTTGAAAGATAAAAAACACACGTCCCTAATCACTAGGACAGCATTAATGCCTCTATTACTTCCCAGCTTCAACAGACTACCAACTTTGTCCAGACCCCTCCAAACATACAAATACCATGGTTCTGATAGAACAGCAAGTTCTCTATCACACAGAGAGAAACGTTGATGCAGGGGTTTTAACTTACATTCTGTGCACCAATAACGTGAAGAATATTTGAAACACTGCAAACAAAACTTCCCATCAATGGAACTTTCAGGCTGCTCTCAGTAGTACAGGGCACCCTGCTTTCCCCAGAAATGCAAGGATTACCACCCTTTTGAACTTAACCATTCTCAAGCTAAGCTAAACATCTCAGCTCACACACATTTTAAAGATGAAAGCAGATCAACATAATCAAGCAGGCTCCAATGAACCCTGAGCTCCCTCAAACAACCCTGCTTTCTTCAGCTACATATCTGCCAAAAGAAATATGTAACATAGCCAAATAGCCTAAGAGCTGCCTGTGCCTTGCATCTGTAATTTCACAATAGTAAGCGCAGCCTGCTCCTGAATACTGAGGATGGACGTGTCCTGCACTTCTCCTGTGCTGACATTACCATCCATGAAGACTTAAGTGTTGAGTAAAATCAGGAAGCTTGTCTGGTTGAAAACTACTTCTTTGTCATAAGCTGGCTTGTAGTCAGATCAACTGCCTTGATGCATCTTGCCATATAACAGCAAAAACACCAGTGCCAGCAAGCGCCTACTAACAAGAACATCCCCTTTAAGCAGAAAGGCTGACTTTGTTTAGCTTTAACAACTTCTGAAATTACATTGCTGTAGAAAAAAAATATATAGCATTGACACTGGCTAACTCAGTTTACCAGGCTTTGTCAATTGGATTGTATTGTTAGCCTACTGTAAACATTTTCATAGTGAAAGAGTCACATTGAAGGATGAAATCCTAATTAATACACTTTCTATTCCTAAAAAACCAAGTGATTACAAACTTAACATTTTGGTGCCATTCAGGAGGGTGAAGCTGTATAAGCAAACAAAATAGCTCATCATCACTAAAATGGGAAGTTAGGTCCCACTTCCGTCCTTTCCTGCTTCCAACCAGAAGTTTCTGCTTCTTCACTCACTCCTGCCTCACCCCTCTGCAATAAAAATTCAACTTGCTAATCCAACAGAAAACTATCCACTTCTTCAGGCTTGGTAATGAAGCAAACCTGTTCATGGAGGAGTCTGACAACTGTTAGAGTCAGCCCAGTGTAAGTAGCAAGTGTATAAGATTAACAGCTGAGTCTCACTCTGTGAGCAGCAACAAGCCATTACATCAGCTGAAGGTGTCTCAAAACTTCAACCTAAGCAATGCTGAGGTATCACCATCAGTGAGGTTTCTTGTGCTTGGGTACTGAGCACTACCTGAGCCCACAAGGTACATATAGGCAAGAAGGATCAACTCAAGATCAGTAGATCCTGAGAGCATGTAATATTATGTGAGCGTTCAATGTAAGCAACATCTAGCATTAGAAAATGCAGAAGAGCTCAAGCACAAATAATACCATCATATACATGAGTACAGAAAAGGATGAAGTTCCCAAATGAACAAGGAGGGCAGAGTCATTAATAATGACTATGTTTATTTTTCACAGCAGGAGATTCACACAGCTGAAATGGTTTGCTACAGATTTGTCTATTTCTGTTGCTGTTTCCCATTCACAAGCCTTCTGACTTAAAGCTGAAATTTTTTAAGTGAGCTGAGGCTTAAATTATTAATGCATCCCTTCATCCAGCAAGGGAAAGTAACCTCTAAAAAATGTGATGGGTTACACATGGGTTACTTTTACATACTAACATACACGGTTACAAATCCTAATATTCACCTGCAGCTTCAGTTTTCCAAAGTGAAATTTAATGTTCTATAAAAAAAGCTATGTACAAAAGTACTTCACAAAACACTCAGTCAGACATTGTAATGCAACGATTGTGTAGGCTAATGTGGCAGCCATCATGTTCTTACAGTAGCTCACAGAATTTAACATAAGCTAGTTTCTGATCCAGAGGAAGAATGCTGACTGAACCAGCAATGTTTTCTACTTCAGTTAGAGGAAATGCCATGAAAAGTCCAAATTTAACAGGTTATTATATAGGTTCACCTACTCACTAGCACATTATCTGCAGCACTGGACCTTATGGTGGGGAGAAGGGAAGACGACTGCCCATAACCAAACCTTCCACTAGTCTATTTCAAATTCTGATGAGCCTACCACTTTGAACAAGCATTTCTATCAGAGATCCACATTAAGCTTTAACTCAGGGCATGATTATTGGAACAGAACAAACGTCCTCCTAGGTCAGACCAACGGTCCACCCAGGCAGTTTGATGGCTAACACTGGGCAAACTTGTCATTCAGCTCACCAAAAGAAGGGATCTTGAACCTAGGTGGGAGACACACGTGGCAAAGGTGGAATCCCAGCAAATGTGGGCCTGTTTCCACTCTCTTGTCCTATCTCTTGACAGAGCACAACTGTGCAGCAGCCACTGGTCCTCTAGACATATTAGAAATTACACCTCTGCATCATTCTTAATGCCCTTCCTGATAATGCTCAACTTTTTCTAGCTTTTCTGACTGCTGCACATTTACTTCATGATTTTGGAGGACCAAAAATCATGACTCTAAGATATCTTCCCTCAGTCGCTACTGCCTCTGAGTTTAGTGTCACACAATTTATTTTTCTGTAGATGTGTTACCTTATGTTTATCTATGCATCACCTGCCACCTTTTTTGCCTCTTATTCAGGTTTGTGAGGTCTTTCTGGAGTTCCTCAACATCAGCTTCTGATCATGTGAAAAAGCCGAGTATCATCTGCAAGCCTGGACATTTCACTGTTCAATACCTTCTCCAGGTCACCACTCCAGGCAAAAACAACTGGATCCAGGACTGATCCCTGGGAAACTAAAGCTGATTCGTTTCCATCCTGAAGAGTGACCACTAAGCCCTACCCATTTCTTCATATCATTTCTTTGATAACAATTTGACACCAACTCTCACTTAACTTGCATCCAGCTGATCCTCCTCCACCTCCTCCCTTTCTCTGCCCCCTGAAATAACCACATAGCTTTGCTAGTTCAGCCTAAGACCTGTGTAACAATGCAAACTTAAAATCCCTGTGATCCTACAGCCTGAGCGTAAACTCTAGAATCCTGCTTAGCAATCAAAGGAAGTGACCTGGAAGAACTGCTAATACCCTAAACAAAGAGCTGAAGCAACTTGCATGTCACCTCACTGAGGTAAGAGGAGTAATCAACTCCATGTCAACTCAGCCAAAAATCAAAGTTGTAAACAACTCTAAGCACATTTTACTAAAGTAACTATTCTTTATTTTCATCTTAAGATTTTATTAAAGACATTTCCTACAGAGAACTAGTTAAAAAATGTTACTAAGAGGAGGTACTACAATCACATCTGAAATCTCCAGTTTTGGAGAAAAAACTCAAGGGTTATCCAGCTTGTTCAGTCCACATTCACCATGCCGCTTAACAGTCCACATTCACCATGCCGCTTAACAGTCCACATTCACCATGCCGCTTAACAGTCCACATTCACCATGCCGCTTAACAGTCCACATTCACCATGCCGCTTAACAGTCCACATTCACCATGCCGCTTAACAGTCCACATTCACCATGCCGCTTAACAGTCCACATTCACCATGCCGCTTAACAGTCCACATTCACCATGCCGCTTAACAGTCCACATTCACCATGCCGCTTAACAGTCTTTGGGCAGGGACTATGTCTGCTTGCAAGAGTCAAGGTCCATGCACTCATTTGGTTCTTTGTAAATAACTCGACTTTTACAAGGTAGCATCCTTGTGTATAAGGCTAATTATTTACTGTTTTTATTTACTGTTTTGCAGGTAAGTTGACTCACAGTGAACAAAAGATGCCTTTATAATCAGCACGTTAGAGATTCTGACATATAATGAGAATTGCATATGTTTTAATAACTTTTAAAGAGCTGTCATGCAGAAGGAGGTTAGGATAAGATGCAGTCCCAGAATATAGGTGCGTCAGTAGCAGTGCCAACCTATGGAGGTCCTCCCTTTCCTCCTCAACCTTTCAGTAGGTTCTCATTCCTGCCTCAGGGCTTACAATCACTCATTGGGCCTGTAAAAAAATTATTTAATTCACAGCATGGCCTTACACCAGCACAACTTGTGCTGTGGAATTACAGAGGCCTCACAAAAAAAAAAGGCACTTAGTAAGACAGACAGTATATTAAGCCTATTAAACTATTACAGAAAAAAGTTGCATTACTGCTGCATGGCCATCAACTGCCACTACCAACAGAAGGGTGCATGTGTGTTGGAGGGTATATAAGACAACTCCTTTTCATAGCGACCCACAATTTACCTTAAACTGATGTATGAACTAGTCTCAAACCAAAGTCAGAGTTGCATCAACTCAGGCACACTGCTTAAGAGCTCACAGTTCCTAGAACAGGAAGGTCTCACTCCTCTCTCCACGTATTCCTGGTAGACTGTCCCTTCTGGCATTTGTGCAACTCTTCCATAAACTTATTCACCTCACTAGCCCAGAAGAAAGTTTCCCAAAAAATAGTTTTCTGCAGTGGAAAGAATTAGGACTCCTCCCCTCAGGGGCCCTGAGAACTCAGATCTGCTCAAGTTACCTCACAATTTCACTACTAATATTCAGCTCAGTTATGCCTTTACTGAACACCTGTGCAGAATGCAGGTAAAGGACCAGCACTAAAGCAACTCCATGGTAGGGACAGAAACAATCCAGTCTGTTAGGACACAGTCTAATTGCCTCACGTTTTTCCCCGCAGTCTCATCTCATTAACTACAGTCTTCTGACATCCACAGTAGGATAGGTGATCTTAGTCATCTTCATAACCAGATCCTTGTCCAGAGCACAGGCCATCCTGCACACTAAACAAGGTCAAGGTTCTGTGACGGGCAGAAAAAAAAATAATGCTAACAACAGTACTGGAAGCAAAAGAAAAATCTGTTTTCTAGAGTTGTCTCTCTCACAATAGATTGGTTGTTTTGGCACTGCTCTAACTCAAGTAGGCAGTCACCCTTCCCCCTTCAATTCAGCTTCCTGCTGGTCAAATCTTTGCAAAAAGAAAATGAAGACTGCACTGGAAGGGTAAAAAAGTAAGAGAGAGGATGGAAAGTGGCAAGAAGGGCTTCTAGGCTTCTTTGTGGCAGAGCCACCCTAAATATGTATCAAAATACAGTATTATTTGTCATACAGACCGATTAGCCAATATGGTAGCTGTGCAACACATCCATCAGCTCCCAGAAGGGGGCACAAATAAGAGCTCAAGGGTGGGCGCTGATTAAACAGACTCAGCCATTTGAGTTCTCCCCAAGTGCAGCCTGTTATCTCTAACACAGATGTGAGCTTACACTGCAGCCTTTTTCTTAACTCACCTGTTAAATGGTGCCTCTCCTCCATTTAGCTACTTCACAGAAACTGCAGGAATTAAGATTTTTCCACTAACAGTTTGTAAGGATACAAAAACATGCAGAGTAACATCACCCAGGCCTTGTTGCCATAAGAAACCAGGCTAAAAATAGTTTGTGATCAACCAATTAATGATGAAAATGCATTTATAATGAATACCTGTATTGCTTAAATCAGCAATTAACTTTGCAATATCAGCTGCACCATTTTAAGACATATGCAGTCTTAGACTTCAAGAAATGAAACAAAAATAAATTACACAACATATCATCAACTCTTAATCAGTACATTTAAACTGGCAACTTAGAGGCAAAATGCAGACACATCACAAAGGCATCTCTTCTTTTGCATAAAAGTGAATATTATTCCCCTGTAAGACTAGCTTACATAGTGATAGCAAAGGTACTAGAAGTGGATTTTTACTTATTTGCTGACAGCAGAAAGGAGTGACTCAAGCATTCTTACCTGCACTCTGGGCTCTGGAAGTGCACTGTGGTTAAGAGACCCTTTTGCTTACTCCAGTTCCTAAATCGATGTTATGTTTCTTTCCTTAACGTAATTCCTGCCCTGCTTTTGTCCACTGCACTCTCATTCTCTTCCCTTAGAAAGGTGAGGAATGGGAACCAACTGACCTCAGGCCAAGGGCTCCCCACTCAAAGCTCCAAATAATTCTGGCTCCCAGGCTTTTCAAGCAGTCCCGATTACCTCAGTTTGCAGTCTGCTTTTTCGGTCTTCTAGGGCTTATCTTCTCTATTTCCTTGCTTCATCATCTTTAGTTCTCCCTCCAACCAACTCTTTTTCAGTCCCTCCTACCTCATTAACTCCCAAGTTGTTCATCTAGAGGTAGCTCCTCCCTGTGGCAGGCTCTCAGGCTCCCTTGCACTTTTCCCAAGTCCCAGGGCCAGTCCTTATAACTCCATCTGGAGCATCAGCAAAACTCTCAGTATATGCATAAGGGAAAAAACCTAAGAAAATGGCCACATCTATTAACAGAAATTCTCCTTATTCGAAGCAGAATATTGCGAGACTCTTCCAAAAGGCCAAACCTTTAAAACTAAGAAGAGTTTCTCAACCACCCACCCCAAGCCCCAGCAGTTTACAGCACATATTAGTCATGGAGAATTCAACCCTGCTAAACGAAATATGGCAGAGTCCTATGACTTCATTTCAATTGCTCAGAACACAGTAACATCAGGCAACTTGAGCAAACATTGCATTTCATACGCTTACTAATCTAGAATCTCTACAGCTGGAACATCTGAATGATTATTCAAGGAATAAATACTCACCTAAACTCAAAACCATTTGGAATTGAAGTACACAAATACAAGGCACACAGTCCCAAGACTCACAGTTATCCTCTGATCTGAGGAGCTCTGATTTAACAGGCCAAAAACATTTGCTTTAATACCATGCAGTTTAAGACTTAGTATTCAAATTGCTTTACGTGGGGAATCAAAGCTGAAACGCGACTGGAGATGGATGCTCATTTCATCAAAAGCCGTGTCAGTTGAAGACAGTACTGCCCCACCGCTCTGCAGACAAAGGAGATCAAGGCAGTATTCCCTGATCTGCTTCAGAAACAGTCAGCAGGTTAGGTCAGCCCACCACCAATGAGGACCTAGACGCTCACTGTGCACCGCAGGAAGATGATTCTATTTCTCTTGAACCTGTTCTCCTTACACTACTCTGATGACTGCAGAATAGGCCAACTTTATAGCTAAACCAACAAAAAAAGATTTTTTAGTTTCTGTTGGACCCAGGGCAGGGTTGCATGCTATGACTTGAGCTAATCTAACAGTTAAAAGAAAACCACTGGAAAAGGGAGGTTCTTCTCCCATTTCTTCCTAGACATAGGGTCTCTACTCCCTTCCATTATGTCTGTCATGCTTGTCAGTCCAGCGCTAAAGCAGCAGAAAAATGAACCCTGCAACAAAATAAAATGGTTCAAGCAAGTCCCAGAGTACTATGCAAGAGACTTGGGGTGGGGGGGAACGGGGTAGGAAGGGAAACATATCATGGCCAGGGAAGTCTTATTTGGCAATGGTGGGATGCCAAACCAGCTAAGCCTTGCTGTGCGGCCTCACCTGCAAGCACACCTGAGCTAAGCCACATGGCTGTGCCTGAAACAGATGAGGGCCTGTTCACACCATGTCTTTTGGGGCCTGCTTACCCTAACCTCAGCTGGCACAGACAGATTTGGAAAACACCATCCTTACAATGTCATGTTTATTTACTTCTGAGCAGTGTTTTATGTGGTTTAGCACTACTTTTAGATCAGATCTGCTAACTAAAGACCCCAGAGTCTGCATCTAAACATTGCTGACATTGTGCCTATATATCCTCAAATATGGGACAAATATATCATATCCCTGTAAGCGATCCTGCATTTCTCACTATTCTTTTCACTGTCCTGGAGAGCAGCTCCAAAACACTGCTACAGTTCTGATCTCTGATGGCAACATGCAGCACTTCACTGAACTAGAGCCAAAGTATTACTTCCTGCTAACCAGAACTTGATTAAAAAACAATTAGTCATGCTTTAAATTAATACTGTCACAGATAATGCTCAAGTATTTTTACTCATACTACTTAACACTATCCAAGCAATTCTAAACAAAAATAATGTTCTGTCATTCGAATTCAGTCTACCCGATGCCTTGAAAGCAGAGCGTATAAAGCTAAGTAGGGAACCAGAATTTCTCACTACCTACACTAAGCTGAACAGATTAGGCCTGCTGAAAATATGACCTTCATATATATTTCTGAAGTTAGAGGTAGAGAGGAAGGGGAGCATAGATTTTTTCATAAGAGAATTCAAAAGCCTGAGTTTTCTTTAGTTTTCATACAAGTTGAACAGATGCTTAGCAAAGGTAACAACACAGAGCAAGCGCTTCATTCTTTATGCAAACTATTTAAATTTCAATGTTCAGCAATTATAGAGCCTGATTACATGTTGCCTAGCTTCTACAAGTGATGGGATAAGCAGGTCATTTGAGGGTTATCCTGAATTCTCACCTCTACACTCTTTTTGAAATAGTGCTTGTGTTACGTAGATAAGGTCTTCCAACACAGAACGGGGGCAGTGGCAGAGCTGTAGGTTGTTCTTTGCATTCACTTTACAGCGTTCTTCAGTTCTCTGCAATGCCTTTAAGCCTTCATTACACATTTTTTCAATTGCACAGCGAGAAATGAGATAGGTCAGCAATGTAGCTGAGTATTAAAGTAGAAGAAAGGTATTAACTACAGATCCGTAAATTCTGCCTTCCTCAGACACTGCAGATCTGTGTAAACTAGCATATTATAACTGGAGCTTCTTTAAAAGTTAAATGGATAGTGTTTCTTCTTAGCCCCCCAAAAAATGCAGTCATCCTCAAAGATCCTCCTCACCAAAACTGAAAGGTATCGCAAATGTAATAACCTGAGAAGCACTTCTCAAATAGCATTGATAATTTTTATACTGGCCAAAAAAAAAAAAAAAAACTTAAGATTGTATTATTTGGTCATTTTATAAGTTGAGTCATTTTTAAAAACATACATTTCAGTGGCTAAAACAACAAAGTTTACAGTTTTACATGATAGATTTATTTTTTCACTTACCACTATGCAAATGGAACAGTTTGCACTGCCCCTCACATTCTAGCTCCCGCAGTATTATGATAAGTGGGTCTGTGGGAAAAGCTGGAGTCCCATTTACAGTTACAGAGATGAAGAAATAGTGAAATATGAAATATTATTTCAATATTTTCTTGATCATAATCACAAAGTTCTTTACTAAGTTTGTTAAATCCTGAAGACTAGGCATACTCATTTTTACATGAAATGATATGAACTTGGAAATTGATCTTCGTTTAGAAAAAAGACAGGGAAATAGTTTACCACAGCTAATTACAAATAAGTAAGCCTCTTCCAAGAAGTATTTACCCGCACTAAAGAAAGCAGTTTTATTTCAGTCAGCACAATTTCCAAGCTGTCATATGTTCTAACATGCAAAAGTGTCCAATTTCAAACTACAACATTACATATATCACTTTTATAGTGTGTGGATAACCCTTCAGAAATCAACTCCAAATTACAACACTAATTTCTAACATGGAATTATTTGAACTCCTTGATGCTTGGCTCCAATCACAAGGGAAATATCCCAGCCCAAAAAGTATGTTTCATCTGTATTATGCTACCTGTAAAAAGGCAGCCTTTTCAAAACCATAGAACTTGTTCATCCTGAATAATTACTTTGAATTAGCTTTACGCTTTAAGGATCCTCACACCTTGAAACACAGCTGCAACTGCAAATATCAGATATCTTAGTCACTTTTAAACACTGTATACACATATGCTCACTTTAAACCTTTTACAGCATTTACAGTGATAAAAATCACCTCCACAGCCAGCTTACGAAATTACATAACCCACCATGACTTCCAGAGGACAGCAAAGAAATGCTTTCTAATTGTATAAACAATGAGAACAACCAATTTAGTCAGAAAGCCTACTGAAGAGCTGCTGAAAGTTTATGAATTAAGTGCACGACATGCAGAATATGCAACAATTTACAACTTTTATTTAGCATTTAAGACCTGAAAGCCATCATTTTTAAGCCTGTGGTTCAGAAGAACAGCTGTGTCTTTAAAAGCCTACAAAGCATGAGTGACATCTAACTCTGCCCAGCCAGCCTTCCCTGGAGTTGGCTCTGGCATCTGAGCTCTCACTACTGTGAATAATGCATAAGACCCAAAGGGACTGAAAGGGTGGGAGGGATGGCTAAGGCTTAGGGCTGCAGTAATCAATGCACTCCACCAGCGTGACATCTACCCAGAGGAGGAGAAAAAAAAAGAAAAGTGCAAATTCCAAAACTAAGCGTTTCCCAGAAATAGCTGCAAATTCTCACTTAGAAAGAGAATAGGAACTGCAAATCAAGATTTGATTCCCCTACAGCTGGCAGCTTTACAACTGCTAAGAATCACAGACAGGCAAGAGAAGAGTCAAGCAGTGGTGTAATTATGCAGCAGGGAAACGGGGGCCAACTAGACACTGCTAAATCGCAAGCGCAACATGGAAGCAAGCTGCCAAACACGTTAAAACAAACAGAGGATGCCAGCACACCGGAGGAGACAGGGCAGCACACTTGAATGCTCTATTTTAAAGTAACCCACTTATTATGGAGGAAGGAGAAGCAGTCATTAGTCATAGGGAAAGGAGCAATTTGGGGGTCAGTTCTGGGAAGCCCAAGTCTGAGTCAGTCCTTAGTGTGAAGGAGGATGTAAAGGGGAAAAAGAGCAACTGGGTTCGGAGAAAAGAATCTGGTATCAGTCAGGAGCTTATTATTTGCAAACAAGTCACCATTGAGCTTTATGTCTCATTTTGACATAACGACTTTTAACTTTTCTCTTATCTTTAAGACATGCTGCTAGAAGCTGATTCAACAAGCAAGGCCTTTTGGATAAAAGCCTGCTGGCACAGAAGAAAAAAAGAGAAAAGAAAAGAAATGCTACATCAGCACCTCTCTCCCCAGGTCCTGCATTGCACACCACCAAGAAAAACACACCACTCCCCAGAACTCCACTATTCATCATTATACAGAAAGGACAGAGTATAAAGAAAAAAAAGAAATAGGTATTTAAGTTGAAAAGTAATAGAAGGATATAGGCAAATTAGAGCTTAATCCTTCCCTCCTTGCAACACACAGCTGTACATAGCTGCTTTTAACTCCAATAAACATACTGAGGTCTCAAATTTCTATAGGAAAACTACAGTTAAAAAAAAAAAAGGAAAGAAATTAGAGAAGCCACCCCACCAGTGTACATAGCTTCCGAATAGCATACAAGATTTAATTTTGGCAAAAGCTATCAGGAATTTTAAACCGCTCAATCATCTTTTTGAAAGAGCTGAGCATAGTCAGGTTACCCTCGCCAGAAAAAAAAAAAATCAAATAAAAGAACATGATACTAAAAAAAGCCAAGTTATCTCTCACAGCGAAGCCTACGAAGCCTCCCCCACGGACCGAGGGGTGCCCCTTGCCAAGGCTTCGCCTCTGCGGGAAGGCGCCGAGCCCCGCAGCCGCCCCTGCGGGCGCTGGACGAGCCCTGCCCGGTGACAACCGCCAGGGCGGCCCGCTCCCCGGGGGGGGCCAGGAGCCCGGTGGGAGGGGGGCGCCCCCCGCGGACGCGTAACAGCCCTGCCACGGAGGCCATTGTCCCTCGGGCCCTTCGGCGAGCCCCGCCGGAGCCGCACCGGGGGGGGGGGCGCAACGTTGCCGGAGGCCGTGGGGAGGGGAAAGAGCCGCCGCCCTGCAGGGCCAGCGCGGCCAAACCGGCAAGGGCCGCCCGCCCCCCGCTTCTGCCCAGCGCGGCCGGTGGTGCCTACGTGACGCGGGGGGCGGCAGGTCGGCCGCGAGGGGGCGGCGGGCACCGCGGGGGACGGGGCGCCGCCGCCGCCGCCACCTGCCCGCGGGCGGGCGCCCCCCTCGGGCAGGGAGGGGGCGCGGCGAGCCGGGCCGGGCCGGGCCCCCGCCTCACCTTGCTGCCCTGGTAGCTCTCCAGCGCCCGCACGGCGGTCTCGGTCAGCTTGACGTGCAGCACCGTGATGTTGTCCGCCGTGACTCTCCCGCAGGACACGCCGTACCTGCCCCCCTCCCGCAGCGCCGCCATCTTACGCTCCCCCTCTTCCGCCGCCGCCGCCCCCGCCGCCGCCCCGCTACTACTGCCGCCGCCGCCGCCGCCACCGCCGGGGCCGCGCGCCGCCGCCACCACCTCCTGCCGCTGCCGCCGCCGCCGCAGCTACAGCCATCCTGGCGCTGACGTCCCAGCCATCCCCGCCACCGCGCAGCCGCCGCCGCGCCCCGCCCCCGCCGCGCCGCGGGCCCGCCCACCGGCCCGGCCCGCCGCGCCGATTGGCCGAGCGGGGAGGAGCCCCCGGCGGCCGGGGCGGGGCTCGCCGGCGGTTAGAGGCGGGGGGGGGACGGGGGAGGAGCGCGCGGCTGACGTCAGCAGAGAGTGCGTTAAAGCATGTTTGATGTCATTGTTGACGTTCCCAGTGAGTGGGCCGGCGGCTGTCACGTGGTTCTCGCCGCGCGGGGCGGCGGTTGGGGGCGGTTGGGCAGCGGCAGCCCCGCGCGCAGCCTCGGCCCCGCCGCGCCCGACGGCGAGGGCTTCCCTGGCGCGGGGCTGGGGGTGCGCCCGCCTCGGCGCTTGGCACAGCAAATACAACGCATTTAAAGAGAGCCCCCAGGAGTGTTTTTTTGAAATACAGCTAGAGTTGTCCCTGGAAAACAGCTGTGTCACCACGTGAGGCGGGTGCAGGCCCCCGACCCATCTAAGCTGCCTGCGCCCTTCTGCCCATGCGAAGCTGGAGGTTGGGTTCGGGTTTTATTTACCCATTTTGCTTGGAAAACGGGCTCTCTTGTTTCCCTGGCTGCTGGCACAGTCTCTTGGTTCACTCTCCTGTCGTCGGAGATTCCCTCTTGAAGCAAAGTGGCAAAATAGACCTGCAAACCTGCATTTCAGTATCCCGGCTTGTTCAAAGTTACTGCTGCTGCTCCTTCTCCTTTAAACCAAACACACTCCTCTGCTAGCCTCCAATTAGGCTCTTTCAAAACAATCTAGGTGCTAATAACATATTGGCTTTCTAAAACATCACCACCCCATTTGCCTACACCTCACACTTCCACAGTTAAGTAATCCTCTGGGTTTCCCGTGCTTGGAATCTTCTAATTTGAGTTAATTGATTAACCAGATGACGTGTCTCCAAAGACCCCATCTGAGAGGTGTCGTCTGTGTCCAGATATATAGTAGTAGTAAAAGCTGTTAGTGTGATGCTGTAATCAAAGGGTGAATACACTAGGCAGGTATCTAAGTGAGGATCAAATCAATAAGGTGTAAAAACGTACTACATTTGTATATGATATGAAAGTAAGCTACTAAAGCTGTTCAGATGTGGTAACAGCTCAAAAATGTTCTTACAAAAAGGGAAGAGATTTGGAAATAACAATGCAAGAATGATTGAAGGTTTGGCTAACTTGCCTTGTGGGGAAGTCTAAAATGTTCATTCTGTTTCCTCACCCCAGAGCAGGCTATGAAGTGACTTGACCAGGACCAGCAGGCTGCCGAAAATGAGGGAAAGTGTTCTGATGGCAGCGTCTTAATCTAGAAGAGAAGGCATTGGAAGTAGCTGCTGGAATCTGAAGTTAGACAAATTCAGGTAGAACTAAGATCTACATTTTTAACAAAAACGGTACTCTACAGTTGAGAGGGTCCTCTGTCCCCTGAAGTCTCTCAGGGCAGGGCTGGCTGCTGTCCTCAAGGTATGCTATACATCAGATGGAGCATATATAGAGCATAGCAAATTATAGTCTCTGGCTTGTGTTATGCAAGCTGTCAGACTACACAGGCCCTAAAAACCAGCCAACATATACACAAACATCAGAAAATATATTGCCTAGCGTGTTTTGACGCTTTAGTATATTTTTGCCAGCTTTGCACCTGCTTCTCCACTATGACAAATTACTGTTTTTTTAAAAGAAGATGCTGGCTATTCAAGTTGTCAAAGAGGCTTTATAGTTTGAATCAAGTATAACTGACTGCCTCTCTAGAAAACTTTTCTCTTTATTATGTCATATGTAAAACAGCAGCTTAATACTTGTAACCAGAACAATTACATATAGCTTTTTCTAATGCAGACCAGTCCTGATTCTTAGGAGGATATGTCAATTTACAAGGAGCCTGGAAACTACTAATGCAGGTGCCCCGTGAGGATCATTTAAATGCCATCTATTTAATTCTTCTGGGAAAAAAATGAGAGAAAAGATCAGAGGCCACTTGTCTCCTCTTGCCCCACAGTTTTCGAAAAATGCAAAAGCTTACATGTGCTTGGCAGAAAAGGAGCTGACATTAAAGAGCACTTACCAAAATCATACGCTGATAATTCTACTGACGGCAGGTTGCCGTTCAAGTTACTTCTGCATGTGGAAAGAATTTTGTAGGGAGCTTGAAATAGTTTTAATTTCATTTCTCCCATTCCCAGTCTTACTGCTGCTCTACGATTCATCTCAATCAGCTGACATTAAAAAAAGAACAAAAACAAAAAAATTGCCCAATCTTTACAGGGTTAAAGCATGTTAGTTAAAATAGGTTGGCTATCATTTTCAAAAGCATTTTTTTATTGTAGGGGAGGGGCTGCTTAGGATACCCTTCATTATGTCAGAAATTCAGAACTTAGCTTCACCTTCAAGACGCTCTCCTGGTCTGACCTCTCCTGACTGCCATGTTCAGATTCTGATTTATCATTTCAGCTTTCATCCCCACCAGCTTTGTTCTTGTTCTCCCCTAGTAGTTGCTGTTTCTTCTAGACTGCCCTAGAATAAAATATCTTTTCTCATCATATGTCATACAACCCTCTTCAGATTATTTCTCAGTATATACCTCTTTAGCTTCTCTTTTTAATGATGATCATTTACTGGCCAAACTAAGCAAGTAAAATACATTGTAATAATAATAGAAGAACTATCACAACCTTTTGACCATATAATGCATAGTTCTATCCATACTGTGTCATTCCTTATTTAAGAAAGGTTTAAGTAACTCCTATATAGACTATACATATAGATGTGCCTCTGTGCAGTGCCCTGCTGAAATCAACATTGCCTGTGTATATTTCTTTGCAAGACTGGTTCTCTGGAATGTAAATCTTTCTTAACATGACTATGTTATTATATAAATAACATCACAGGAAACAATAGGATATAGACAGCAGGCCTCAGTGATTTCTTCAAAGAACTCAATGTGTAGGTCTTGAAGTTTGGCGCAAAGGTACATTTCACCATGTCATACCATATGCAGCAAGTGGCAATTCAGAGCCTGTACAAAAATAAAGAGGAGAAGGTAGAAGGAAAAGTATTTTGTTTGAGAGGGCTGAAGAGAGTTCATGCTTTTGAGAAACCAGCGTGTTCCTCCTCCTTATCCAAGTTCTGTATTCCCTAACACATTCTGTTATTTCTCAGTCCTTTAGGGAATACTTTTTTACTTTCCTTCCATTTTAGTTTGTGTGTGTGTTTGGTATATAATCATTTCCTCAATATTTTCAGATATCGAGAAAACCAAAAACTAAGAACTGAGCAGTCTGCTTCAGGTTATGACTTTGAGACTTTTCTGTTAGCCCCCCCCTTTAGTAATCTCTCAAACACTTCACGGCAGGAACTCTGGCAAGAAAGCAGATGCATTTTTTCCCCAAACAGCTCCATGAACAGCAACAAGAACCTTGTCTGTAAGCTATAGAAACAGGGGATATAATAAAATAGGCTGTGACAAATGTTTATCTTGAGAAAAATAAACGTGTTCAGCAATTGCAAAAGCAAAGCCTTATCCTTATTTAATCTACTTTCAATTTTTTTTTTTTTTTGCTGTTAATTTTCATATCTGAGAAGATGCAGCATGTAAGTAATCTTTTGCAGGAAATGAAACATTTCTGGTCATTCAGTTAACTTAGGAGCTGGTCCAGCTTCTGTTTATTATCAGAATCATAGTGAATAAGGATACAAACCTGCAGCTGATTGATATGAGACTTGTAAAAATAATGGACCAGGTTAATGACTCTATCAAAGCTTTTTCTTTTGTTTTGTAAAGTGAGATTGTAAGGCCTATTCCTGAAAACAGCCTCAGAAGAAAACCCTGCGTAGTGTCCCATTTAAGTTAATGGACTTGTGTTTTCAATGCCACGGATTTTGGTTTCTTTAGGGCTTACCTATATAGAGAAGAACCTGTGGTCTTGCCAATGTTTGAAGTTGCACCTGTTTAATTAAAGGTGTGATTTCATGCTGAGCTACTTAAACTGGTGCAGCTTTTTTAAGTGGACACCTGTAGGCTAATGACAGAGGTTTTCTTTCACTGCAAATTGTTTAAGCTTATCTTGCAAAAGTGAATTAAAAAATGTTGACACAAACTGCTTTAGCGGCAAACAGTAGGTAATCTCCTCTCCTGATACAGATGGATCTGAAAGAAGGCATTTTTTTCAGTCATTTAAAGTGCAGGTTCTACGTTCAGATGAGTTTTAAGATTTGTGCAATTTCTATATCTTCTTCTGATAACTAGTATTTTTTTCAAAGAGCATACTGAAGATGCCAAGGTCAACAAGCTAAGTTCATTTTAAAAAGCTTAAAATATTTTACTTGTTTCTTTCTGAAGGTTGCTTTGTGTAAATAGGGGACAACATCTGTTCCTATGTAAGATTTGGTTATTTTTTGTTATTGCTGTTTGAAGTGGAAAAGGAGAGGACATGAAGGAAAGGGGGTGATTATACTGATACTTTTGTGTATCATTTCCTCTTCTGTCGTCTGTTTTGCCCAAGAAGAGCTGCTTGGAGAAAGGAACTGTAAAGTAAGAAGCTTGGTAGCTGGGCAACGGAGTCATTCATCCATTGCCTATTGAGGTGTGACAGACTGGCGTATATGCAGAAAGGATGAAGGAGGGGAACGTGGAAAAAAACAGATGTGATTCAGAGATGCACAATTATACTGATAGAAGATTTAAAAACCAAAGGGAAATGATGGATAAAAACAGATTATTTGCATTCCTTCTGAAGATTTTCCCTTATTTCACTCAATACTGAAATGAGCAAAAGTGATTTACAGTTTTTTCAACACCGTAGTTCATTTATGCAAAAAACAAATATCAAAAAGCAAGCATTAGCAGCAGTCGTAAGATACATGGCATGTTAGTTTCTGCAGTGCTGCAGCCCTCGGCTTACTTCACAGACGGTAAGAATCAGGCTATAGTTCCAGTGATGCTGTTATCATAAACCCATGCTGCTTTGTTTTGTGTTCATAAAGGGAGAAAGGAGATGGTTCTATTTTGGAAATTCTTCATTTGTAGCAAGGGGTCCTCTTGAGTACCACACTTGTGAGCGGGATGGTGTTTATGAGTACAAAAGCACTGCTAAAGTCACACTAGCTTAAGAGAATGCAGCACCATAGACCCTGGACAGACTGATAGGATCCTGCTAAAGACGACTGTAACTGTAAAGAACTTTTACAATCAAAAGTCTTCAGTGTGATCTTCCTCTCATTAAGATCAATGGCAGGACTTGCACACACTTCTACACCGGTAGGATCATATCTCACAGGCAGTAGCCGTGACCCAGTGTGTATTTTTTGGGAGATGCCTTTTATTTCTTTTTTGTAATTGTTAGTTACTATAACCAAAGTTTAAAGGGCTTCAGTCCTGGCCACTCTTATTATGGTGCGTAATCATAAGCACTGAGATCAGGAGAAAAAAAAACCCCAAATATTGAAAATATTGCTGCCTTCTCTGTATTCCCTGTATCACCAGGTACATTTACCACTTCACTTTTTTTTTTAAATATGTATAATAGTTTTTGTAGTTTGTTTTCATTGTTACTTGATTACTTCGAATTCAAAACTCACTGGAGAGTGAAACATGTGGCCTACTTGGATGAACAAGATTCCTAAAGTTCTTTTGGCCAGCATTTATTCTAATGAATGCACTTTAATTTAAGTGGCCAGTGTTTGGGAGACACAGCCAATTACTGCTGCAAAGCAGCCAATTGCATTATTTGCGCCATCTTTAATGCACTGTGAGCTCTCTGTAGTTTAGAAGCAAATGGAGACTTCGGTGATAATTCATGCTGCTGATGGAGTGGTGAATGATGTGGACGTTTTTTGTGGTCTGCCAACAAAAGTCTCCATTTTGTCATTATACAGCTTAAAAGTACTCTTCTACAGAGAAATACTCTTCTACAGATAGTGGAAACAAGATCTTTAAATGTACATAAGAAAGGATTGTATTTAGTTTTATGTAATCTTAAGTAGTCAATTAGTTATAAAAATAAAAACTGAACATGCTGCTTAAAAATTTCAGTGCATTACTGACTTTGTAGTGTACTTAACCACTTACAAAACTCTTGAACTGTCTTCATGAAATGTCAGTGTAAGTTAGTTAAATACTATCTAGCATGTCAGCTATGCTGAATTACCTGTATCGTCCGTGTTTTTATAACTATCACTGTAATCCCTAAAGGCCTGTTCTATATGGAGTCATTCATCACTGTAGCAAAAAATAAAACCTCCCTGTTACTTCTTTGTGAGTTTGCATGGCCCACAGCAAGTCTCATAAAGCCTCCAAATGCATAATTCCTATGTATTCCTAGTCCTTTGTATAGCTTCCTCGTAAATCTGTACAGTGCTAAGGTTGGACTTCCATAATTTGGGGCTTGTATGTTATTTTTACTATTGTTTACTGACTGTGAAATTGAGAGGCATGTCATTTTTAAATTACCTAAATGGATCATTTCGGCATGTTAGTGGGCCATATGATGCACATGAAAGATTGAGAAGCATTTAGGAAGTATAATTATTTTACTTCATACACACTCTCTATGCAGTGTTTTAAACTAATGGTTGTTTTCTCTCAGCGCTAAATGTGTTTGTGCCTATATATGTATATACTTGTATGCATGGTGTTTATTTCTGTGGCATACATATGTGTATCAAAGCATAAGCAAGGTTTCTTTTTTCAGAAGTCTGTTGAAAAAATACAAGAACTGGAATTTGTTTTGTGATAGTGTAAATATACTAGTCATCACTGTTATTTTTTTCCCCTTGGGATTCAGCAGAATTGTAGAACAGAAGCACACCTGTACAACGTACACTGCAATTATTCTTGACTCCTACGATCTTTCCTGCCATTAAATACAACCCTTTCTTTATTCTACTCAAAGAAAAAATTAGAATGTGGTAGACAAAGAATCACGTGGATTCTTGTCCTAGTATATAGGACAGGAATATAAACACTGTCCTATATACTAACAGCATTACATATAGGCATGGTAACTATTAGAAAACACCTACCTTACACAGCATAACATGCCTTCTTTGTTTTAGCAGAAGTTCTGTAGCTTTGATATCTTTTACATTCCTTTGGATAATGGGAAGTTGCTAAGGTAACCAAGGTTTGGATGAAGAACTAGGAAAACCAATCAGTAGTTTATCTGGCAAAAAGGACATTATCCACTTCTGCAATCAATTACTTACAAATGTAATCATGCCGTGATAATTTGATGCTTTTGAAGCAAATCTTCTAATTTTGATTAGGAGTAGTTTCAGTTGCAAAAGGATGTATTTGTATAGTACTCTGAAATTATCTTGGGATCTGTAACTAAATTATTGCTTAATATTAGACAGGGGATAAAATAGAGGTAATTTATTTTCAGGGTAGAATGAAAATACAGTTAAGTCAATAAGAAATGTATTGTTTGACTTATGTTAATATTTCAAAAAGCTGAATAAAATGAAAGGCTACTTCAAAGAAAGGTTTGTAAGATTTTTGTCGTTGTTGCTCTCTGTTTTATTTAAGTCTAATGTATTTTAGGCCACGGTCCCAAAAGACTAGTTCTATGTATGTGCTAGTAGTTCAGTGCGTATATAAGGGCTTGCAGGATGAAAGGTAAACTAAAATCATGTCTGTCTAAAGCAGAAACATTAAAAAATACTTGTTCTCTGCCCTGACAATTTAATTTAACATGTTATTTCTCTCTAAGTGTCGTTCATTTACTTTGTCAGTCATGAAAGCCTTGTTCTGGACAAAAACCCTTTGCCCCCATGATGAAAAGCACCAAGCCTGTATAAAAAGGCCCCCTGAAAACTCTGTAGAGTTAATTTTCTTTTGGTAGGTTTGCTGGTTTACGTATCTGCTCTCCAGCAGCTAACAAAAAGCCAGTATAAGCAAAGCATAATGTTTGCTAACTAATCTGTCAAAACGGTGATCGTACTTTTATGCCAGCACTGTAGCACTTGCGCAGTGAGTAAAAAGTAAATAAACTAGCCTGTTTGATACTCCAGGCTGAGCAGTGAGAATTGTTTAAACACTAATTTGATTAAATGAAAAAGGAGGTACATGTTTTCTTGACTATACTTTGCTTAATCCAGATCAAATTTATACTATCAGACTCTCCACTAATGCGCAGATGCTGGTATTAATGAATGTAGAATCATGGACTAAGTTACATGGTACAAGTTTTCCTGTAGACAAGGCCTTAGTGGTGAAGAACTCACCTTACAGCCTATTCATATCCTCTGTCTTAACAGTGCTCTGATCATCTTTCCAATGTACTTGGATCCTATCTAGTACTAATTTCCAGACTTAAAAATAGGCGTAAAATTAAATCAGCAGCAGTCTTGTTATTTCATGAAAAGCAGTAGAGAGGACAGACCTAAACTCTTGCTTTCCTTTCACTTTTGAAATACAAGCAATAATCTGTAATACTCTTGGTTTCTCATATGAATGAACTCTTTGTGATTATATTTTCTGTAAATAGCTGAGTACAAGCCAAATGTTATTAGAAGAAAATACACATGACTTTTGCTTTCTTTCCTTCCTTTTGGCTTTAGAGATGAAAAGAGACTATAGTTGTGTAATTTTTCTGTGACTGAAATAGTGTCGAGTAAGAAATAAAACCTTTTTGTTATGAGAATGACACCTGATCTCCAATTTTTTCCTCTTTATTTTGAGGTTATAGAACCATTAAAAGCTTCCTAATTTCTTGAATTTTCTGCTTATAATGCTTTCTTTATCATACCTCGCATCAGGTGTATTTTGTTCTGTTGCTTGAATAAAATATTAAAAATTATGAATATGAAGGATTTTTTACTTTGCTTACTTTTGCATAATTTGAAATACATCAGAATACATGGGCTTTTTTATTGGAAGAGTTCAGTTGCTAAATAGCTCCATATTAAAATATATTGTTGAGTCCCTATTGTAATTTTAGACCTTATTGTAATTTTATTCCATAAATAGAAATATAGTCTCTTTGCAATATAATACATGTCTTAAACCTCTGTTATACTGGAGAATCATTAAACCAATTAGAGGCATATTTTCCCTGACTATAATTTCTTTGAGACTTGCAGCCTGTAATTTATATGTAACTTAGTATGTAGCAAGACATTTGGGTTTCTTCTCTTTGCCTTAAAAATAAAATTGTCCCAGATGTTTAGATACAGCTCTTGAAATAGGGACAGGCAGCATTGGAGTTTCTTTACAAAATAGTACTGTTGTTGCTATAGTAATAAGATTTGTTTACCCTATTTGCTAGAAATAGTCACAGTCACCATTCAGACGCCTTCAGTTCTGTCAAAATACCACAGTTACTGTAATTTTGACAATTAGAACTGTGCATCCCACTTTGCTATTGTTTATACTCTTGGGTAATTTTCAGCTAGGTACCTTTGTTATTTTCCATTGCATTTTTAAAAATATTTCATTTTTTTTCTTTCCTGTATTTCAAACTAGCTTTTTTTTTTTTTTTTGTCTTCTTTTAATTGTAAGCTTGGAGTTTTTCTACTTTGTTGAAGGGAAGTTTAAATTTAGACAGAGGCTGGAATTGCTGAAACCAGCTTATTTATGTTCAGTTGGTTTTGGTTTACATTTGCTCTGTAAAGCTTATTCATTCATCCAGAACAGTTAAGTATGACTTGGAATGTTTGCCTTCCACATTAGTTCCCAGTCTTTAAATTTCTGTCATGCAATTGAAATGAAGATACGAGTTTTGGTGGAAAAATCAGGTATGCGATGTGATCCACTGTGTTAGACAGTTAATTACACTGTGTTGTATAAGTAAAAACAAATCCTCGAAAACAAGAAAGAAAGAAAAAGATCCCATGTACCAGTAACGCTATCATTTACTATTAGGGGTGAACCTGTGGTTCCACTTAAACTGTTGGAAATGCTGCTGTTGACTTCAGAGGAATGTAGATTTCGTCCTAGGGACCATCAGAACAAGGCAAAAGAAAATAAAATCAGCTGTCTCTACTCTCCGATTTTTTTCCGCTCTCCACCCCCAATCCACCATAAAAATGTTTTCTGATTTGGAGAAATTGAGGCAAAGGCAACATAATTTGATAGCAAAAGCCATCAGTATCAAAATATCTAACTTGGGGCTACAGTTTCGATGATGTTCAAAATGAAGACCTGACTTACAATTAGGAGCTGGTAGATACTACAGTTATACAAGTATATCATAATAGAAACAGTGGAACCTTGTTTCTTCTTCTGGCAGTGACAGAAAAAACATAACTTCTTGGCACATAATAGTAATTTACCTACCTTTGCAGTGGCCTTGAATTACTCTATTGAAAGTTTTTCTGTGCATGCAAAAATATGTGTATTATAAAATGTCTGCTATATTATGAAGCTAAACTGAAGAGAACAATAGATTGGGATTTACTATATTATTGTACATTACAATAATTAGTTTAGCCTAATCCTGAAAACCTTTTAATGTGTGAATTCTCATTCCTGAGAGAAGTTTCATTGCTAGAAAGCCAATGAATGTGAAGTCTACACTAGGATTAATTAGTAATTTGTTCTAGCAGCCACTGTAAGATGACCATGAAGAAATGGCCAAACTTTAGAATAGGACTTTATGTCAATACAATTCTTGAGTCAACTATGTTGCCATTTGTGTTGAGGGGGCAGGGAGAGGGCTGCTTTCCTATGGAAAGGACATTTGCAAGTGGCCTGGTGTTTTATTTTGCAAAAATGTCCAAGAAAGGAAAATGCATGTGTCCTTTTCTATTAAGATATAAAAGATCCCATTTAGATCACTCTGCGTCTTACGCTGCTGAATGTCATTGCTGCAGCACTGTAGGAATTAAAAAGCAACTAATGGGCAAATTGCCGAAAGGAACAGCGTAGGAAAATTAATAAACAAATGACACAGAGTCATTCGATCTGCTAGCCCTTCTTTAGCATCCCAAAGCAAATTCCTTGTTAGTCTATTAGACTGACATAGTCCTCCAAACAATGTTGGACCACTTCCTTGAAAAGGCCTTGTATAGAAATGTCAAGTTTACAGGTTCTCATTTAAGAACCACCATATATATATGCTTTTTATTTCCAGGACACCCATGGAATAAATCTTACAGCTTCAGTTGCATAGTAGGTCCCTGTGGAATCTCATTAGCATCTTTCTAAGTCACTTATTGTCATCAAAATCCTTAATGACTTTGCTCAGGATTTCATTAAGTTAGAAGCAAATCTAATTAGCTTCTTGGTGTTAACCAGAAGGGCCCCGTAGCTCTTTCTCTGGACCAGAGACTTTACTGACAAGATAAAATTAATGTCTTCACCTTTCAAGGACGCTTGGCATTTAGGGGACACAAACGCTGCTAGGCTCTGTTCTAAAGGAATCCTTGGAAAGGAAGCCGTACTCCTAGGGGATTCCTCTTGTAGCTCTCAGTAGTTCCTTCAGGCATTCATGGCCTAATTCTTCAATTTAAAAGTTTCTTGTGTAGAATAGACAAACTCCCCAGTCCTTTTATAAGACAGGATAGGTTGCTCAACCATCCTGTCAGTGCAACCAGACATGTGACAAATCTCTTTCCAGCTCTTTCTTCAGAGAAGGCAGGGGTTCAAACACCAGGAACTGCTTTTATTTATACATATATCAAATGTATGTGTATATATACATATATGTGCATGTGTGTGTGTATGCATATATGTATATATGTTTAATATAAGAACTGTTCCCTCTCTGAGTAGTATTACATCATTTCTAGTCCTACATAATCTCCCCAGAAGAAAGTTTTCCTTCTCGATACCATTCAGCATCTCCTAAAAAGGCTACTATAAAGAGAGCCCTGCTAGAATAAGCAGTTACAAGGGTTTACCCTGACTTGGGCTGTCCTAATAATGCGTCAGAGACATCGTGTAAGAGAAAAGTTAACTGTGGTTAACGGAATGTTGTGACTTCTTGCGAGTAGCTTACTTAGATTACGCTCTGCAGAACCTTGATTTTTCTATAGCCGTTTGATACAATAGCAGCTGTCCAAAGGCCTTGTCATTCTTGCAACAAACCTTGCGTAGCCACGCACTTCTGTAAACTGCACAGGAGCTGTGTAAACTGCTATTGGGACTTTTTGTATGAGTGTCAATCTTCTGAAGCACTGCAGCATGAGCAATTGTTCAAATGTTGTCATTGGAAAGAGAGTTTTCCAGACGGTACTGTCACAGTTCTGACAGTTCAGAGCATTGGCTCTGTCACATGTTAAGTCAACTTGTTCTTACCCAGGGGCTCCTGAAGTGCTGCTTGGCTGCTCTTGTCACCTTCCCCCCTATGACTGCTGGTGCAAGCACAAGCGAAAGGGTTTGAATACACAGCTGGAGACCAGGCAGGAAAATGCATTCAGCCCCTTTCCTAGTAGATTGGGTGAAGGTAACTGACCACTCTCAACCAGAGGAAGAAGCGAATAAAGGACAGTAACTACAACACTTGCAATGAGTGCAATAATGAACATATGAGATTGAAGATTCTCATTTTCTTCCATGATGTCACTCCACTTTTGCTTCCTTGTGTTTTGTCAGTCCGTGTCCCAAACATGAGCTTCCAGGCCTAATGTATTCACAATGTCATGCAACAGTATTTGCAGAGCCTTATGGACCTTTGTATGTGAAAGAGCTAACCTGAACATCTGTTGGAGCATATTAAGCCTAAAAGCAGAGACTGGTGAAAGTAGACATACTAAGTGTGGATAGGTGTGCTTGTTTCAGGGAGTTGCACTTGTGTCAGGGAGCTATAGCAAAAGATGTGTTAGAGACAACAACATCGAAGCCCAGCATTGCTTGTAGAGAATGCTGAGTCTGGATGCAGTACACCTCACTGAAGCAAAGTAGCTTCTGAGCCAAAAGCCTTTTTTTACGATTGCCATCGGTAAGGGCAACACGTAGATTAACAAAAACAAAAAAAACACCCCAACTTTTGTATTGCTACCCAGAGGTATGCATTTGGCATGGATCTGGTGGATGCTGACTATCTTTTCAGGTGATCACTTGTGCGAGATCCCCTGTAAAACAACTGGTGAAACCAGTTTCAAAAGATTTTATGTTGTAGTCTAGCAGATGGCTAACTGTAGCCAAAGAGTGACCATCATTTTGGAATAGTGTCCTTAAGGTTTTCATAGAATCTTTTAATAGGTTTAAGAGCCACAAGACACATATTACATACTCCAGAAACCTGTATGTAGAAGGAACTCTGGGAGCAATTCACAAAAAAGGAGATAGAATCGGTTCCTACTCCATGCTGGAATGGGGTTGTGTTGACTATGCACCTGAGCCTGAAGGTAATCTATTGATGTTGAAATAAGCTGTTTTTGCTGCTTCACTTCCTCTGACAGCTGGGATTTGGTTTACCCAACGATCCCTGCTGATCTCATGACATGACCCCATTTGAACTACTAACGAGCTGCATGAACCTGGACAGCCACATGTTGTCTGCCTCTGCTCCCAACTATAGCAGTTTCTAGGTGGGCATCTAGGTTTCTAGACAAACCTCTGGAAACACCTCTGCTCTAGAATCCAGGAAAGGTCAAACTCAAATGCAGTTACTGTGATAACAAAATTAGATCCTTGCTAGCCCATTACCAAAGGGCAATCCATTTGATTGCTTGCAGTAGTTGCTAAAGATGGCTAGTAATATGGTATTGGGTTTTGCAGATATAGGAAATTTCTGTTGGCTACTTAGGCTTTAAAAGATTAATTGCAGAAGAAGTGTTTCAGGACAGGGCTAAAGTGAAGTGTGAGGATGATTCAGCAAAACCTGGCAATATTTTTAATGAGGACAGTGATCTTTCTCTAGAAACTTCAATCATCTAGCTGTTCAGACTCTAAAAATTGCCAACTGTTTATTGGTATTTTTAACGATTAATTCCTTTGCGCAATTATGGACTCTTCCTTCCAACATAAGTAGAGAGCATTCAGTACATTGTGATCTCATAATAATAATAAATATAGATTTAATTAAAAAGAATGGCTGTCATTTGACAATACAAGAAATAATATAAGTAAGTAGGATTATGAGCCTTTCAACTATAAAGTTGTCCTTTTGGGATCTGGTGTATAATCATAGCTGAGTGAAGTCAATATAGCTATTCCCTGGAAACCCACAGTAGCAGATGATGAACTAGGCCTGAACATGTGAGGGGAGTAAGGGACTCTCTTTGATATGCTCGCATTGGAAGAGAAGAGACAAATCAGAAAACCATTCAGCATCCATATTAGATCCTATTTACAGCAGGCTCTAAACTCATGTGGTGGGATAGACTATTTAAAAATGGTTGCATTGTGAAAATCAGCAAGATGAGGATAACACAAACTGTAATCATAACTTTATGAGGATATAATTAGATAGATTCCACACTGTTTTTTGGACACTATTTAGCTGAGCTCCTGGTAGCTATATTAAAATTAAATTCCTGTATGATTATTTGTAGGTTGGGCCTTTATGTGAAAAATCTGACTGCTGGACAAAATCTTTCTTTCAGATTTGATCTCTAGATCAAAGGTTACTTTGATAGCAAATTATAGACTAGTTGAATGATGTTCCAGTTACTGGGTTGAAAGTTAAGGCATTAATTTCTTGATATTTCAAATAAATTCAAATAACACATTAGGTAACAAACATGGAAATGAGCAGTGCAACGATATTACAAATGAGATACTTCTGAATATTTATCCGTTATAGGAAAAGTCAGAATCTCCTTATATGAATTAAAGCACAGCTACTTTACGCGTTTGCTCCAAGAGGAGAAAAGGAGTGTCTCCTGTCTCACTAAGCCAGCGGTAAACAAACCCACAGCATCCTATAAAGTCCAACACAATTGTCAGATCTTGAATTCCTGAATGTCTTTACAATGATGAACAGAGAATGCCTCAATTTACAATCCTGTCATCTTTGTTTTCCCTATAACCCATAGTAAAGCTTGCAGCTACATATTTATACCTTTTCAAACAAAAAGATCAGCATGATTCACTCAAGCATATCTAGCTGCAACAAATGCATGCCGGTTCTGGAATGAAGTTGTGCTGGGAAACAGTTAACATTATTGCCAATTAAGTGGTCATAATTAGTCTTCACAGCCAAAATCCCACATATGGGAGAAATTCACACAATTTACTGTTGTTGTTTCAAATCTGTTTGATCACCAGATCAAAAGATAACAGTTTACATTGTTGTCAAGGACAGATGAGGTGCTGAGAGCTGAAGAGCTTCCAACAGAAAGTTGCCCAAATATCTGCGGCAGAGCTGGCAAACGAAGCCATTTTTCCTAGCTGCCAGTCCACTGTCCTATCCAGCAGGGTGTTGTGTTAGTACAGCATGATTTGAATTATGGAAGAATTCTTTTTGCTTGCTACTGGTGATTGCTGAGAGCTATTGAATTAGCAATGCGGCTGAGGGATTATTCAGCTAGCACCTTCCCAGTGTACAATGAGCCATGACCCCTGGCCCACAATTTTTACACTCCCAAGACAAGCTACAATAAATTAATTTTAATATCTTTAAATAATGGGAAGAACTGTAAGGTATCTTGCAAATGTGCTACTACTTCTACCATTAAGTAAGCTCTAGCTAGAAATCAAGTAAGTTCTTTAACAGGGCCAATGTGAGGAGGGTGTGAGGCTTCTTTAACCCAGCCATGGGCTGATCTCCAGCCAACTAGCACGCTAAACTTTTCCAGCTCAGGCCTGCTTTCTCACACAGGAGTTGACATTGTGGGATCTGGTCCAGTGGTATAAGTTCATTTCATACACGCATCTTTTTTTTCTATGCTAGATGAATGAGATCTATGTGCCAGAGGCTCATATACCTTATGCATGAGGTGAGGCCTTATGATCTAACCTGTAATTCAAAAATGCTATAAAGTAGTAGCAGTCAAATCTGCTAACTAGAAAAATATAGTTTTTAAAATTGTCCAGCAGTGTAAGCATACAGGAATAAAGACCTCAAGCAACCTGACTGACTCCTGGTAGATAATATTACACCGATATTGCATGATTACTCTTTTCATTATTCTAGGAACACTTCTGTGTCTACAGCTACAAGTCTGTCACAGTTTCTGTTGTTATGCCTTATTCTGACGGCTTTGCAGCTGTATAGTTAAAATTTGCCTATGGCTAAAACTTGCCTGCCTGAGAATAAAGGACTTCTTAAAAAAGTGAGAGAACAACTGAATAGGCCAGCTCCTTGGCCCCAGCACAGCATCTCTGAGGGGCTGTGGAAGCACAAGGCACCTATAACCCTGTGCAAGGATTGCAGCAGAATTGCCTCCGTGGGGCTAGGACGCGTTGACCTGGCTCTCTGGTACAAGTAACGCAGAATTCTGCTGTGCAAGCAGCCAAGCGGATGTCAGAACAGCCCTGAAGCTCACGCAAAGGTATGTTCCCTGTTACTATTCTCTTAGCAGATCATTCAGATCCAGTTTAAATCATTCGTGGCACCCTGTCACCTCCCTGCCCTTGCTGTTCACTTTTGCTGTCCTGCAAGTGCAGGATTTCCCCTTCTCAGCCCCTCCCCAGTGGGGCCAACGGGGCAGCTGTACCCTCCCACTGGTCGGGACTCTCAGCCTTCTCCATCACGTTTGGGAAGGTTGTATTCACCACCACAGCTCTCTTTTAGAGTTCGGCCATGCTGACAGCTGGGCTGGGATATCGAAAGGGATGGTAACCTTGGATGATGGCAAGAGGAAGATGAGAAACACTTATGCTGGTTCTGGCTCTGAGAGAACGGCAATATTGAACTATTTCCCAGTTTATTGCTAGGAACTAGCGCTATTCCTGGCTGTTCTAGCATCAGGCCTGGTGTAGATAAAAGGCTACCCATATCCCTAACCTTTTTACCCTGACCTAAACGTAATGTAGCTTTGCCAAAGGTTGAATTTGAGGGTAATGGCTTTTAGAAATACCAGGCTGCACAGAATAGTGAGAGCACCTCTGTACCGAGAGTAGTAGCAGTGTAACTAAACAGGTATAGTTAAGTGATGCAATGCACTAGGATGGATGAACTTACACTGATACAGAGTTTCATTTTTTAAAAAGGGAAAAAAAAATCTTCAGATACAAGTAATCCTTAACTGGTTAAACTCTGCCATGTCTGAGCATGCACCGAAAACTTTTAGTAGAAATCTCAGAATTTTTTCTCTAGCCTTCCCTCTCCTCACCTTGGAAGTGCCAAGGCAAATGTCTGTGTGTCTTCATACTGTAAGAAAGACTCATTACATTTGACTAATTTACAAGTGGGTTTGTAGACTGTGTAGAGGGACTGTGTCTCTTGAGCCTGCAGTCCTTAATCATGTGAGGCATGACTATATGAATGAGTGAGAAGGAGTGGGGTCTGCATGTACAAAAGCACACGCAAAACAAACAAGCAAATCAAAAGTAGATTTAGCATTTAGAAGAGCAGATAGCATGGAGAAACAATAACAGTTTTGTTGAAATATCATGGAGTATAGAAAAGTTAAGACAAAAAAAGTGTATTTCAGGGCTAAATCAAACATGAGAGCTTACTCATCAGCAATGTTCCTTTAGAATGGGCTTTAAAAAACAAAAAAGAGAAAGAAGATGTACATAAAAAGCTTGCTAAAATAACTTTAGTGGATTAATCTAAATCAACAAAGGCCAGGAAATGGAGAGTTAAGATTAACTCATTTTGTTTTGCCTAGAGATTTCAGTAGTCTCCAAGCAGTGGGCGATCTCACATTCCACATACGTCGTGCTGCAATAATTAGACATACAGGGCTAAAGATGGAATTTCAGCCTCTTATTAAAAGAAAGAAAAAAAGAAAGTAAGAAAAAGCCTGACTTCTGCGCTAGTTATGCTTTTAATGTTAAATTAAAAGTATATTAAAAAAAAAAAGCTTTTGCAAATATTTCCATTGTGCTAGTTTGATTCCTCATCATGAGTATGATTTACATTTCATTTGGAAGGAGTATAAAATACTAATCTGGATAGTCTCCTAGCTATGTTAATATTTTGATTGGCTTTTTAAAGGCTCGTGTTGCTTTAAACCATTTTGCACATCATCTTTTTAAAACATGCTGTGTATAGTAATTTATTCCAGCTGCTCATGAACTATTGGACTGCAGTATATGTTGCTGCTGTTACAACAAACACTTCAGAAATCCTCGTTCACTTTGCTTCATAATATGCACAAGAGAGAAATAGCAGCTGTATTGCAGCCTGATGAACAACCAGATAGCGCACTGGAAGAAATCGTCTCCAGATAAAAGCTTAAGCAAAATTATTTCTATCTTTATTCCTTTCAGCAAGAGAAATGGTCACTGAGACAATTTTATATTGGTGTTAATTTTTGCCAAGACCTTTAAATACCTAAATACTAATTTGTGACTAGACCGTTTATGGTGCTTCTGTAAGCTGCATTTCTCCAGTACACGGAAGCAGGTGTACAATCAGGAGAGCTTCTCTGAAAGTTCTCTTTGAGAGTGGAAGTAAGATGAAGTCATGGCCACTGCAATCCAGCTCTCCTAGACTAGCGTGTGGCCCCTTCTGGCAGACCAAAAATGGGGTAGAGCATAACACAGATTCACAAAGAGTTCTGACTGATGCCCCTACTGCTGTTGCTGTCCCTTGCACAGATTTCAGCTACAGCAGGGAAACAGACCTAAACTCTCTTCCTTTATATCCTCTAAATGCTTTTAATAGTTGTAAGGCTTTTCGTTTCGTGTTGGAACAATGCATTTTACCCCATTCTTCCATAATCATGTTTGTGAAAATGGAGGAACAGCTCTAGTGAGAAGAAGACAACATGGGAATACTATTTGGCTAAAATGACATGTATTTGAGAAGAGAAAGAACCTAGCAATCCAAAAAAATATATTGCTGTGATTCATTTTCTATGCTAATGAACTAACCTTCTGTTTTTCTTCACTTATGCCAAGTGTTATTATTTCACTCTATTGCTTAAACTGGGAAAAGCTGCTAGAGGAATTTACATCTGCTTTCCAACCACAAAGCAAACTATTCAATGAAAATTTTGATTTTTCAGACAATTTATACTGTTAGGCTCTATTATATCTTCTAACAGGACAACATATCTTAAAGACTGAAATCAGGCTTCCTGCTCATAGCGTAAAGTGGAATGTAGAACTTGTTCTGAGCTAGCAAGTTGGTGTTAGTTCACTGTGCTGGTTTGCCAGCTGAAAAAATATAACAGAGAGATGCCATTTGATTACTGTTAAATACTACCTGAGAATTTACAGCAAACAAGATCAACAGATTAGTATCTTTCCATGCATCTGACAGTCTGCTTACCTGTCTGTGGCACTCTGAGTTACGGTAGCAGAGTAATGCTGATGGAGTTGGAATGTTAGTGGATTGCCTGTGTGTTACATGGCATATTAAGTGAAGGGGTTTTGGCAGTTTCTACACTAGAATTGAGTTGGAAAATATTACAGTGCATAATATTTGACTTAGCCCATTCTCATTTGGCTATCTGAAAGGTCATTCTTTCAATACAAATTTAATTCATCTAGCTATTGCTTCATAATCATGTGGTCATTCGTCATGTGGCAGGTTACATTCATCATTGTGTGGTGGTGCTTCTAGGTTATAATTTTATATGTTCAGACAAGAAACCAAATAAAGGCATATTCTATTTCCTTGTGCTTTATAACATAAATTGCAAATACTTTTTGCAAATGTTCTTTTCCCAAGAATCTTAGAACTCTGATTCAGGAGTGGGGGTACCTTCCTGTAAGATATCTTAAGCAGTTCCTGCTCTGAGTTGCTGGAGGATTGGCTTAGCTGCTCATGAAGCAGCAGCTGAACTGCTGTAGTTTTCAGACTAATGTATTAATTGATTTTGATTTTCCTTAGGCTGTAATTTGCATTGTTTCAGTAGCTGCAGGTGAGTCATCCTCACAGCAGGAGTGGAGACACGGAGATGTCAAGAAGATGTGGAAGAGCACAGAAATGTGAAACATAAAAGCTAACCCAGGGGAATCTGTCCACTGTCATGAATCAAAGCTCTCATGCAGAAATCCATTTGCACAGAATATTCTGCCAGTTTAGCTGAAGGGAAAAATAGAACAAAGTAAGACAGCTGTATAAATTAATCTACAAGACTTTAACTTAAAATGTTCTTTAATTTTTTATGTGTTTGTTCCTTCTTATAGTAGAACCCAAATACAAATGTTTGTGCTGAATTTGCTGAAAGCTTAGCTTATTTTTTTTAATGTGTGACCAGAGTGGGAGAAAGACAGAGACACTAGAAGTAATCCCTGTGGCCCCAGACCCTTGTGGTCATACTATGAGATTATAGTCTCGTTTAATAATAAATACTAAAAGTGTATGTTGTCAGCCATCATGAAGAAAAGCTTGAAAATGTGAATGGAGCATAAATTGATGCCGGCATGGAAAAAATTGGTACTATATTGCCAAGATATGCATTTAAACTTGTGTGCTTACACTACTGTAGTCGTCTATGGAAGTAAGATTGCCTGTGTCAACTGAAGAAGGCATTAAGTTAAGCCAAAAACTCAGCGCTCTTCCACCAATATAATATCATCCTCACATGGAGAAGGTGCAAGCAGATGAAGCTTTCCTGTAGCTTCTTCTGGTTGCGCTTCTTCCTGGGTTGCAGACTAAGCAGACAGTGACAGTGGGTCTCTTTGTGAGGATTCCATGAGCACCACTTCATTCTCCTGCTCCTTGCAGCCTCTTCTGACTCTTCAGTCCCTGAAGCTAGTTTCAGATAACCAGAGGAAGCTGTGAGGATCATGGCAAAGGAAATAACAGAAGTTGAGCTACCAGAAAACAGGGAAGGTAAAATCCTGTGCCCATTAAGTGAAAAACATAGGATTTGAAAGTGCAATATAGGAAATTCTGAGATGGTAGCTACCCTAATAACATCAAATTGATATCTGCATGGCTGTGCAAGAATGTGCAAAGAATGGCTCTATTTAAAAGCACATTGAGAAGTCCTTGGCCCCAGACTATACATAAATGATAAAGCAGAGCAAACAGCTTCATTATCTTAATTTTGAAAACTGTAACTCCAGGAGGGTCACCAACATTGTCCTAACAGAGGCTTTTAGAATATGGCATAGGACTCTGCTGCTGCAATTTATCCGAGGGGATGTGAGCAACCTGTTTTCTCTGTTTCTCTTCTGTAGAAGGATGTTTAGCCCTCAGTCATCTAGGGCAGACCCAGTGTGCCTGGAAGCGGGACTGGCAGTCCAGTCACTGAGGAAGGATCCCTCCAGTTTGGCCAAAGAGAAGCATCTGTCAAGTTCTTTCCCCTCTGGCCTTCTCATGTTCCTCTGGGAAACCTGAGATGAGTTATATGTAATGTTTTCTGTTGCCTGTGTCAGCACGTAAAACTGTGCAGCTTTCTCCTCAGTACGTCACAGATTTGAAACGTCAGTGATCCAAAATGTCGTCTTACGCAAATTTACTGCTATAAAAATGATAATTTTATCCTTCTAAAGCTGCTTGTCAATAAAAGGATTAAAAATATTAGGCTTTATGCTCCTCTTTTTTAGTATAAAAAATTTTGAAATACTTCTTTTAAGCTTATTTTTCATCTCAAATGTATCAAGAATACCAATTTTAGTCCTGCCTGATATCACTGAGGAACTCTGTTGGGGGGAAAAGGTATGTCCTAGAGCTGCACGGTAGACTTTTACATCATAACTGAAGAGGGTAAGGTCTTCAAATAAAAATAATTCTTTGTTCTTTTCTCTTTGTTGTTCTATCTCATTCTTTTTTCCAGAGACTTCATTAGACAGGGGAGTTTAATAAGTGCTAGAAAGAAAAGATGAGATTAAAACAGTACGTGAAATTCTTTATCCTAGGAACTAATCAACTTTTAGTCTTGTCATTTCTAGCAGTTTTCCAAGTGCCAGGGTGAACAAAAATTGGAGTCCTTTCCTTTCTTTTTTTCAAATAACATTAGACACACTTTCTTTTATTAACCATCTCTAGGGATGTTCTGCAGGTTCAACCCTTTCTGGTTGCTTGTGAGATGACTGGCAGCTATATAGTAGGTTAGCAGAGTTTCTAACCTTTATGAAAAACCTGATAATCTTTTTAAGGTTAATTTTTCCATCCCAGATAGCACCTTCACAATGGAAGCTGACAAATGTCGCTTCACAGGGTTGCATTCGTTGCTAGTTATCAAGGATCCTTAAAGTCTGTACTACAATTTTGTCTTGGCTTATACACCTGAAAAAAAAGTGATCACCACAACCTTAGAGGTAGAACTATGCTTGTACTCCCAGCCCTGTTACTCTGATTTTTCTTTATAAGGTTTTAACAAGTAAACTGGGGTCCAAAACATGTAATTTTCAAGTCTGTGAGGAGTTTCTGCTGCCTTTGACAACTCTAATTCCTTACTCAAAGATTAAGCAAGTGTTTACCTGTCTTCACTGTACCAGAAACCCAAGTACCTTTGACTTAGAGTGCCGTTATTTACAGCCAAACTTAAAGTCTAACAGGAGATTTCCAAGAGCTCTATGACCAAAATGCTTTGCCCTTCCTGTGCAGAAAGGTTGTGCTAAGCCTCGAAGTTGATTAGGTAGACCAACAGATTTATGCATAAAGTGGCAAGACTTTGTAAGGAATTAATAGGATTTTTTAGTAATTGAAACTCATATCTACCCATGTGTGCATTTTTGTGTCCCTTGATTATACAACTAGCATGGGAAAAAATGATCTGGATAAGCTGAGTCATCACATGGAGCCTGATTACACACTTGAGTGTACTGGAATTCTATTATAGCTAAATTATATACTGTATACAAATTGGGAATATTAAGTATTTGATTATTCATTTACAATATTGGTTGCTTCTTAATATGGCACAGCTGGATCCAATTTAATACCATACTTTATTAAGCACTCAGTTGAGGCTGGCTTCCTGGAACAAAGACCCCTAGTACAGGTATGGAGAGTTAAATCAAGCTTTAACACACTGTTTACTTAATTACTCTGTCATATGTTGCAAACCTGTTGTTTTCAGGTTCAGATAAACCCAAAGATCTGTGAACCAGGATGCTCTGATGTTTTTTCTAGCTGCCTGAAAATCTTCCTGCTCTTTTTTCCCCCCTTTAATTTCTTAATATTTTTCATGCAAGACCTAGCTGAGTTGATAAGCGATTAGGAAATTGGTTTACATATCACTGTGCAGTTTTAGAGCCTGAAGTGAATTATTTTGAAGTGTAACATTGGCAAAAGCCTTTGAAACTGATACTTTGACTTGTCTGTCATCTTCGGGTGAAGGTGATGGAAGGATATAAGAGGTTAGGTGGTTTCTTGTGTACCTTCTAATCTCAGCTGATCTTGGTCTCTTGCAAATGCACTACTAGAAAAACCTGAATAAAAGATAAAACTTAAAATCATCTTCAAGTAATGTTTCTGGTTATGTGGAAGGGGAAGGATCCTCAAGGACCTTGAACATGTACTAGAGGAGAGAAATTGCAACAGTAAAAGCTGAAAATACTCTAAAGCCACCAGTTTTCAGTACTTGGGAGGGTACCTTTATCAACATTTTTCCTGCTTAGATGACATATTTTTCCTTGACATTTGTTTACATAATAGCTACTAAGCTAAGCTCAGGATTCTTCTGTTTGCCTGTGGCTTACTATCTTTAAAAGTTTTGCATTTCATTGTTTTGAAGGAGGCAGGAAAGCTTCTCAGAATCTAATACTTGCCTGGAGGGTTTTTCAGTGATGCAAAGCATTTTCTTCAGCAGAAGCTTTAGTTATTTAGCTGGATTCTAGAATTAAATGTCTTAAAAGACATTTTATCCTCAGAAGAGGTCTAATTGAAAGTTTTCCATCAAAACAGTTTCCTCCAGAGGAAATATTGATTTTTCAACAAAGCACTGAATACACAGCACTCAAAATATTTTGATTTGGCATATGCTACTAGATACGTCATGTCTCTACTCTTCAGCGGAGTCAGTTGCCTTGATGTACCAAACCAAGGATCTCTAAATTTCTTGCACTAAGATCACAGTACATTATGGGTGAGGCAGAGCCACTAGAGAGTTTGGTCCTGAAAGAACACAATAAAGAGACATGAGACTATTTATGGTGACTCATAGTGGCAACAGTTCAAAATCAACTCATTTGCTTTTAAATGGAAATATTTTGTTTTTCACCACATATGAAAAGTTTTCAATGAAAAGCATCCTATTTTCCAGACCATTTTTTGCCTGAGATCCATTCGAACAAATACTGCTGCAGAAATCGGATTTGTATAAACATATCCCAAGGCCAATATTTGAACTGTAGTAGTGCCTTCTCTATTAACTAATTTTGTTTATTCTTTCTCTATGTTGGTTTGCATGATGAACACAGACCTCTGTGTCAAATAACAGCATTCCTTTATGATATACTTTTTATAGTGCATGTAATCATAATCTTACCCTACATTCAAAAAACAATTTCTTGGAAAGTTGCTCAGCTCTTTTTGGTAATTTAAAGAGCCTTGAATAATGTTATCTAAACCTGAAATTATTCTAAATTTGAGAATAGCCAGATATGAGATTTGTATCTTGACCTTTTTCTAGATTTACAATATTCAACTATGCTTTTACATATCCAAAGAATTCTTCATAAGTAAACAATGTGACAATATTTTGTTGCAGAAAAAAGTGAGATGAGGACAAGGATGAAGGAACTTTGTACGAATGCAGGAAAACCCAAGTGATATGGTGATGTAGTTAGTGATGATGTCTCTATTCATGTACACTGATACCAATAATAAAATTCTGCTTGGCTTCAGCAGGGTCAGATTCCATCCAATCTATTCAGTTTCCAATAACTACGTAGATTAAATATTCTTGAAAGGGAAAGGGAAAGGGAAAGAGAAAGGGAAAGACAAAGGCAAAGAGAAAAAGAAAAGGAAAGGAAGGGAAAAGAAATGGAAAAGGAAAGGAAAGGGAAGGGAAGGGAAAATACAAAAGGAGAGGAGAGGGAAGAGAAGGGAAGAGAGGGGAAAAGAACGAAAGGACAGGAAAGGAAAGGAAAGGAAGGGGAAGGGAAAGGAAGGAAAAGAAGGAAAAGAAAAGAGAAAGGGAAAAGAAAAGAAAAAATAGGGTAAAAAATATACTTTTATGTTTTGCTAAGAAGTCATGGAAATATTTGTGAATTTAGCTCGGTCTTTGCTTAAGTTCTTAAGTTGGAAACTCAAGCCTTGTTCATCTATTGTGCATGAAAATGTATATAACTGCAGAATGAGCAGGCTTATAACCTCATATATATCCAGAAAGTGGTTTAAAATCTCCATATCAAAGCTGGAAATGAAACTTGAAGATTACAGTATATTCAAATCATGAGTCAAGCCACTCTGCCTTCCAGAACAGTGGAATAATTAGCACATGAAACTGCAGGACTGGTAGCCAACACTGTTAAGACAGCTATCAAATTGGGAGTGGTGCTTTGTGATTGAAAAACCATTTGTCTGTCTACTCATCCAAGTGACTGCACTCATACAATCCCAGTAGTATACCAGACCCTAGAACAAAATGGAAGGAAAGAATAATAAGGCATAGACATAAATGAAAACTTATATAAGCAGCATAGGGTTTTTTTTTCTAACATAAATTGTGCCAAACTCATTTGCCATCCTCCTCTGATAAGAATGTTAATGTCAGAATGATAACAGATGCGCAGTAGGACTAATCTCTTTGGAGTTAAATAAAATACTACCATAATGCATTGAAAATCATACTTAATAAAAATCATTACGTAATAAACTGGTGAATACAAAGATTGGTTTAAAAACTTGTCAAATGGGAAAGGAACAGGCTGCAGGGATGACCATGGTTTGTGCTGAAAGAACTATTGAGTTGAAGACTTGTCACCAGCAAAGTTGCACAGAGGTTGGTTTGGAAGCAGTGTTATTTAATACTTTCATGAATGATCTTGGCACAAAAAAAGGAAGAGTGAAATAATGAAATTTGGTGATGATGATGATGCAAAATTGGAAGCTGTTGTCATTTTGGAGAGTATCACTATGAATACCGTACAGAACAAAATGGATGAATTTGAAGACTCGAGCAATAGAAATGGGACTTAATGCAGAATATTACGTCATGCAGAATGTTATTATGTACGTATTATGATAAGAGAAAAAAATGTCACATCAGAAGTAATGCATGGAAAGATTCAGTGTGGAATGACAGTTATCTCTATGAAGTGGAATGGTAACTATATGAAAGAAATCGTCGCTTACTTAGCTTAGCACAGTGCACAGTGCGAGTGGATCACACCCTGTAAGTTGATCGGAGTCAATGTCCGGGAGGCAAAAGAGCTATTTAAGCTAAGGGGCACTGTTGGCAAAAGAACAAATGGATTTAGATCGGCTGTGATAAATTTAAGCTGGAAATCATAAGAAAGTAAACATCCAGAAAAGGCTTTTCTATTGATCTCAGATGTTAAAAAAGAAATAAACTGGGGCTCAGCTGTTCACACAGCATATTCTTATAGCTCAAAAACTTGTTACCTAACGCAGCTGCTATATATGTAGGAGTGCAATTCAGTGTCACAATTCAAGCAGTAGGTGTTCCACTAAAACAAATAAAAGGACATCCCATGCTCTATTCTCATACATAAGCTAATTTTTCTTTTGTTTTTGGTAACTACATCTTGTAAAAGCTGTGAAACATACCATGGCTGATGTCAAGAAAAGGATGTATCTTTGATGAGGTCAAATATGTTTTAGGATAATATTTCTAAGTCAAAAGAACTGTCGCTTTCCTGAACGAGTGGAGCAACCAGTTGCTCCGTATAAGTTTCCATTATCTTGAACTAGCAAAAATGTCATGGAACAAAATTGTAAAGAAGTGTTTCAGCCTTAAGTACCGTATTTGAATTCCGTTTACTCCAACAGCACTGAGAACAAAAGTAGCACAGACATATAAAGGTTAAACTAAATAGACACTGTGATACTTCAGCCACAAGCTGAAGAAACTGGTAGCTTTATTTCTGTGCATGAAAAACCCGAACACATGAAGATCACTAGCATTATTACTGAAAACCTTTGCCACTTCCTATCACAACAGCTTTTGTCATTTTGACAAGAGGCTACAAGTCCAGTGTTCATGATATGTTTACACAGCGAGAATGATGTGTTTGACAGTTCAGCTATGTTATTTAAAACAGTGGTAATAAATGACAGGATTGTCCAACAACTAAGGTGGAATTTTAGACAAGAATCATCTTAACCCATACTCTTAGGCTTGAATTATTAAGGGAATAGTAGTATTCTAGGCCTTACCTACACAGAAAGCTGTACTGTTTTAAATATATTAGTGTAACTAAACAGTAACCATCCCGTTTGTCCACAGATAGATTAGAGAGTTAAAACAATAGGACTTTCTGATTCTGGCAGGTATTACTGAGATGGGTTAGGGTGCAGGCCAAGCACAAAGTCTTGTAGATCTGACAGATAGGTGCCCTCTAGCAGTGATGGAGTGATAAGCGGTTGGGGGCAGGCTGAAGAAGTAACTCTTTCCACTGGTCCAAATGGGCCCAAAGAAGACCTCTGTCCATAGCTTTTGCATACAAACAGACATGCAGCTGTACGTTAAAACTACAGCTGCATGTGTTATTGCCCCCAGCCATCTGCCCTGACTCTCTGATAGACAAGTTTCAGCTTGAGGTATTACAGTAAACCCATATAGGATTTGCTTTGTCTTAACAAATTGAGCTTAAAAGCAGGGGAGAGGGAGGGAACTCAAGAGCTGATTCATGAAATCAGAAAATGTCCCTACCTCATCCAGCAATGGCATAGGGAAGAGGAAGGAGCAGTAGCAGCCTTTGCCACCTGGTTTAAATATATAACTGCATGTCTAGAGGAGCCCCATATTTAAAGCATGCTATGGTAGCCTAAGCAATGTCCAAAAGACACCCCTGTAGAACGAACAGTGTACCACATTGGCCTTTCCTGGAAGTTCAGGAGGCTATGCTGGCCTTTCTTTTTCCTCTCTTTGTCAGGGGTAAACTGTCCTTGTCTGGACAAGGTCCTGAGCAACCTGCTTTTTTTGGACATGCTTTGGAGCAGCAGCTTGGACTAGGTGACCTCCAAGGGTCTCTTCCAACCTAAATTATTCTATGATTCTGAACATCAGATTGTTTTTCCAAGCTTTGTTTTTCCAAAGGTCCTATGCTGGAACCTTTTCACCCAACACTAAGTACAGATATGTCCTAGTTTGAATACTAATATTTGTGTATACCAAACAAGGTGGTGTGCAAATGACAGTATTATAATTTTAAAAAATCATTCTGCTAGCTCAGATAGATAGTTATATCTGTACAAATGCTATGCACATCAGTTGTTCCATACACTTTCTGAGGCTTCTTTGAAAACTCCAACCTTAAGTTCCTACTACTCTTTCTCTAATTTGCATCTAACTTGCTGACACCATGAAGATATTCCCCAGCAGTAGCAGAAGTTGCTGACTGAGTATTATCAGTAAAGAATGAGGGAAAACTAAAAGGTAGGTTTGGCTGAGACAAATCTTTGCAATTAATTGCTCTGATTACTGATAATTACATTTAGTAAACAGTTGTTTCTAAAGCCAATGGTTTGTTATTCAGACCCCGATTAGTGCATATAAACAGGTCTATGCATATGTCAGGGCCCTATTGGCCATTACTCGTCTACAAGTCACTGCTTGAGAATCATTGCTTTAAAATTACTCAGTTTCTATCCTCTCTTTAAAAAGTCTGCTTTATGGCAAAACAGAATTAATTACTTTACATGCTTGAACCCTAAACTGTACTACTTCTGATTTTCTTTTTCTGATACTGTCTATAGGTCAGTTGGTTCAAGATGATTCCCCAGACTGGCCCAATCAATGCTAAGTGATTTATCTTAAGACCTCCAGAAACAATCTATAGAATGCCACAAGCTTTTCTTTTTAATACACCTCCATAGCATCTCAGAATTTTATACCATGACACTGGGATGCAGATAGATATGGTGATATAAATCAGAACATATTATGATAAAAATGAGTGTGTTTTGCAGGAGTAAACTGAAATTGTGGCCATGATGATGATGTTGCAGTTTGATTTACCACGTGACAGGCAGTACTGAGCTGTGAAACTAAGACAGTGGAGATATGTCTGAGGCTATATGTTATAAAGAGGTTCACAAATAGAAAGTTTAGGCAGCAAGGAAATGGCTTACACATCAACCAGAGTATATTTACTAAATAACTAAAGTAGTAACTAAAGTGTATTTATGCATTTTAAAATACCCTTCAAAACATGTTTTAATTTGGATATTTTTATGATAATACATCCTCTCTCAGTGATTAAAAATATTTTAGTTGACCATGGCTAACTTTTGAGACTCTTGTAAAATTTATCTAAATTAGGAAAAGAGACTAAATTTTAATTAGAATAGTGAGCCACAATTTTTCTTCAGTGTAGAAGTTGAAACACTTTATCCTAATTTAAGTGATTGTGGTTAACACTTGCAGAGGGACCAGGCCACAATAAAATATTGATCATGCCATACCTGTTTTTTGCTGTCATACTATCAGTGCCTGGGTATGGGGTGCTGTGTCTTCACTGCAGCTTAACTCTGAGGTAGGAGATCTGTGCTGTGCAGAGTGTTCACCTGAGACGTGGTAGCTGTGCTTGCACGCTGCCAGGCTTGGAGCCTGTGCCCACCACAGCTCCTCAGGTGAGTCTGGGCTGACAAAAAGCAGCCACGCTTCATGGTCCACATAAAGAATTGCAGACAGGTCACGGGGCATGTGCTAGACTTATAACTAATATCTTTGGCTCAGCAGTTCTCATAGCTCAGCTTCAGCTCACTGCAGTCATGCCCAGTCAATCCTCTGGTCAGCACAGCTTCTGAACAATGTTAATCATGCAGCTCAACTCAGGGAGCTTTGCTTACTTGGGCCCAGATGTTTGTTGACTGTTTTGTTATCAACATTTGCCCAGTTGGTTACATACTAATACATGAATTTCCTGACAGGCATTCTTCTCACTCCTATATTGCATATTGGAAATGGTAGAAGCTGAACAGAGAGTAGAGCTATCTGAAGGCTGATCATTTGTGATCATGGGATGAAGCACGAGGGTATGGCAGGAAAGGACAGCCTTGATGGCTTACAAAGAATCAGTTGATTGCTGTTGTCGGTCACAGCTGTACATATTCACTGCAGGAATTCAGAGGTAGCAAAAAAAAAAAAAAAAAGAGAGAGAAAGAGAGAGAGGAGAGAGAGACGAGCCAGCTTGTGGTTTGCCATTACCTCACAGCGTGGTTGCTTACTTGTGATGTGGCATGGCAGGGGGCATTGCCAGATGAATTCGAGGGAATGTGGCTGCAGGGGTTGAAGACGGCTAACTTTCCAGCTCTCTGCCCCACTCATTTCCTGGAAGAGCCCACACCCACAGCATGGCTGGCAGAACAGAGCTGGTCCCATGCGTGCCCCTGTGGCTTAGGGCCCTCACTTGTGAGCTTTGCCAATTCATTCCGGAGTAATTTAAATGATTACTGCCCCCTCTGTCTGCGCTGCTCTGCAGAGCTCTGATTCTGAACTGCAGTCATTCAAAGCTTAGTGCTACATAGACTAGCACCTACCTGAGCCCACATGAAATTGAAGTGGCTCAGGGCTGTGGATCTGAGGGTACGATGGCCAAAACTTACAGGAACCATGAATCAGAGCCCTCGATTGCTCTAGGGCAACATACATTGGATTAACTTAATCCTTCCACAGGAAGTTTGTAAGCTAAATTGCTACATTGCTACATATACGAAATTAGCCACACTAGAGACATGCATTCTGCCTTGAGGATTCTAGTGTGAGGGTGGTAACAAACAGGAACGTGAGTTGCAATGTCTTAAACACCAGTAGGTGTTTGCTAAATGCACAGGGAACAAATCTATAAGGTGTGCTACTGTTTGAACTTGATGCTAATTAATATCAAAAGTTATGACTCGGGAGGAGTTAAATCCCAGGTGAAGTCACAGCTGCTGATAGCGAACATGAGCTTTACTAGTTAACAGGCTGGGAATAAACTTCTGCAAGTAGAGTTTAGCCAAGATCAGCTACATAATGATGGAAATAACTTGCCCATTTCTCCTCTGAATGACAGGTCACAATCAAAAGTGCATTAACTCATAGCTCCTAAGGGAGGTACTTTTCTAGTGCAAGTGAGTCCAGTGGGGAAGAAGATTAACTGACCAGAGCAGTCTTGTTATATATCATCAGAATTTGCTCCCATACTATTTCTTTACTTTTTGCTTTCAGGCTCTTTGGATCTATTAAAATATCCTTGCTAAATGTGGGCCACTTTTTGGGTAGTCACTATTGAATATTGTAGAAAAAACCATCCTTTAACCCAAGAATCTAAGAAGTTTAACAATACATTCCCAGGATAACCATGAAATAATTGTAGTGAACTCTATTCCCCATCACCTTTTAAATTGAAAGTACGACAGCACAGGACATGATGTTCTTAGCTGGGAAAAGTTATGCTAAAAATGCTGTCTTTCTATAATGGCAGATTTCTTATTTGTGATTATGTCATTGTGAGGCCTGTGTTTAAACACTGACTTCTTGATGACTAATTGCTCTTAATGAGCACACAGTCTAGATATTAAAAATGTATTTTCTAGTTTCTAGTCAGGGAGCAAAGTAAACAATACTTGTGAACAAAACTTTGCAGTACTTCCCAATGGAATTAGCAGATAAGGTTGAGCAGCAATTACGCTCTTGATTTTAAATAGGTAAAAGGGAGAGAGTGTTTGTCAAGCAATCTGACGTTGAAATGACAGCGGCGGTCATTTACAGGGAAAAAGAAAGCAGTCTTGAATTTCAAGTCTAACCATTGCTGTATCCAAATGTTTATGGTTTACGTCTGCCTTAGATCTCAGCAGTGAATTAACTTTTTCAGCGCCTATCTGTACTCAGCTGATATGATAAAAGGGAAAAGTACAGCTTTGTGGGGCCAGATCCATTCTCATTTTCCCTTTCCTCCAAATATTCCCAGACAGTTAGCAGGCTGATTCATCTCAGTGCTGAAGGTTGTCTGTGATCCCCCTTCTAAAAGGTGATATTGCGATATGCTCACAAGCTTGGAAAGCATGATAGCTCCTTAAACTTAGGGAAGTTTATGGAAAAAATAATTTCATGGAAAAAATAATTTTGCATAGCAATTCAGAAAAAATCTGTTCTTGGATTCCTTATGTGAAATAAGAAAGTCCTGTCTTACCTTAATTAAATTTTCAGTGAACAATGTCAGTAGCATATTTATTGGGAATGAGAGGGACCCGTGGAATCCATCTGATGTAGGTGTTCTACCTTATTTTCATACACTGCCATATTCTCAAATGACCTTCATGTGTAGAGATGCCCTTAGGCTATACTGCCTGCTGCTCAGTGAGGGTAACGGCACTTGAATAGCCTGTTGTTACATAAGTTACTGTGTGAATTTATAGTAAATCAACTACACTGTGAAAATTGCTTATGGCATACTCTTACTTGTCATTATACAAGAGAGTTTATCCCTCTTTTAGTTAGGGAGTATGCTACCTTGGATTACTGTGCAAGAGCACGTGCAGGGGAAATTACTACAGTGCAGCTTTTGTCCAGAATATTCACCCCTAGTTTGCCTCAGGATAACCTCTACCGAGCTCATAATCCCAGTGATCATTGCACTAGGAGCCCCTTCAGTCATAGATCCACCCTTACTCAAAAACAACGAATCACAAATCTGATAATTCACTGCAATACACATACAGAAGCTGTAATGTCACTCATACCTACCAAAGGGAGAGCAAGTACTACCACATTAAAATGGCTCTGCTTTGTGCTCAGCCTGTAAGTGGATGAACTTTTCTTTCAGTGGTAACATTGGCTTAAAGAGACTCTTTCCTTCTTCATATTTTGCCTTTTGGTTGTTCCTGATCCATGCCAGCCTTTCAGTTCTGCAGGTACAATTGCTTATGGGCTGCAGGTTAAAATAGGTCAACTAACTGACCCAGGTTAAAAATAAATTGATAAACCCAGTTATTTTTAACGCTGATCAGTTAATAGCATGACCCTACAAACAGCTGCATTGACATAGGAAAGGTAGGAGCAGACGAGTGGGAATCAGGAAGCAGTAGCTGCTTAAGTATAGGACTTTTCTCTTGCTTTGTCCTGATCAAAATGTCCATGGAAGGTGCAACACGACAGAGAGCCAGATCTTCTGCAGCATGTCGAAATTACCAATAAAGGACTGCACACCCCAACAGTAGTGTGCAGACAGATGGGAAAATATGTTATGCTGATAAATGTTTATTAAAACTCCTGCTGAGTTCTTCCACTAACTATAAACCAGCCAGTTTAAAAATAGGTGAAAAAGGAAGCTGAAGGTCTGAAGAAATGCAAGGCTTCTAAGGGATGCCGAGAACACACTATGCCTACTTGATCTATCAATAACAAACAGTGTCAGGCGGAAAAGAAGCTGGTAACAATGATTCTCCTAAGAAAATAACTAAAAAGTAGGCTATGTAAAAGCTTCTATTATTTAAGGAAATGGAACCATAACTTTGGAAAGTTAGAAATGTAGTGGTCATTATTATAGTGGATTCAGAAGACCTGCGCAGGAATGCAGTCCCACTGTGTTACAGTTACTGCAAAAGTATAAGAGATGTTTTCCTGGCAGAGTTTCATATCTATGGCCTTGCACCTACAGTTTGTTCCTGGGCTGGCCCCTGGGCAGGAGCCAGTCAGAGAACTAGGGAATACTGAAAACGAAGTACAATAGAAGAAATGGGAGAAAAAGCATGAGGAAAACAGTGAAGGGAAGACACAGCTATAATGACCAGCTACTAAGTATGTCCTTTGGCATGGTTGAGTCTTTTTAGATGAAATAATGTAAGATATACATCGGAAGTAGTCCTGACGTTATACTGTTTTCATTCTCAATGTATCCCCAAAAGACCTTCGCCTGAGAAGTCTGCTATTCAGATTCCTCACCAAGTCCCAGCCTTCATGTGACATAATTGTTCTGCCCAAGATAAGCAATTATCATACACATACTCTGGGTGCCCTCTGCACTTGTTTCACAAAAGATAAGAGGCTGGTGGAGCCCCAGCTGGGCCAGCCCTGGTTGTGACTCTGGCCTGTTGGCCAAGATGGCGCTTGTCACACACAGAGGGTGTGTGTGAAAGCGAGCCCTTGTTGTCGAGCGGCTACCAAAGGAATGGATACCACTCCACAAAGAAGCCTCTGTTCTTGTTTCCCACTTAAGCATCTGAAAAAAATAATTTCAAGACTGTTATTTTTTTTTCTTATACGTTTCAATCTGAGGACACATGAGATTCAAGTCCTCACTCCCTGACACAATACACATTATAAGTCATTGCACTCTGGCATCACAACACGTATTAACTGTTCCTTCTCAAAAGCACAGCTGGCCACAGACCATGCAAGGGAAGACTGTTACGCCAGTTAGCATTTAATATTAATGTCAGAGACTTACTAAGATTATACTTTCCTTTAAAAAGCCTTTTCAACTTTCCACTGTGTTTACCAGTTACAGTATTTCAAATGTTTTTTCTTCCTTTTTTTTTTTTTTTGGCTAAACCTGCACAATTATATGTTTCAAATTTATTTGTTTTGAATATTAAACTTGATGAAGCATGACTTCAGTACAGCTGAAACTCCTACTACGCAAAAAAACGCCTGCAAACTATTAGTGCCACAGATGCCTACAGCAGATTTACAAGTGGGATTTCATCGTTAGCTAGCATGCAGCTGAAGCAAGGTATAAGGTTCTGAAGGAAAATATACCGCTGCAGTTAAGTTAAACTTTATTCAAAAAATTATTGATCCTCTTCCAGGAGCTCTCATTCACAGACAAAAAGAAGTGAAGTGTGTATACTTTATATTCCTAACTGTAAAACTTTCTTTCCTGCTGCAAGAGATCCTTTGCCCAAAAAGGATTAGGTGTGCTTATATTACAGCAACGCTCAGAGATGCAAATCCAAATCAGAACTTCTCTGTGTCTAGTGCTGCACTAACCCATATGAAGACGTGTTTCAAGAGCTAACAATAAACATATTTCATAAGTAGCATTCTATAGCTTTTTAGTGACCTGCATAGAAACAATGTTGATATAACAAGAACTCCATGTGGACATTAGAAAACTGCTGATACTGGAACAGGCAAAATGTTGATAGGGTGTCAGAAAAGGAAGGGAAGTGTCCTGACATAATAGGAAAGACCTCTGCGCTTCCTGAGCTCCCAGTTTTCTTTCTCGCCTTTGGAACGAAAGGGAGCGCTGGGAGGTGGGTTGTGCTGAGGAGTCACGAGGAGCAAGCGCAGAACACGCCAAGGGAGCTAGGACCAAAACGAAGCTGGAACAGAGCATGTGGGCATGGCTTCTGCTGCTTATTTTTACAGCAGCTGTATTTGCTTAAGTGGATTGTGAGTCAGCCCCAGCATTTTTGGATTCCCGTTTTTACTTTACGACTTTATGGTTAGTCCTGCAGTTTGTCTCAAAGCACTTCTCAAAAATCCTTCTCAATTCCTGAGTGATTTAGAAGCCCTCTTTGCACTACGGTTTTGCTTTTAGCTATTTGTCTCATATGAAGATCCAAAAGGAAAAACCTTAAAATTGTCTCAGAGTAAACCTCTTATAAGATGGACTTTGGAACACCTTCTTCCTTTGCTTGCCTCCTTTTGCAGGGAACCCACTGACCTGCAGCTGTGAATCTATATTTTAACATGTTGCAAACTACAGGCCAAAGGAGTTGCAAGGCATGCTGCAGTTTGTCTGCTGGCTTTCTAGTCCCCCTACAGTATGATGGCTTCATAATAACTTGCTTTTTACACATTTCAAAAAGTATTATTTATAAGACATCTTAGAAAGACGTGCAATTCACATTTGCTTGTGGGGTTTCCATGGAAAGGTGTGATGCATTAAAAATAAAAATAAAATCCAACTGCCTGTGTTTTCTCTTTTTGCCAAATTAGTGGATTCTGTTGCAGTACATCTGTGCCTCAATAAAAGGAAGAAAGAGTTAAAGCAGAAATTAAAAAGCATGGTCGAACAGTTTTGGAGAGAGGAAAGGATGTTCCTTTTAAGGTATTACCTGTTCACAGGCAGTTTTGAACCTTTCCTGACGTACACATTTCAGAAATAATCATGCAGTTACTTGGGCTGTTTTTATAGCAGCAGAGATCTTTCCTGCTGCTATTTGATTATTATTTGCCTTACATTGTTTCAGTCTCTTCTGGATTGCAGTTCACTAAGAGGAAAGCAATACAGCTTATTTGGTGATAATATTCTTCTTATCTCAAAATACTACTTACAGCCTCCAGTGTTTTCCTTTATGAAGACAAATACGTTGCAATAGGAGTGCCAGTTACACCTTTAAGCCAAATAAAACCCCAGAAAAAAAAAAGCAGAATGCAGTGGGCTTGATTCACCACTGCTATGCTCATTTAACTGCTTGTAATCCTGGTATCAGCAATGCTTTGGTTCAGCAGAGTTACTGAAATACAACTGGGATAAGACAGTCCTAGAGTGAGGCCCTGTTTGCCTGGCATTTTCTTCTGTTCACCTCTTAGCGTCTGTCTTTGGGCACACTTTCCATGGGGGTTGTCACTTTTCTGTCTGTTAAAAACAAGACGGCCCATCAAATCATATCTCTAACACTGAACTACTCTGATAGCTACTAGCAGTGATATCTGTTTCATACTCTCCTTCCCCTGCTAGTTGCTGTGATTAAAAAAAAAAAAAAGTATTTTCTTCTCTGTTCCTCTGCACCTGGGAGACGGGAGAAATGCCATATTTACAAAGACAGCTGTTTCTTTGTGAAAATATTAATGCAGCACAATGATAGTGGTTTCCTATTGGATACGCTCACAGAAGCATGCTTGTCTTTCAGTTTCCTTTAATTTAAAATTAAAACTGATTGAGCATTAGAATTAAGAGGAGAGCAATTGAGTCGTATATTTATTCCTTTTCATCTTCCAGAAATTTAGCTATTGGTTTAGGGGGTTTTTTTCTCTTTTCAAAATGCAGAAAGCTCTCCTCAGCTCCATAGTAACATTGTGACCCACTGTGCATTTTTTCTGGAAGACCCCTACATCATGTATTTGTCCGCTATCACTCTCAGCCACTTTTCATCACTGGACAGTAAAAGAAATAAATCAAGCAATTCCCATAAAAATGCAAATAAGATGAAAAGTATATGCATATGGAAAATGTGACAAGAGAGGACAATGTGTTTTTCAATATTTTGTAACTGGCCATGAACACTTGCCAAAGCCCAGACTGGCAGATTGCTTGACTTAGTGCCACCAAAGTAAAACCACACTCTGGGCTGACTCCTGCAGATTGGAATAAACAAGTGTATAAAAAATTATTAGCACTATACCAAAGTTTGCCTGCTTCTAAAGATTATTGATTCAAATGTCTAGCCTCCAAACAATAATAATCATTCCAAATTTATTATGACATGTGGATCACCTCAGTCAGTTATGTTTCAATTATGACACTCACTCAGGATAGTAAATAGCTCTAGCAAAGAAACATTCCTCCAGATTAAACCACTTACTCCGCTGAATCAGCATTTCACTGACCTATCAAATTCAGCAAGAGTAGTTAACAAGTACCAGAATTTTCTCTCTTTGTCATGTCAGCTTAAATTTCTGAGGATGGGAGCCTACTCATAATACGGGTGCAAACTCTGTGCAAAACATTACTGAGAATAGTCCAAAGTTTGTGGCATTTTGCCATTCTTTTTTTAAAGAAGGCTCTTGAGAATGTATTACTTCATGATTCTTGACATTTCCTCTATTTAAAAAGTATTACTTGCCTACTGCCAGCAAGAAGCTGTATATATATAAATGTTGTCCTTTCACAGAATTTTCAATAGTAAATTCCTTATTCCTGACCTCAGTGAAATACTGTGTTTGATTTAAAGCAATTCAATTAGTAAATGTATCCTCCAGAAAGCTATGGTAGAAGCAGCTAAGTAAGTCCTACTTTTGTGCTTAGACCATGAGCTAATTTACATCTCGAGTCTAAAAAATATATCTCTTGCCCGATGAAGTAACTACACATGTTTTGGGTGCTCTGGAGCTTCGTGAGAAGGTAAAGGACAGATCACCTCTATGCTCCATTCCAGTGAACTCGCAAGAGAGATAAACTTCAATTACAACATATGGAATATGTTCACTTTAGCTCTGAAAAGAAAGCTCGTGCAGGTAGTCACATGCAAGGTCAGTGGAAGCTTAGCCTGTTTGACAAATGCTGTGCGTTAGTATGCAAAGGCTTTTCTGAATTTCAGCAGATTTTACTTCTTACCTTTTGCTTAGAATTAGCTAGCTATCACACCTTCCCACAGCCTTTTAAGATGTCTACTACCCAAAGATTGGTGGACTTGGCTGTTGGATGTGTTTCTTTCTGCGTTATTTTTTCCAATTTCAGTATTTTTTTTTTTTATTTCCTTAAAATGAACTTGAAAATGCAAAGATTTGCAAGGAGATAGCAATGATCATAATTCCAAAGACAGGCAGTCTGGTCATTATGTGTCAAAATATAGCTGGCATCTAAACCTCTCCAAATTTAGAGCTATTAATAGCTGATTCTGACATAAAACCTGAAGCTGGCAGAATGGCCCCACCACTATCTTGCAAAGCAGTGCTAGGTTCCTCTATTTAGTAAATGATAAAATGAAATCTCTGGCAACTTTTAAAACGGGATATAAGCACTATCCATCACTCTAACTGTAGAGTGGTAGTCTCTAGGAGACTATTTTAGAGCAGAGTACTCTTTTTTAAAGTATTTCCAATAGGCATTGCTGGTGCAAAATACTGCTGTATTGGTTAAAGACCATACAGCTCTGAGTGAGACAGGCAATTCCAATGCTTTCCAATTCAGTACCAGGACATATGTGCTCCAAATGCCATAAAACATCACAAATATATAAAGAACCCAGGACGATTCAGCCTAAATGCATAGCACTAACAACAGCTAACTGAAAAGAGTATCTTCAGTATCCTCATAAATGGGTTTTTAGCTGGAAACAGAGTAGGCAAAAAATTAACATAGCATTTAGCAGAAGGTCTGCTTTTTCTCACTTACTTCAGGCAAGCTAATGCTTACATTTTACTGCCACTTCTACAGGACTGATTATTGAAGCATGAAGTAAAGGAAAACATTTTCAAACATCTTTGTTCTGCATTTCATGCTCTGCTTGACAACCGTGAAATGTCGGTAAGCCAGAATTGACATATAGATCAATAAAACAGCTTTGTGGTTTAAGGCTGATTAGAAAAAAACTGAGCATAAAGTGCAGATATGTGAACATTGAACAGCTGTGGATGAATCTTCGTCATTTTGGGTTCAGGATCCCCTATTGTGTTGTGTCCGCAGAAGCCTTCTGAGAAATGTGGGACTTGCATAAAAGTGACTAAGCAGACCTAAATTGCCCTCCTTTTGGGATACCCAGGGACAGGGGAGGCTGTGAGGAATCTTACCCCATATACCTTACTACTTCTGAAAGCCATCCATATCCTCGGCTCTGGACCGAAGGAAGCATAACGACTGTATGAGTCTAAAAATGCTGGCAGTTGTAAAACTCCCCAAGGGAGCAAGGATGCTCAAGCACACAGCATTAACCTTCCTCCCTCTCAGGTAAAGCTGCCACCCAGGAGATGAGAGGAACAGAGACTGGGCTTTGTAAGACTAGCTTTTCCTTTGAGCTTCTGGAGGCAGGCTACTACTACCACTGCTCTCAGGGACGCACCACTGACTTATGCATAAAGAAGCACTTCTTGCAGAAATACATCCTTATATGCTTGTGTTAGCTTCTGCGCTTTTCTTGCTCATTTTTCTTAGCCTCCTCTGCAAAAAGAGCCATCAGGAGATCAAGGATTTACAAGCAGGTGTTACGTCTGTAGGCAACAGCAACCCTCAGGGAAAACAGAATGTGCTTGCTAAATTAAGAGTATACAAAAAGGAAAAATAAAGCTAAAGGAAAAAGGATGAGCTGCATGGTACTATTCACCTGGCAAGAACAAAGTGCCCAGAAATCATCCCTGCTGTCTGCTTTGGCCTTTATTTGCTTATCACTGCAGTCACGTTTACTGTTACATTTGTCATTGTTGCTACAAAATAATGATCTGTGATTCTTAAATAATATCATTCACACTGAAATTAAATTTATTTCATTATTAGACAGCTTAAACCAGAGTTTAAATAGTGGGCTCCTAACTCTAGCACTAATACTGAGTTTATACATGGCAAGGATGCAACTGGACCTAAAACCTTAAAAGCACTTTATATCCAGTAATATAGAAACAGGCAATGAGTCTTCCTGGGAAGGACAGATACCACTGACTGCTTCAAGTTTTCTTGAATAAGTATACTGCTCAAAATAATGTTTTTCATTAACTTGACCTATTCTTTGAAATCAGAGCTGCATGAGTGGTCTAGCCGGCACAAAGCCTTGTCTACAGCACTAGGTTTTGTAGGATGGGATGAACATATAAATAGATCATTAATGTACATTTATGTTCTGAAAGTACAAAAATGCTTAAAACAAGAAGTTCTGTGACAAAAACTGTTTATGCTCTTCCCAAGCAATTTGCAAGTGAAATGTGAAAGCAGGTAAAGCATACTGATTTGAAGTTGTTCAAATATTGTTTCTTTCTTTTATTCCTCTGAAATGAATTTGCACTGTCAAAGGTAGTAAGTTGTGAGCCATGAAGGTGGTAGATGCTAAGCCTCTGTAGAGCTGTAAAACTGGACTGTGAGCTGCGCTTTCCACACATCTGTGCCAGGTCTGGAAGACATGCCACTGCACAACACTGGTAGATATTGCCTACCTCACAGAACCATTGTAATCCACAGGACTCTCTAAAGACAAACATTCATCTGTGGTAAACTGTACCTTAATAATAACTATGCGTAAACGTCTCTGATGCTAATTCTCCTCATTTCCCAGTATACCTGCCCTGTCTTTTCTGTTTTTTAAAATACTTTCTCCTGACCTATTTGCTGCTCATATACCACTATGCCTCTCTTGGAGAGAACTGCTCTTCTCCAGAATAGTTTATCTCCCTAGTGGCCATATGCTTCCTACTAAAGCCTCTCCTTGTAGCCAGTGGAATCTTAGAAAAATAAGTCGTTTGGAAGGAAACTAGTCAGCTATAGAACATCCACTCTCCCCTCCTTCTTCGCCTGCATGTCTACGTGAAGACATGAAACAACAAGAGCTGTAGCCACGTTTACCTGGCAAAGAATACATAAGGAACCATTTCTAGGCTTATCAGAAAACACCTCACACATTGAGACAATCCTGTCTCTGACATAATTCTAGGTGTGATAAACTGCAAAATAACTGAGAGGCAGGGAGAGGTGATAAACATTGGTGGCACTGGCTCAGGACTCATATAACTGTGTGGCAGTATTCCAGGAGCTTGTTCTTCCAGCAGGGAACTATAGGACATGTTATTCTCCACCTCCTCTTCCTTCTTCCTAGCATAGTTAAGATACATATGTGTGTGTGTGTGTGTAGATACATATATACATATATATATATATATATATATATATACACACACACACACACATATGTACTTCCTTCCCCCTCAAGTCCACTCTCTCTTTTTATCTCCTCTGCACATATGTCTGTTGTTGTTTTCTTTTTTTTCTTTTCAATGACAAATTATGGCAGCTGGTATTGAAGCTGAATGCTAATAAGGATATATTAAGTACAGCTTTAGGCATCTATTTTACCAGTAGCAGCCAGTATGTACTTTTTCAGCTAGTGCACTAGTGAGGTAACTTAAACACCCATAGGGATTTGAGTAGTAGTGGTTAGACTCATGCTATAGGTTAACAAGCTGTCTTATATATCTAGACATTTATAACAAAGTACATAGATTGAATTGTATTTGATATACTTACAAATTAGCTATAAAGGAACACAAGAACTGCCAGGATTGATAAAAACAGTCTCCTTTTTCTCGTTACAACCTAGTGCCAGTTGCTTCTGAGAAGGGTGCAGGATATGTCATAGCACAGCTGCTACCACTTCTAACTGATGCTGGATTGAACTGGAACTGGTTTGTCAGTAGGACTTGAGGGGCAGCAATATGCAGAATTTGGGTATAGCAATCTCAGATGTACTTGAAGGAAAGATAAGAACTTTCATTAACTTACTAGTTTTCTGTATTACAGAACAAGGCTGAGCAATTTCTCCAGAGGATAAAGATGGACCGAGAAATATTTCTACCTTTTCTCTTGAAAGCAGAAATACCTATCTTGAACTGTTTAAATATGAGATATTTCTTTTCTTGCTTCTCTTTGAGCCCTATCCCACTCTTACTGAGATCACTGGAAAGAATTGGAAGACTCCCACAGACTTAACTCATAGTTGGATTAGCTTCTAACTGTGCTTCAAAAATGGTGCGTATTTTACTTCAGCTACCAGAAAAGCACTGGCAAAGGGAGATGCATGGTGTTGTTTCTCTCCATTGCATACTTCTGAATATTTGTTTTTAATTAACAGTATTTCCAAAAGCTGTGATCTGCTGAGATCAGCCGATAGAAATGTTGCACAAATACAGTTGCCCACACTGCACTTGATGGTAAGACTCCTACTGTCTTTAAGACTGGACCAGATCATACCATAGGATGAGATGAGAGAGGACCATGTAGTTCAAATACTACTTTGGACTCACAAGATCAACATTCTGTTCCAAGCTCTACTTCTACTGTGATCTTGAATAAGTATTTTCACAGAATCACAGAATCGTTTAGGTTGGAAGGGACCTCTGGAGATCATCTCGTCCAACCTCCCTGCTCAAGCAGGGTCACCTAGAGCATATTGCCCAGGATCACATCCAGACGGGTTTTGAATATCTCCAGGGAAGGAGACTCCACTACCTCTCTGGGCAACCTGTGCCAGTGCTCTGTCACCCTCCCAGTGAAGAAGTTTTTTCTCAGGTTTAGGTGGAACTTCCTGTGGTTCAGTTTCTGCCCGTTGCCTCTTGTCCTGTTGCTGGGCACCACGGAGAAGAGACTGGCCTCATCCTCTCGACACTCCCCCTAATATTAATTTCAGAGCTCTGTGTCTCAGTTATCTATCCGTAAAACATCGATGTGCTTCTGCTTATTAAATTAATGAGCTGTTAAAGGCAAGGTGTCTCTTCATCCGCACACGTACAGATACAGCTTCTAGTACAATGTATTCCTGATCTCAGTTTTATATGCTGCTACGCTGTAAACATTAGTTATGCAGAGCAAAAACTGTCAGAATATGGCTTAGGCTGCAGCTGCATGTTACCTGCTTTTCTTTGCAAATTTTTTAAAGTAAAGTCAAGGTTTTTGACCAGTTACAGGTGAGCTCTGATCATATCAGTTATTTCTTGTTCGTATACTTTTGTAGACAGGTCAAGATCAGATAAATCCACAAACTCAGATGCTTATCAATAACATGTACAAATTTAGCAACACTATTTAGATCTAAAAACAGTAGAAGCTCTTCTGGGAACAAGTTAATCAACAAATTTCCAGTAGTTGCCACTTCCAGTGTAACAAAAGTGTAACATGAACGTAACAAAAAAATGTTCTACTTCAAATAGGTGTCTAATAATGGTAAGTTTAGGATTTCCCATAGAGCAGAAAGTTTGCATACCTATACTCTTCTTTGTGCTTAATGTGTTTGATTCTTTCCTCACACACACGAGATTTACATGTATAGTTCTGCTGATTTCATGGGAGCCAGTGCTGATTTACATCAGTGTTAAAAGAGCACTGTTTCAAGCTCTCTGTGTTTATATAGATGCAAGTCAGCTAAACCACAGAAGCTGACTACACACAATGGTTGTTTAAATTATCTAGCCAGTTCTGTGGTGGCCTATTTTGCTTTCTATAAGATCTGTTGCCTGCCTGTCACAATGAGAATTTGTCTTGAATGGCTATGTGTGATTTAGGGTATGCATTGCTGCCTGAGGTTGCTGCTGCTTACTTGTTTTGGGGACTCCAGCCACAGTGGCTAGAGACTGTGCAACAGTGGGCTATAGCTATACCTTAAGCTGTATCCTTAAGCAGGACACTAATTCATATGCAAGTGTGTTTTCAAGTCATTTGGGGAGCCTTTGAAGAAGTCATCAGCAGGGACATGTAAAACAATTGACTAATGCTGTTTCACTGTGGTGGTCTTTTGTGGCCTTTTCTCCCTTTCTGCAGAGAGTTCTCTTTTAAAAGGAGGGTGTCTGTGGCAGATTTCTGGCAAACAAATACATAGTTTTTGGTTTTCCTTCAAGTCTGTTTACCTCCTTTAACAGTGTGGGAGGCCACTCCGAGGACGATGGGCAAGGCTCTGTTTATCAGATAGATAGCTCTGATGCAGTCAGAGAATGGCTCTGTGAGGCATCCTTTCACAAATGTAGGCATATTTGTTGTTGTTTGACTTTATTTTATGCTGTCTCTTTGAACTTCCTTGTTTCAGGAAATTTGATGTCTTGAGGTAACATCTCCATTTTGCTAACCTGATTGGGAATAACAATGAAGCATATTGCTCTCAGTGAATTCTTTCCAAATTGTATCCTAATCATGGTGTACGCCAACAGGAGATATTGGGAATTAACACTTGTACGGATAACCTGGTGCAGAAGAGCTCATGGTGGTGCATCTCATGATTAGTGACCTCAGATGAGAGTGTCCTATGAGGTTGATGTATGCCAGACACGCATGTATTCAGCAGCCTTTTTCTTTACATTACTTAGTCAACAGGTTAGGAGACCACGGTGAATACAGATTACTGCTGTGCCCAAATTCATGTACTGTTAGCAAGTGAGTGGCAGAGCCATAAGTATAACCCCGGCCCTGTGATTTAATTATTAGAATATGCTTTGTTTCATGGGCATCCTAACCTGTCTGGAACTGGCAACTACTGGAAATTTGTTGACGAACCTGTTCCCACAAGAGTTTCTACTGTTTTTTGATCTAAATAGTGTTGCTAAATTTGGACATATTATTGATAAGCATCTGAGTTTGTAGATTTATCTGATCTGGACCTGTGAACCTGCTGAGTAGGTGGCACCTCTGCTGAGTTTTCATTGTAAAAAAGAAATAGATCAGCAGATTTCCAGCCATAAAAAGAGATAATATATTATGTTACAGCCAGTCTGCAGAGAAAGATTTTGCTGTTCGTTTCAGAATGATATGATGAGCAGACATCATTTCATCTTTTTCCCATAACCCTATAACATTTTGCATGTACTACATTTTATTTCCATGAATTGTCATAGTCAGTGCTGTCGACAATGTATTTTAATGTAAACAAACACCATTCACATTAGGTAGTTGACCAGGGCACTTTAATAGGAGAAGCTAGAAGAGTTTAGCTTGTGTTGCCTAAGAAAAGGAAGACTGGGAGGACTTGTGCTTGCTTTCCATAAATATGTTGGGGGTAAATACCAGGAGGGGAGAAAAACTTAATTGAGCCAAAGGAACAAGTAGATATGATCTTTACAGGAATAAATTTAGCCTGGAAATTCAAAGCAGTTTCCAAGTATCTGTGTAGTGAGGTTCTGGGACAGCTTTCCAGTGAGACTAGTGGATGCTGAATGCATAACTTTGTCTAAGACAACTCAGTCAGTTTATAGAAAACAATTGTCTGTGTTGATGCCTGCAGTAGAAGCAAACGATGTGTGCTGTCTCCATTAAAGTGCTGGGGGATATTAATCTCCTTACCACAACCATCATCACAAGTTGGGATAACTGGGAACTTGCTTGAAGAAATAGATAGCTGGGACAGGTAAAGCTGCCTGTGAGTTTTATCTAGTCAGGTCTTCTAACTGAAACACTGGCTGTGCAATGAACCAGAAATGACAGAAATAAATTTTATGTCAGAATGGTGCACACCTGGGTAGCAAGTTCAAGTGAAGCACAACCAGGACTTGGCTAGGCTACTATTTGATATTACTCCCTCTCAGGCAGAAATATATACACATTTTTATTTTTCAGTTAGTTGAACTGATCTCTCAAAGTAAATTATTCAGCTAGCACTTCGTTATGCATCTTTCCTGGTGCTTCTTTTGAGGAAAAAAAATTGGAAGTGGAGCTGCCTAACATGAAACTTACCTCAAATACCTACAAGTAATGACACTGCAGCATAGCTGTCTGAATCACTAAACCCACCAAATAAATAACTAAAGGCAAGATTAATAAAAAAAGTGTGTGTTATCATTCGGAAGAAATATCAAAGAATCTAATTTTAATTTTCATTCATAAAAGAATGCTTCTAACACTATAATGGATCCAAATCATATTAGTCACCGTTTATAATCTGAGCAGCCTCTTAAGGGATTAATAAAATATATTTTGACCATGCTTGAATCTTTTCCTTCTCCAGAAGAATAGTAGCTATAGGAGTACTGAGTAACTCACCTAGCTGTCCTTAGCAATGACCCCCTTGTCAAAATGACAAATCACGGGAGAGAAAGAAAGCAACTAACTGATGTGGAGAAGAGTCTACCCAGTGAACGACGAGGCAGAAAAATGTAGTTGTCACCTGTCCTTGTTAGCAAGAGACAGTCTCTGAGAAAACAATCTTGGCTTCATGCTGTCTTACCTGAAAAAGCCTGAAGGACAATATATTTCAACTCCCAGATAGCTCTAGTTTTTAGCTTTCAAGTATGGGAAAAGCTTGCAGGTTTCCTAAAGTTTGGACCTAACTGTCTGAATTTTAGTTTTGGTTCGTCATTACATTACTAAGCAGTTCAGATTAACTTGGAACCATGTAATTTCCCACATGGCCTTCCACAGATGTCACTGTACCCACTTTCTCTGTGTGTGCTAATAGACTTCATGCTCTACAAACAAGTCTTCCCAGCGTGTAAAAGGTCACATTCCAGGGATTTGGCATTTCCTGTTTTCATTTGCAACAGCTATTTTCCCCTCACAGGTCCATGAGAATTCCTTTGGCCTTTGCCAGTGGGCTCTCGGCAGTGCAAATTCTTCAAGCTCGTGCCAGGATGTTTAATAATTAATTCACATGAAACCACATACCAGCAGCTCCAGTAATTTAACAAATGGGGCATATGTGAAAATCAGCCACTGGGGATTTTTTTGTAACTCCCTAAAGCCTGGATAGATCATTAAAATCATTGAGAAATGAACTTGAGCCAAGCTTACAGATGAGGACACCCCAAATTTTGGACATGGAACGGAGCCTGTATCAGAGACACTCAGCTTGGTCATAGAACCAGTCTAAATTACATAGATACTCAGCTCCTAAAATTTGGCAAGCCAGGGTCTGAGTTTCTTGTTAAATTTGGAGCTGCAAATTGCAGATCAGTGTTTTCAAAAGCCAGTGCTAGTGGTTCAGCCAGAAAGGTTTGGAACAAAACTGACTGTGTAGTTAAGTGCTTGTTTCGTCTACTGTTTGCCTACCTATCCATTGTGAAACTATGCTACAATTTGACTCAGAATTAGCGTTTTTAAGACAGATATTCTCACAGGCCAGCAAGTGGCTGACGTAGATGTTCTACAGCTAAAAAGCCTTTTCTGGGGAGCCTATATAAGTACTTTTCCTGCTGCTTGTGGTTTGTGAGCATTCATTTGACTATTTACTATTAAAAGCAAGAAAGAAAAGATGGTGCAGGGGATTGTGAGCTCAGCACTGGATCACTCGTGCTCCTGCTCCACAACAAACCTCTTCCTGACAAATCATTTAGACTGTGTGAATATGCCTATGCCATTTTTTAACAGAGATGCAGAGGACCCTTCAAGACCAGACTCACTGTCTGTCTACCACAGTAAAATTACAGGAGAGGTCTCAGGCGTAGCTGGCAGCTACCTTTCAGAGCAATGAGACCCTGCTTGCTCAAGCATGGCAGGCATCTTAGCACACTTCCGCACAGCCCTGGACAAGCTATCCTAGAGACAGCCATGAATGTGAGAGGTGCCATGCCGTGCTGTGCTCATAGTCACTTTTAACTCTACTGTTAAACAGCAGTATACATGTCCTCTTTATATTTCAACTCTTCATCTGTAAAGTGCACATATGAAGACATCTATTTTTTCACAACAAATACCAAAGATAACGTGGAAGCACTTCACTGCTAGGCTAAGGTGGTCCATGCAAGTACCATAAAGATGCTGTGATACGGAGTTGTTTGTGTTTTCCTCTTTCTGTTTCCCAGCTAAAGAGTAGGTAACTGTGCTAATATGAATGTATGAGCCTTTTGGGATTGATAAACCTTTCCATGGTTATCAACTGAACATTCAAAGAGAAATAAAATAAGCTCACAAATAGTAGATCAGATCCATTATTTTTTCCACTGTTCTGCAGGTTATTTCACAGATATGCCACAGAATCCTTACCCAGGTTATGCTCTGCAAATCTTATCTTAAACAGTTTTATAAACCAAATGATATTCTATCCGTTGATACTATGACCTTTTGGTAGAGTAGTTTAGAGGCTATTCTAATCTTTGTTACATGCCAACAGACCCTAAAGAGCTGGAAAGCAAAAAGACTTATGCCACATGCTTCAGCTTTTTCTCCAAATGGCCTGGATAGATTCTCTCTGTCCCTACCATTAAATATTCACCCTTCCTAATTAAACCTGGATGTACTAGTTTTACACCACTGTAATCAGTTGTAAAAGGAGTTAAGCAAAGCAGAATACTACCTCAACAGCTATGTGGCTCCTTTTGATACTAAACTATGTTTTAAGTAACTATGACTTACATTTTAGCTATTTCAGGGAAAATATTTGAAAGGCTATATCACAGCAGAGACTAAATTTCTTTCCACAGCAGCCTGTTCTCTGCCTCCAAGTTAACCATCTGTGTGTGCTTGAATAGTATGTATAAATATGAGGGAGAGACCCTCAGACAGTAATGTTTGTCATACCATAGTGATGAAACCTTGTTGTTTCACCTCATCCTTGGCCTTTAGCAGAGATAAGTGTCCAGCAAATCATTCTGGTCCCCGGAAGTTTTGCCTCTGTTTGGTTTCTGAAGATTGGTACAAGCATTCTTTCCTTTTTCTGTTATCATTGTGCCATCCTATATGCAGAGAAATAGAATTTTAATAACATTTATGTCTGAATGCAGCAAAGACTTTTTTCCTAAGGCGAAAAGATAATTATGCTACCTGATTTAAGGGAATATTAATTAAAGCTCTTTCAACCTTATTCAGCTACTGTGAATTGCTCTCCTAGCATCCTTCCATTTATCATAGGTTGAATCTGAATTCCTCTAAATGGAATCCAAGTCAGGTGCTCTAAAGGAAATGGAGAGAATATCCTGTCATAGGACAAACCCTGCTCTGTTGACATTTATTTGAGTAGTTAAAATTTCATCTGTAGTACATGAGAGCAGGAGAAGAAAGGAATAGAGAAGTTGTGATGTTTTGTTCAGTTTCAGAACAGTCTATTACCTAAGGTTAAACCATAAGTATTGAGAAAACCAATGTTTACAAAAAGGAACAGAATTAATTTATGCATTATTCCTAAAATCAGAAAGCTCTCCTTTACTCGGTGTTCTTTGAAGAAAACACCAAAATTCTTCTCAAAGGTCAAAAATTTGTCTTAAGACTGAATTCAGAGGACAATTAAAGAGTGCAAGAAACACAAACTGCTACAATACGCTGTTTTTGTGGATCCCTAGACTTTTATTGTCTTTGTTATTCCTAATTTTAAGACTTCAAGAGCACCACTTGAACGAACTTGAAATAAAATCTCTCTCTCAAATTTATGATATGAAGAATTGTTGCAAGGAGGTGAATGGGATTAAATATACACATTCTGAAAATACAGAGTAAACAAACAGTTAAGGACAATGCACATCCCCACTATCCTAAAACTGTGAAATGAATACAATCCTTACTTAATCACTTCATTGCTTGAAGCAAGAGACACCCCATTCGGAAATTAACTCATCGTTCTCACTCTACATTAGCACCATATTATGTTCCAGATCCTGTTATATAACCTTTGGGAACAAATAGTCTTTGCCTGTTTGTGAGTGTCTGTGAGGCTGAGAAGGAACTGAGAGGAGGCAGAAGACAGAAGAAATTGAATTAGATTTCTTTTCCAGTGCAGACACTACTGCAGAGAAAGAAGGCAGGGGATAAAAACCAAGCAAGACAACAGTTAACTCTCTGGTGATTAGACTAAACTGGAATAAACATTATTTTAGAAAAACAAAAAAATACAGAAAAGTCCTCCTTCACCACAAGTAAGGGGAGTGATATGTTTTGTAGCTCGGAATTGAACCCTTAATATGTAAATCTCCTCAAATACAAGGCTACAGAAACAAGGAGAGTAAAAGGTTTTCCAAATGTGAAATACAGTTTAGGCCTTAAAGATAATGAAAACATTAACTTTCTTTCACTGATGTTTCCTGTTGCCTACATTAATCCTTTAGGAACACATAGCAGCTGGAGCTGCTAATGAGGTTATACTGCAAGGGAACTACCCAACAAGAACCAGAAGGCCTTTCCTTCAGATTGAACACCAGTAGCTCTTGTTAACAAGACATATTAGCTTGTCTTTCTGTGTCATTTGGATATGCTCTGCAGCTTTTCTCAGCTGACTAAGCGAGAGACCAGCAGAGCATCTGCCTAAAACAGTAGCACTTCACCTTGGCTGCATGGTTACAGCTACAGACGAGCTTGTGAGGCAGTTCGCGTGGAAATGTGTTCCTAATTGCGCAGCAATATGGCTAGGAGTAGCACCCTCCAAACTGGCTTTCATTTCTCAGGAAAGACAAACAAGTTAACCTAATGTATGGACTCGGTCAGTGTAGTAAAACTTTGATGCACACTTCTGTGTGCAGACTTTATTTCTTCCAGTATCAGAGAAAAAGGCTTATTTGGTTCACCTTAACTGAGCAAAGAACACCATTATGCTTGTTTATTTTTTATTATCCAGTGCTCCAGATCTTTAACCTTCAGGGAAGAAACACAGATTTTAAAGCAGCTTCTTGAAAATTGCAAGCTGCATTTTTTTCCTGTGGAAGACAAACTATAGAACTCAGTAAGCACAGATTCATGCTTACACGTTGCAGGAAGTAACTTAAGATCCAGAAAACACTAAATATGAGTGAGAAAGAGGACTGAGGCAGTGAAGTAACTACTGTGACTAGCCTTTTAGGACCCAAGGAAGAGAACCCAGAAAAAGAAACCATAAGATGTTCCCATCTCACATAAATGTCGGCTCCTACACATCCACTAAGAAATCTTAGTTTTCTGCTTACCTCTTCCCTGCTCTGCAGATGACCTCCCAGAGACCATTTATCACCAGAAGGGACTGCTGTGTGAGTTAGGAAGAAGCAGTTGAAATGATGATGCTTCAGAGTCTTCAGAGGATCTCTGGATACAGTCCTGGACTATTCGCACCTCTGGGAATCAGAAAGCAACACGAGAAAAGTCATTCACTGCTTTCTGAGGAAGTTATCACCTACCAAATGCCATTTTGCAAAAGCAGAAAGAATTGAAAAAGTGCAAAAATAAATCCCTTTTTCTAAAGCAGGACCATCCAGTGTCTGTTCAGCAGACTCCTGGGACCAATGGACTACTTGTAATGGATTTGTGAAATATCACTAAGAAAGAAAGAAAGGCTCTTGCCAGTAGGTTTAATTTGCAAAGCAGGGATCCATAGTGCCATTAGAACATTTTTAGGGATCTGCAAATTGAAAAAGGTTAAAAACCATGGTCCTAAAGCAGTAGTGCTTAGAAACGGTAAGGGCCGACTGTGGAACTTGCCACAGCATCAAAGTTGTACAGGAAGCACGTTGGCAGATGGCGGCTGACATTTGCAAACTGCTCTGAGAGAGTATATTTGTGAATCCTGGGCAGGACAGAACCTTCAGCAGCAATCACTGAAGAAAGCATAACCTTGTATAAACAGGTACAAATGAATATAATTAACACAATATTGATTAATATTATATTCATGGTAGACAATAGAATATATATACAATATATTTTTATATATATAGTATATATGTAATATATGTATATGGGTATTGCTTTCAATCTTAATTTAAGCTAAATAATGGTTTTATCTGCGAATATGTAATAATCTGCCAACAATGTAACAAATGTTCTCCCAAGTTCATATTACAGGTAGCACAATGCACAGGGTTTCTACCCATAACACTGGATACTGCCATGCACTGGAAAACTATACGACCTCGGAGCACTTAGAAACTCTTAGCTATTCCACTTAGATGGAGAGAACAGAAGTTCTGTGGTGCATGAGAGCTGGAAGTGTAGCCAGTTAAGGCTGTGATTATCACAGATTTGCAGGATATTCTTCAGGATGCGAGTCCTCTTCACATCATGCTTCTCAACTTCAAGACAAGCACTTTTCTAATCTCCCTTTCAAACAAGGCCAAGAAAAAAACAAACAAACACACAAACACAAACAGAAAAATCAAGTAGGTGGGACACTTCCACTGTATTATAGCTGTAAATATTTTTAACCTCTCCTCTTCATCAATATTTATTCATGCAATTTCTCCATCCTGCAGAGGAACCTCATTGAATGAGCCATTATAAGATCATTTGTTAGTAATGGCAAAGTAGTAAAGTTACTTTTAGTTTACTATTGGAGAGTAAGGTCATGTTCTTGATGCGGGGTCAAGGTCTACTGATACCATTTTTTTTTTTCCTAACATCATTGCCTTAGCCTTAGTCTACAGTGATGGCTAAACTACCATCTGCTCCATGCTCACTTTTGATGTGTTTTTTTTTTTTTAATTTAGTAGCCTGAGGTACAGTTGTTTAATTAGACTCCAATGCCTAAGCCTCAAAAGACTGACCTTGCATCTTGAAACATTATGATATAATGTTTTCAGCAAAGCAATGTGTAACTTCAGAATTTACTAATATTCCATAAGTAACCAGGATTCCTGCTGCTTATAAACTATAGTCTTTTCAATCAATTCAGTCTAGGTAAATAGCATGTTGGGGAGGGGCAATATTAAAACAGGCTCAGCATAATAGGAAAGCACCACTACTAGCACGAAAAGCAGTAATTTCTGTGCTGTTCAAGAAAGAGTGAAGTTTTCATAGCAGATAGTTCTTTACTGGGGAAGGAGAGGGTGGTACTATTTAGTGTGCATCAGAGCCTCAATTAGCATAGTTAACCCATCAACTTCTGAGGAATGGCGATGGCTTACCTCAGCTGATGATTTAGCTTTATTTATTGAGTGCCAATAGTGTGTTGGTCTGTGTCCAAACCCTAGATCAGTAGCATGCAAAAAAGCAAACCTAGAAAAGGCAGGCCACCCTGGGAAATCCAGGCGGAGACATACCTTTAGAGCTTTCTCATTCCATTCTTTCCTACAATTACAAAGAATGTATGAATTTCCAATAGACATTATAGAAGAACTTAGGTTTAGGAAGATAAAGCAATTTCTTAATGAACTAAGTTTGAGAAGATCCTCTGGAAAGATGAAGGTATAAGCAATTTACTTTCCAACACTGCTTAAGTCACTTCAGTAGGATTATACGACCTTATCAGTTATGATTTATCTCAGATTTGTATAATGCACATACAGCATGCACATTCCATCATCTAATAAAGGAATAGTCAAAAGCTCTCAGTAAAATACAGTGCATCATACAGGTATTTTGCTGTACTTGCAGCTTGCCCATTACTCACTGACGATTATTTTATATGAGATAAAAGCAATGTAAGATATTTTGCCTAAACACAGTAGAGAGTCCAAGGGGCATACTTCAGACAGAATATTTTCTACAGCATAAGAACTCCTTTTTGACAGGAGAGGGAGGATACTTACGGGGCCCTAGGCAGAAAATCATGAAAACAAAAGACCAGCTAAAAATAGGCTCCTTCTCCACAGGTGAACTTTACTAATCAACCATGCTCCCCCCACACACATGCACTCATATCTACAAGAAAAATTACATGTCCTATAGAAATGCCTTTTTTAGCCAAGATATAATAACATCTCAGACACTTCTAAATACATTTGAAGAAAAATATTTGGGTGTGTGAATGAGAGAGGCAAATTTCTTCATTTTCTTCCACTCAGAATCTAAATCCTTGTAAGCCACCAATCCTTGTTCATCTTTCAAGTCATATAATTTAAACAGGGAATCATTTTCTGATTCATCCACTGGATAAAAGAACTGATGACTCAATGTACATTCACCTGGGCTTTTTGTCAGGGCCACACCTACAGGAATAAGCCTGGCAGACACAAGGAGAGAGGAATGAAAGCAATCTTCGTTTACTTGGCTAACTATCTGAAACAGCAGAACCTCTGATCTCAGAATCTGAGTCATAACTCAAAATGTGAGAAATAGCAAGGAAGAAAAAAGAAATACCTTGCTGCTTTCTAGCAGCTTCAATCTGCACCAACAAATTCTTTATATGAATATTACACACGGAAATCAGTCTGGGAGAATTCCAGGTCCAACCACTTGTTCAAACCTCTTAAGGCCTCTCTTCTTTAGAAAATGGGGCAATGTTTGAACTCTACTGGATGGAGTCACATAAACTAACACTATAT